>NC_142197.1:7051250-7355625 GCF_026936395.1 Plectropomus leopardus
CTGCACTCCAGAGTGGAGAAGCGTCTTGTGTGTATTTGCTGAAGCACACAAGGAGTCACTGAAGGTCCATCGATTTGCGGGCAGTATTGGCTCTCCTCCTTCATTCCCTTCACCAGGAATCCACAGCTGTGTCTGGATCAATGGGGCAAATGGAGGGCTTGATAGGACTAATTCTCACTGGCTCATGAGCCACACTGATCACTGGATGTTTCTGATGTTCCAGCTAAAGAAGTCCCCAAGGTGTGTGGTTTGCAAACATTCAGTTCTCCTATTTCCATCTTTGCTCAGTAAGGAACTCTATTGAAACACTTAGCCCACTCATGAAACAAACAAAACTGGGAACACCTCATGTAAAAACAAAACTTGGACTCCCTTAAAACAAAATAAAATACAAATGAAGAAACAAAAAATTAAAATGTGAATCCAACAAAGAGCACAGAGACCAACAAAGGCAGACTGAGAGGGGAGCACACAGACTAAATACTCAAGGAGATCAGGGAAAAAACGAGGGACAGGTGACAGCAGGGTGATGAGCAACAGGTGAAACAAATCAGGACAGGGCAGACAATCATTAAGGTGGAAAAAACACAAAGACAGAAGGCAAAAAAGGCATTTCATGTGAAGAAAGAACCTGCAAAGTAGAAAAAAAAATACACATGAAGAAATATCATGAAAGAAGAAAAAACACAAACAGAAAAATGCCAAAACAAAATCCTCAAAATGACTGACTATAAACAAAAACCTAGAACTGTAACAAGAAACAGATGCTGAATGGGAATTTTTTCCCCTCCTTTATTTTCTCCTCAGCATTATATTGCTTTTCTCAAACACATTGTTTTTCAATTTCAAATACAATTTTGTGACAGACACCACAAATATTTAAATTAAAGTTGAAAGGATTAGTTGAATAATTGGTTAGTTGAGCTACAGAAAATGAACGGGCAACTATTTTGATGATCGATTGATGGGCAAAGTCATTAATGATGGAAAAATGTGAAGTGTTCCAGCTTCACAAATGGGAGAATTTGCTGGGGTTTTTTTGCCGTAACATTTCATTTAACATTGAATTTTTTTTTACATTTCATAGACCTAATGATTAAGTCAGAAAATTGGCAGAGTGATATCTATCTATCTATCTATCTATCTATCTATCTATCTATCTATCTATCTATCTATCTGACCTAATGGTTATGACTGTTATTATCCCAAAAGTTGTTTTATTGAATGTGTAACTGTAAGGTTAAAAAATAGGCCTATTTTAATTTAGATTTTTTTGTTTTAATTGATGTGTACATCCCAAAACAAGTCACAGTTCCCAGGATGTCACATATACTGCAATTTGAGTTGTGCTCAAACACCCAAAAGCCACAGAGCGTTAACTTTTATAAGTATTTTTTACGAGTACTGTCTCTTTTAGAACTATGGGAACATCCAAAAAAATTCTTTTGAAACTTTAACTTATACTAAGCTTCTGAGGCATTAAATGACTTTTTATTGGAAGAGTTTCATTTCACTAAACCTTCAGGTATGGCAATATCCTGCATCAAATATCTCCCTTGGAATCTGGGGACAAGTTAAGCGATGATTGATGACTTTTTTTTCTCTTGTGTCCGGTTACTTGGGTATTAGCAGAACACTGAAATATAGAAATTTCATGAAAATCCATCAGTATTTTCATGGTCAGAAAAAGATTTCCTGCAGGACAAAACTCTGTCTTTTTATTGGCAAAGGATGATTTGACCTGTGGTGAATTGAGCTGATCTAAAAACCTCATTCCTGAAGTCAAATTACAGGCGTCTGAGTGGGGAGAATAAGTGACTGAGTCGCGGTTGGGTTGCCAGAGACCATGCGGGAAAAACGTCCTCCTCTTCCTGTCAAAAAGTGTCAGGTTACAGGTGCATCTGACCGTGGGTGTTTTTAGGAAAAAGAAGGCAGGAGCATTTATGGAAAGGCGCAAATAAACATCCTTTAAGTTGGCAACCCCCAGCGCTTCGTATAGTCGAATGCTCCGATCCACCCAGTCATCCATTATAGGTGCTGTCATGCTCTGGAAATAGGAGCTGGAAGAGACTTCCATTTAATTTATTGACCTCAAGAGGAGGAGAAACCTGTCGTCTCAGAGGATTTTCCACCTACAGATGAAATGGTTAATTCACTCCAATTCCAAGACGTGTTTCTTTCTTTACCCTCCTGTATGGAGAGCTCATTCAAAGTCATCAACCTCGTCCTCTTTTATGCCTGCACTGCACCAAGAGCCCATCACTGTGTGTGTGAGACTAACTGAGGAAAAGGTTTTCTTATCTGTTGAAAGGCCACAATGCCTTTTTCTTGGAAAATGATCCTTATCGGAGCGCTTTCATTGGGTTTTCTCTCTGAAACTCTTAGAACTCATTGTGCGTTCTTCTTACAGTTGGGATTCAATGATTTTTTTTCTTCCCTTTTTTGGGGTTATGGAGATGAATAGTTTGGAATATCTTAAAAATAGTTGACATAGAAAAACCTTGGAGATGGAGACTGGAGTATTTAATCAAAACAGGGTTTGCCTGCGTGCTGCCACAGTTGGTAAAATATAAAATCAATTGTGTGAAGGATTCAGACGACTTTTCCTGGCAGGCGGACTACAAGCGCTGCCATAAGGCTCATTATGAGCTTCTAAGAAGTGCTGGGAGACGTTAAATCCTAGGTAGGAAGCACTACAATAACATCCAATAATTAAATATAAGGTTTGAATACCTGATTTAAATTTCAGAAGCTTCCACAGCCCTTTAAACAGACTGAGGCTTAAGTTGTGAGGTCTTAAGCGAGAGAACTGAAAAGTTAGGAAGTTCCTAACACAATAGGATGAGGATGGGCTGGGAGGATGGGCTAGAAGCCAGCTCATTATTAATTAAAAATGACAAATGGATATTATTTCCCTGTCCAGATCAGCATTACTACTGGAATTTCAGCAGAGGAGGCGTCAACACTTGGTAATTGCTTCAGTCCCAAGCTGTCTTTCCTCTCAGAGCGCTGGCTGCTAAAGGATTTCGCTCTCTAAAAAAGGGGGGAGAAAGGCAGAGAAGTCGAGAGAAGGGGTGTTCTGCAACAATTTCATCACAGTGCATTAGGCGGATGATAGTGACAGTAACAGCTTTCTGCTGATCCAGGACCGGCTGGAGGATCAAATAATAAAGGAACTTGTAATTCTAATAATATGGAGTATGTTTGAATTTTTAAAACCTTAAACCAGCTAAAAAATGTCAGCAAACTCTCTGTGCAAACAAAGAGACAGACGACCGCTGACGTTTTTTCTATGACTATTCATTGTGCGGTGACAATATAATCCCAGAAGTCTTGTTCCTTTCTCGCTTTCTTGCAGCAGGTGTAATCTCTTTTTGAGCAACAATTTTAAAATTCAGAAAACCTGTTAGGACTCAAAACACAAGTCGTAAACTACAAGCTTCTGCATCTTCTGGCAGCTAAAAAAAGAGTAATGATGCTGGAATAGTTGCCATTTACCTCCAAATTTGTGGCTTCGACATCATTTGCAAACAAATTCACACTAAGGCACCCAAATCACTTTTCAAACATTTTTAGGCCTAAATAAGGGAGGCCACAATCCAACTTTTTCCCTCCCTTATACCTTAATTCTGGGTATTTGCTAATACAAAGTGTTGATTTGATTCAAATACTTGTTAAATACTTCTGTTTCCTCTAATCAAAATCTGTATTCGTCATTGTGCAAAACTCATTGGAGTCAGTTTTAGGTAATTTTACATGAGGGCAGGGATTGCTGTGACATTTAAAACCAGGCCCGCAATGACTAAACAAATGTATGACAGTTGAAACATTAAATCTTTTCATGATGTTGGTGCAAAAAACATTTCACCAATACCTTTAAACAAGCAAAGTCACACCCTAAGAATACAAGATTTTGGTGCATAGCAATCAATGCATTTCCTTTCTCGTGATTGCCTGCATGTTTACATCCATGTTCAATTTATAGCTGTGCTCTTTTTTACTGCCTTTTGTTTGGACATTGCAGTTTTCCTGTGGTCATTACTGTGACCTGTCAACCAGTTGAATGATGTGAAACCATCGGCAAGAACACATATCCCACCACCTCCATGTATGTAGACGTGCATCCCAATTTTTGTGTGCAAAACGTGGACCCACTCATAGAAAAAAACAAAATTGGGACTAACTCATAAAACAAGCAACATGGGCACTGGCTTATAAAACAAACAAACAAATAAACAGAGACTGGCTGACCCACTGATAACAGACAAAATTAGAATCTGCTCCTAAAAAAAACAATCGCAGATCTTCTGCGCTAATTGCAGTCAAAAACTCAGGGTACTTTCGATCAGGTGTTCATCAGCATCGATACTGAATATTTCTGTGGGACCTTTTTTCCACGCTGCAGTCTATGTTGTGAGCAAGTGTTGACTCAGTCACTCACAGAATATTTGTGTTGAGTTTCAACGAATCAAATCAAACTTGTGTGTTGACTTTATCTACTCTTGACAAGGTTTCACAGAGACTGACAGTAAATTCAGTAGTGACTGACAGTGTACTGGCAGTGCAGACAATCGAAATGTTGATATTGGAATCCAGCACAGTGGAAATGACAACAGATGAGGGATGGAAATTCCCCAGGCTATTCCTGCATCTCATGAGACTTGGGACAACTCTTGCCTTTCTCTTCTTCCTGCTGTCCTACCAAACAGCTGAATGTGTCAACTCCAGGCACACAGTAAGAGTTTTCAAAAGTCACGACTTCTCAAAATGTTGTGTTTTGAAATGTAGGAGAGTGTTAATTGACATATAAGTAGACAGGGGATACTCTGAAGTCCTGAATCTGAAGTGATCGAGACAGACCGGTAACACTGAGTAAAGAAAGCAGGTTTCTCCTCTAATGATCGTCTTGTCTCTTTTTCAGAATGGATGGACAGAAGCAGTGGACAAGGGTGGCCGTGATGGCACTCCTGGTGCTAACGGTGATGGCAGCTGAAGGAGGCAAAGCAGAGAAACAAGGTGAACCTTGCAGAGCTCAGGACATACTCCTCAACTGTAGAAAAACTATTGCACTATATATAAATGAGAAACAGGAGCACCATGATATTCAACATCAAACCTCCATTAGACACTGCTTCTAATCATGAGTCAGTGTCCATCAATTAACCTCAATAACATAAAAATGACTTCCTCAATGGAGTCACAAACAGGACTATCACCCCCCAAAGTCCTACGCAGTGAGAAGTGTTCCTCTGAACAACTTCTTTAGTTGGACACTACTCTTGAAAATATATGAAAATGAAAAAAAAAAGCCTTTGGGGTTGAAGTAATTGGTCTCCTTTGAGAATTTACCAGAAACAAATAGCAATATCTTGCAAGCAAGGCAAAATAAGTCCGATAAATCCCACTTGGGTAAAGAAAACAACATTTAGCTAATTTAAATTCAAGAAAAAAAGGTTCATTTGCATTGGAAATTAGCACAAGCGCTAAACTCATTACATTTGCCTTGAAATTATATTAAAAAGTCCAAGGGTGGGTAAATACGTTTACAGACAGTGCAAGTAGCAGTTTGCATTTCTTGTTTTTAATAAAAACAAGACTCAGAAACGTTTTTCATAACCAGAGTTGGAGATGTGAAACTTTTGTGTCTCATCAGACTGAAAATATAAAAAAAAGAACTTCAGACTCGACAGCTGTGAGACTGGAACTTGACTCCTTAAATGCATAAGTAAAATCCCTGAAGTCTGAAGTTTTAACCAGCTGAAATTCAGGAAAAAATAAAGATGAGACAACATCAGAGAAGCCTTTTACAGGCACACACCTTGAATATTTATTTTCAAAGACTCCCTCAAGTGAAATCAAGTTTTTAACCATGTTAACATGCCCATATGGTGACAGGATTTAAGATGCTACAAGACACATTAGATGCAAAATGGGAAATTAAGCTACGGCTGAGCATTTCTGCCCTGGAACTGCAGTGTGCCAATGACGAAAACAAAAACCGACTTTCAGTGTGTGTTACATCACAAACGTAAGGAACCGATGCATGCAACTTGCAAAATGAGGGTATGATATTTTGCTGGCAATTAGAAACAAGGTTCAACATGACTCATGTTATCTATAATCATTTACAGGCGCGCCAACGCTCGAATAATTAGCATATTCATAGGTCTGTGCATGCAAAAAAGCAATCCATTGGATTTTGGATTATTGCAAAAAGTAAACTCTGTGGCAAACAAAAGTTTGTTATACACAAACTAACACCACTGTCATTAATTTTGAAGTCTAAATGAAATTACTGGAAGTAAAAAGCGAATGTTTGGTTTAAAATTAACTACACCATGGTTGCATGAGCTAACGTCGCCAACACAAGCAGACTGTAAAGCCTTTTTTGGTGTGATGGCGTTCTGTGGTCTCATTTGGTACTTGTTAGTATTTTATGTACACAAGGCACATAAAAGCTTCAAAATTTACAAGTGGGATATTTACTGACATATTTTATGTCTTAGAAAAAAACGTGAAAGTCAAGATTCGAGATGAGGGAACCAGGAGTGCTACAATGCTAACTATTTTACTACTGAACTTGTGTGTGTTTGGTCCAACAGGGAAGAAGGAGCGCAAGTCGGACTGTGGGGAGTGGCAGTGGAGTGTGTGTGTAGCCAACGAAGGCGACTGTGGACTCGGCACCAGGGAGGGAACACGAACCGGCACCGACTGCAAGCAGACCATCAAGACCCAGCGCTGCAAGATCCCCTGCAACTGGAAGAAGAAGTTTGGAGGTGAGGGAGGACACGGACATTTCTAAATTAATCTAAAAGGTCTCTTTCACATAATAAAGTACATAATAATCTGCAGAGACTAGAAGAACCAAAAAACCTCCCTTTTTCTAACTGCCGTGCCTCTCTCACCCCACACCTCCCCATAATGTATGCTGGCCTGTCACTCACGCAAACAATGGTCCCATTTTCACAATAGGAGTGAGTAAGCTAGCTAATTAGAGGTACAACGGAAATGTCTGCAGAGGAAGTGATACATCGTCATGGAAAACACAGGAATAATCACCCTGCTTTGTCATTTGCTTTTCGGGCTTGAGACTGTGCAGCCTTCACAGTCTGAAATGTCTTGCAGTGACAGGCCTGAGGGACTTTTGTTCCCCCAGTAAGGCCTGTCAGGCAGGAGCCTGCTGCTCTGCAATGAGCCTGTCACGAGTGATGAACACACTGCAGGAAATAATGGTCCCGCTAACTGGCTATATAGATTATAGCAGCAAAAGTTTTGGAGTAGTGGCAATAAGTTACATGCCTCTGGCCTTTAAATTGTGGGAAGTTACTTGAGAAAAGAACAGAACAGAAAAGAAGATTTTAGTGCAATCATAAAGATGGATAAATACTGTAAGAATTTGTGCCTACGCCCCACAAAATGCGTCAGACTTGGTGTGAAAAGACCCTGCAATGTAACCCTCGCAGCCAAATCTGGACTCAGATATGGTGCTGCTGTCTGTCATTATTGCTTCTAGACTTGTAGGCTAGATACTGTTAGGTAACATATTGCATTAAGGAACAACATTATGTGGCTTTTGGTACTATTACAAGAGCCTTGTAGAAAAGTGTTAACTTGACATGGAGTTTTCTCTGCGAGTGTTTTTTTTGGAACTCACAGTACGACACAATAATGCAGGTAGAATATAAACTGAACTTAAAAAGAGTGTGTGATACAATGCTAAAGGCAGGGTTGTAAGCAGCATGACCCAAAAAAGAGGGCAGGCGATGCTGGTAAGCAACTCCACAGCTAATGGGTTTCCATACAATAGACCATAGAAATACCTGTGCAGTGAATGCAAAGACACAAAGCCCAAAACACACAAGAAGTGCTGTTAAAAAAAACGTAAAAGAAAGAAAGAGAATGATCTTTTCACAACCTGTATATATTAAAGTCTTGTGGAGAAAAATTATTCATCCAACCGTAAAAAAACAACATAAAAGGTCTCAATCCAATCCCCAGAATATTCTCAGCTTTAACTTCTCTGTGTTGCTTTAGCAGTCATACACACGTCACTCCCGTCCTAACGTCCCTTCATTAGCCACTTGTTAGTTTTAGAGTAGATTTTAAAATCATTTTATCTGTGTTCAAAGCACTTAATTGATTGCACCTAAATATCTGACAAACATGCTTTCAACATCAGTGAGGTTCTCCAATACTGGCCTTTAAACTGCTCCCTGGGTGAAGACAAAGCACTACTTGGAGGCGTTACGTTGTAGTTATGGTTCTACAAGAGCTGAGGGCATCAGGTCCATGTACTTGGCGGCCATTCGATTTTCATTTTGAGATGAGAAAACAAAAATTGGGAAAGGAACTGTTTCCCTACTACCATTTAAAAATAGGAAGAGTGCAAAGATATTTTGGCAAGTAGTGCTCCTGACTTCTTGGTACGAGGCAAACGGTGCTCTACTTACACAAAAAAATCATTGCAAAACTGAGACAGAAGATTTCTACACACATATTTTAATTCTCCATTTCCGGTTATAAGCATGTCAAAGAAAATCGGATAATGAGTCGTCTCATTTATTTAGAATTTTATCAATAAAACAAAAAACAGTTTTCTATTTTTTTTGTCTTCCTATTTCTAAATGGTAGTGGGAAAACAGCTCATTTTCTGATTTTATTTTTCTCTTTTCAAAAATAAAAATCTGTTGGTGGCCAAGTACAGGGACGACATCACAATCTGTAAAGGCCTTCAAAATAACCCTTAAAATTATATTTTGATTTTAGAATTCTCTTGATCTTAATCAAGAGAATTTTTAAAATTAGCTTATTTTTTTTTCATCTGCACTTATCTAATTTCTATCATCTTTTCCTAATATTTCCTTTGACTGTATTGCTGTATTCTCTTTGTCATGTTTTTTTATCAGTTACTCCAGAAGTTTGTGGGCTGTTTATAGCAGCTGTTTTTTTGGAATGAAATTGCAGGGAGAAATCAACATGGCAGCTCTCCAAAAAAAAGCCATTTTGAACAGTCAATTTGTGATAAAACACAAACACTTTTTTTCTTTTCCTCTTATATATATAACAGAACTACATGGTACTTGGTATGTGGTGCTCAAATCAACAAAAAATACATTGTGAGGCACTTGGCGGGTGTAGTTCAGATGAAAGAAAATAGTTTCTACATTAAACTGCTCACAACAAGGTCTGTGGATTATATTGAGTAACCGGATTTTCATTTTTGGAAAGAGACATTGCTGCTGAGTTCTTCAAATGTATTTTTTTGGCACCATGAACCAAGTGCCATAGTGTTCCATTATAGTGGAGAGAAGGCAGGAATCACTCAGGTCGATATCTCCAACACTTGGAAACTCACACCAAAACAATCTAGATTGATAAACAGCACTACAGTAAAGAGGAAGAATATGCATTTTTGACTTAGGGGTGAACTGTCCCTTTAAAATCAAGTATTTGATATTGATTTGGTCATTTTTCAAAAGCAGGAGACGCTTCTAAATGATCAGATATTTTTCCAATCATACTTAAAATCTATACAGGACTCGGCTTGGATGTTGGGTTGTTGATGAGTGGGTGTGTTCACACTTGTACAACCATTTTATTGTTGCTTTCTTTATGTGACACCTTAAAGAGGACATGAGCTTCCTGTCAAATTCCCAGGAGCCTGCAAGGAAGCTCTCTCTCTCTCTCGCTCTCCGAGACAAATTATGGAGGTGCAACGTTTTAAAGTTGGATGCTCAGGAAGTCCCTGTGGGATTCTTGCAACAATGGCCCCTGTCACTCCCTCTCTCGACTCTCCGTCCCTCCTCTCCTCACCCCTTCTCTCCTCTCTCCTCTCCTCTGATGAGCACCCGGGGATCTCAGAGGCGGTGACAAGGGGTCCGACGCTTTCATGTGAGAGGAAGCTGACGAATGAGTGTCACAGCCCCGAGGGAGCCCAGCTAGAGAGGCAACAAAATAATGGAGGGAGATATGAGAGACATGGGCATACAGTACACAAACACACACACTCACACACATTTCTATAACATACGCTGCTGCCATTTTCCGCAGCAATCTCTCTGGGGTTGACTTTAAGGTGGATACAATTTAAAATCAAATGAAAACACGTGTGAAATATATTTGAAGTGCTGCTGAAAGTGCTTCTCTGCTGCCAAGATTGTATCCGTACATTATTTCGAGGATGAACAGGAGCCAGGCTGTTTTTGATTACGGTCATCTGCTGGCGAGTTTTATTATATAGGAAGTGTAGGATCGGAATAGTGAAGTGCCATCTGCTCCTGTTAGAAAAAGCAATAAGCATCTTTTATTTCATTTTAATAAGAGCATCTTGTGGTTTTGTGGACAGTTTATATTGATAGGAGGAAGATAATGGCCAAGTAAATTAAAAGCATTCATCAAACAGCCATTCAGAGTGTAGGAATCGCAACTCCTCAGGCTCAAAGGGGGTTGGATTCATTGACTGATTGCCACTGACTATTTATTTTTTTTAAACAAATAAGGATGCTGCATTGTGTCATTTTACCAGATTTTCTGCTTGATCTCTGCGACACTTCAAGATACTTCACAAAACAAAAGCACCTAATGAAGTATCTGATTTCTTTGTGTGCTGCAGGGGAATGCAAGTACGACTTCCAGGCTTGGGGGGAGTGTGATCTGGCGACGGGCAAGAAGAACAGGACGGGTGTGCTGAAGCGAGCGCTCATGGATGCGACCTGCGCCGCCACTGTCACAGCCACCAAGCCCTGTGGGAAAATCCCCAAGACTAAGCTGCAAGGTAAGCGGAGAGGAATAAATCATCACTAGATAAAATGTAAGTCTCGCCGTATGTGCTGTCAGCAGCAGCGTGGCACACTGAAGTCCTGCTGATGAATCACCGTGCCCTCAAAAATATGGCAGGAGGTTGTCTGCAGTCTAATAAAAGACATGATATTTTGGTGTTACGTTTTAAGAAGCATAAACAAACATTCAGGATGGCAACTGGATTCTCTCAATAATTTATTGCATGAAAACTGACTCTTTCTTTGTATGCCCTGAGGAAAATATCTGCATTTTCAGAAAATCTTATATTATTTTCCAATCAAGACTAAGTTTAGTCTTTTGCAAGACTTTTTCATGGATTTTATTCAAACCAATTGCCAGAAAAATGTTGGTATTTCTGTGCCACTTTTCATTCTACTGACTTCTTTGGGGGGCACTAACCAGGCAGGAAATGCAGCGATGTCTCCATAGAAATCAAATGTTTTTTGCGCCACTATCACTGCAGTAAAAGTAACAACATCATGAGAAAAAAAACAACTGCTTTTCATGCCACTGTTCAACACGTTCTCATCCCACCTCGTCACATGTTGCCGCTTTATCAGTGGACTTCTGTGGCTACATAAAACGCTCTAGGTATCCTTCTGCATCTGCTTTTTACGTCTCGGGATGCCGTGATGTCAACAAATGTACAAGATGGGATGACTCTGTACATGGTTATGCATCGTGCACTTATGCCAAAAGCACTGAAAAAGCTGCACTATTTTGGTTTCGGTTCAGAATGAGACAGGAGGTGCACTATCATGTCAGGAAATGATGCAATGTGTCCATAAAAAACAATCGTTTTTCATGGTGCAAGCAAGAAGCAAAGTCTCGAATAATTCCTTTTCATACTACTATCCTGGTAGAAGAAAAAGTGATACCTCCTTAAAAACAAACGCTTTTAATGGCAGCGATGTCTTGGTTGAAAACAATCACTTTTGTAGCACTGTCTTGGCAGGATAAGAAGCAATGTCTGTAAAAACTTTTCGTGCCACTATCTCAACACTAAATGCAGTTGTGTCGCAGTGAAAGACAACTGCTTTTTGTGCCACTGTCTCACCAGAAAAACTCAGCAATGTCTCAGGGAAAAACAAATGCTTTCAGAGCAGCTATCACGGCAGCAGAGTTGGAATGTTTTGGAGAAAACGCCATTTGTGCCACTATGCAAACAGGAAAACTCAGCAATGTCTTTGGGGGAAAAAACGACACCTTTTGACTGATTTTACACAGTATCCAAGCAAGAAACCAGAGCAAAAGTTGCTGGAAATGCAGCATTAACTTGCTAAATTACCCCCGATTTTGTCACTTGTTGGTCTAGAAAAGTGGTCTGCAGCATTTTCTTCTGGCGACTGAGCTGCTTTGTAATGTAACCTGGAAAGATTTGTTGAAACATACTGTCCTTAAGCTCTAGACACAACACAGTCACCTCTGTGGAGTAGTTTGAAAGCTGGAAATGTTGTATATTTGTTAAGCAGAGAAATCACACGTCATTAGGTTGGACTGGATAAAAATAGAGACAAACGCAGAGACAAACTAATGGTTTACGAGAAGAACCGCTCCAGTACTTTCTGTCAAATCACTGTAAACAGTTACAGAGAATGTTAGATTAGGTGGTTTGTTTTAATTAATTATAGCTGAAGGGATGTTTACCACGTGGGTGTCTCTGTTTATTCCATTGAACCGCTGATCATCGCTGTGACAAGCTTGTATATTTTGGAAGTTTGGTCACACAGGTCAAAATCTGGAATAGAATAATCTGAATTTCATTTTAAGTGTGATAAAGTACTATCAGTACGAGCATCAAGGTAAACTTAAGAGTGGATTCCTTTTGTCCTCTTTGGGATGATTACTCTGTAAGTTCAGTTGATATTTATCTCGTCTCCTGGCAAATCTCAGGCTGATTGCATTGCGCTAAATCCCACAAACCCTTGCAAATGATTTTAATCTCAGGCAGTGTGAGCCATGATTCACATTCACATCAGCGTGATGGAAACCCACCTACTTAAGTGCTAAGTTGAAGCAGTGAGAGGCAGTGTGAGAGCAGAGGTGAACAGGTTAACTCAGTATTCAGCTGTAATTACATGCTTTTAGCGTTCTTCACTCGTGTCAGAAATTTAAGTCAGGGAGCTGAACCTTTTGTGCTTTGCCATATTTTGTGTCTTATATGTAATGTTATAGTGACGTATCTTCATATTATACATGGCTTAAGTTTAAAAACTTGAGGTAAATGTATATAGAATTTATCTCTATGAGCAACAATGTCAGGTTTCCTGCAGTTTTGAATGCACCATTTCCAATTTATTTTTTCTGGCTACAGTATCACATCTAATGCTGCCTTCATGTGCTCCTCAGAAATATCGTATTTACGAGTTGCGAGCAAAAATGATATATTTCATCATTTTGTTCCTTGTAGCAATCATTTACTGTCAGTAGTTGTACATTTTAGTCTATGCAACTAACAACTGTAGCAAGCAAGCAAACTTTTAACAATAAAGCATGCCAGGCGAGTAAAGTAACACTGATAACCGTGTTATTTTATAACACAAGGTGCCAACTTGATGTCATAAATGCACAAACTTGGCGGGCAAAAGTCAATGGTAAGAAACTTATCATTACTTTATTTTATTTAATTTATATTTTTGACCGCACCTTAAGATTTTGTATCATATTCTGGCTAAAACATGTCTGGCTATGTTTGAAATTGTATATAGAACAGTATGAGGAAAAATAAAGGTGTTTTGGACATTAAAGCATGTTCAAGTAGAAATCTTACACACCAGTATGAAGATGAAAATGAACATAATAGGTCCTCTTTAACACAAGGTTTCAACTAACAGGAGAATATTAAATAACCACGTAGACGCATGTAGAATATAAAACCATCTGCTTTGTTTACAACTGGTGATAAGAATACACTCCATTCATTCCAAGTGAGGCGATGGCCTCTGTTAATTCAGTAAACAAGGATGTAACTGACCCACTGTGGCTGCCCCATTGTCCAAACAGGATTATAATGAGTGCAGAATTGCTGCCAACGGTCATAAACTGTGCCGTTATCACCCTCAGCAGATGAAATGTGTGCACAGAAAGGTTTGATGAGGTGACAATAAGGTTAAGCAAACTCCGTGTGCAAACAGCCACAGTCAGGTGAAGCCCCAAATTACAATGATAAGACAAATGTGAGCACTCCTGAGGCATTTTTTAATATACTTCAGGATGTGCTGCCAACTGTAACACATCTGTCTGCTCGACTGTTTGTCTTAAGATGTTATGCCAAACTCTATTTGACTTTCAAAGGAGGAATCTGTTAAATCTTTCACTCGGTAGCACATCATTAATGCATTGTGACAGGAAGTTTCTTGAGGAGCTACTTGCCAGCTGTGACTCTCTAATGCTTCCCAGCAAATATATAAAACAGGATGCTGGTGTTAAAATATACAGACATGGATATGGATTTATAGTCGGTCCATAGTAGGTGTGCTCCCAGGAAAAACAACAGCATTACTGTTTTCTGCAAATGACGTGTGTTTATGTTACAAACCTCCTCCTATGTTTTAGAAAAATGTTGCACCAACCTCCATCACTCATGCCTTCGGAGCAAAGGTCAATAACGGATGATGTTGTTTAGCTTTTAAAGTTGGAGGTCTTGTTGTGTAATGTCCATCCATTTTCTACATTGATTTATGCTGACTGGAGCTGTGGGGGGTGTAACCTATCCCATAATGCAATATGTGAGAGTGAGAAAGAGTGCACATGTAGACAGATCTTCAATATATCAGTGTCTCTCATGCTCACATTCACCCTACGGCCAATCTACTCACACGGCTTTAGATTGTGAAACTGTGGACATGCAATCTCCATGAGATCTATTTTTTTTCCACTTTTTCTGTCTGGATCTGCATCTTAAAGGAAGTCTTCACCAACAGAATGATCACTTTAATATCAGTTACTCAATCAGAGTAAGAAGAAGAAAAATGTCTCAAATGCCACAATGTTGGAAAAAAAGTGAAGTATACAGTATACAGGGGAATGCGTTTAACAAAAGCAAGGCCATTTTAAAACACTTCTTTTCAAATTCTCGCACAAATGATGTAGTGTAATGCAAGTCTAATTTATCCAGTTGTAACCTCAGTACTTCCCTAACCAGTATTGCAGTACTCAAGATCATTCTTAGTCTGAAGACCACTTTTTGAAGGCCTTGGTCTTGTCTTAGACTTGACCGCATTTTTACTCTGTTTTGTTTTGGTCTCAGACAAAGAAAAGTCGTTTTTTATTTCAAGACCTGTCAAGGCCATGACTGTGGGGATTTCTCTAAGAACATCGATGAAATTTATCTTAGCTTCTTAGTGTTTGGTCATAGAGAACAAAAAAAGAAAGTCCCACACATAAAATTCACCTCTGCAATACCTTTTGGTTATTTAAACAAGACAGTTCTCGTGGTATTTTGTTTTCTGTTGGTGTTTTAATGGGAATGTGGATCTTTCAGATCCATTTGAGGAATGCCTCTGGTTTGTAAAGTGTATCATGCAGTGTAGGACTTTCCACTAGACTTTCACTGGTCTGATCTTGACTTAGTCTGCAGTTTAGGTGGTCTTGACTTAAATGCTGCCCCAAACACATGGATTTTTGTTAAATATGTAAAATATGTAGTTCTTATCATGCTGATGCACGTTCATGTATTGATATTTCTAAAGAGTTTGGTTTTAGTTAGTTATTTGATGCAATAAAATAGGAGTGTGTCCTTGCGATTAATGCTGCTGCTCGCTGGTCACCGCTCGATTGAGCAGGCGCCTGAATGGGTGGAAACTTGAGACTGGAAGAAATCGCTGCTGCGCAGACTCTGACTCAAAATGACATCACCAGCACAAGATGACAGCAGCTGTATTCAGGGTATTTTTGCTGACGCGTCATCCTTCTTTGTATAAAGTACTTGGTCTTTACTCGGTCCTAATTCGTCAAAGCTGTCTCCTTCTCGATACACTCTGGTCTTAATCATGACTCGGTCTCACTTTAGGCACTCTTGACTACAACACTGTCACAAACAATCATTTTTGTGTAGACTACTTATTACTATTTAAAACACTTTGCATACAAATAGCGCACATGGGTAAGCGCTTGAAGTTTGCTTGTGAGTTCCTTTGATTTGCCTCGGCGTGCTACTCAACCGAGCATGAGACTGCTTGTGATTTGTTAGGTTTTAGCAAAAAATGCATTTGTTTGGGAGGCACTGAGAATACGGCAAGATAAATGAGACTTGGATTATACTGCACAAGTTATGTGAGAGTTTGTAAACGGATGTTTTGATAAAGTTTTGCTTTTGATAAATAGGACCTCTCTGACTTCAATTTATCAAGAATATTCTCGGCCTATGGAGTCTTTGTTCACCGTTGAGGCATGCAAGAAAAACAAAGTTTGCTTCTCAAATTCAAGGTAACACGGGGTGAGTAACTGGCATACAAATGATCATTTTGCGGATGAAGTCTTCCTTTAAGTATAATATATGAAGAACCTTATGCCATTTTTCATTTAATCATCAGAGAAGCTTGTTACCATCGAAATTCAAAACAAGCAGGTCCCCATTAAAAATCCCGTGAAGGATGCATGAATGCATCCACATTCCACTTTAATTACTTTGCGTTTCATATTTAATTTCCTCACGATTCATTATGCAGGAATATCGATGTAGATCGTGAACTGCTCATGTAAAAAATGTAAATAAAAATGTATATATTCACATGCTGGATGTGTGTCTGCAGGCAGGTGAGAAGGTGCTGGGTTTGCAGCTCTGTGTACCTGCACGCATTGATTCTAATGAACGCCAGATGCATGAATGCGGAGTGACAGCCGAAGAGGTGTGAGAGCTGAGGGCAACAGAGAAGCAGAGCGAGGATGACAGTGGTCGAGATGAAGGGGAGCATTTGGGAAGAGAGACTCGCTACCGGAGCAATGTGATGTGCGGTGTGATTTTCCGTGTCTGCCAGTTGGAAGATAAGCCCTGGGAAGCAAAGGGGTTGCTGGGAAAAAGAAAGAGGGGCTGCTGTGCACAATGAGGTGTGCGCAGGAAGGGGAATTGTGTGTGCTTTTCTGTGTCAGGGGATGGCAGAGATACAGTCCACAGCAGTGGGATCAGGGAGCTTATGATAAAAAAAAGAAATGTTTGGCTTCAGAGTGACTGAAATGGAGAGAGAAGAGGCTATCTAACCCCCGGCTGGGCACGGAGATCTGCCCGGCCAAATCTGCAATTCTGAACAGCCACCTTGGGTTTGGGAGATAGGTCTCCCCGACTGCAGCAGGTTGCTGTGATGGAGGTAGCATCTGTCATTTGCAGATTCTGGAGGAGACAATGCTAAGAGGCACCTCGGGAGCGATCTGAGATTCAGAGTTGCGTGTCTTTGCTGTCTAGCCCAGGTGAAACACAGACCCTGCGGAGCGAAAGAGAGAACAAAGAGTGACAGAAATGAAACATTATGAATGCCTGTAGAAACCTCAAGGTCCCTGCCTTCTCTTTCAGCAGAACAGGAGCGAGCAGCGTGTTTGGAGTGTTTGGATGCCAGAGTTGATTTCTGGTTAAACAAAAGGCTTTGTGGAGATAAATCTGGCGTCCCTGAATTTGTTTGGAGCAATTTTGTTCGTGTCATTTGTCCCGGACAGACAGGTGGTGCTCTGATTTTAAATCAAAGACATTAATTCAGGACCACACAGAGCATTATCATTACACTCCTTCAACAGTTTCTGCAGTTACGGCTCTCTGACTTTATGGGGCAGAAATATTAAGTTAAGAGAATAAACTCGTAAGGCGGCCAAACTGTGTAACAGACACTTAAGTTTTAATAGCCTCATTTTGTGCAATTTTAGGCTGATTTTTCAGCCTGGAATATAACTGACAGATCATCAGTCATTATGAAATGATGACCTCCTTGAAAGTGTCCAAAGGCAGACACCACCTTCATGTTGGGAACCATGTGCATACAACTTAATTGTGCAATTATTTCTCATTGAGCTCTTTAAATCAAGATGCACTCAAAAATATTAAGGAAGAAAGTCTTCATTAAGAGTCAGGGGTCCTTTTTATTTCTGTTTTATCTTATCTGGTCAAAATGCATCCATGTGGTTTTGCAGGCAGTATCAGGCTCATAGAGAACAGACCCACACGCATGACTCAGAGGCAGATCAGGTAAGTGATAATCAAACAACAGCTCCTGTACACAAGCTATCAGTCAGCAGTGCAAACAAAGACAAAAAGGCTCGACAACAGCAGAGTCACAATAAAGAGAGTCACAATAAAGCTAACACAAGGGAAATAACACTATAATGCTTGCTACCAGAGATGATGACTGGCACAGAAGGAAGGGAACATCCAGCAATATACACAAGGGGAGGGAAATCTAACAAGACACAGGTGTGACAGTCAGACACAGGTGAGACACATTAGTGCGGGGCTGGCAATCACACAGGAGGGAAACTTAAGACATTTAGGACATAGGGACCTGAAAAGTCATGAGACAGAGAGGGACAAAATAACGGAAGAAATAACAAAAACATGACCAGACACAGAAGCATGACAGGTTGAGATGGAGCAAACTGGAATTTCTTTATGTACTGTTGGGTAGTTAAATCCATGACAGTGCATTCATTTTTTAATGTGATTTAACCTCCCAAATTACCCTAAATTAGTAAGAATTTTTACAGTACAAGAAAATTACCTGAAAATTAGTAATAAAGAAAGAAATAAATATAATAAGAATAATATGAAAAAATAAAGTTACAAAAAAAGGACAAGACTTCAATCCCTTAAAAAATATAATAATTCTATTACATAATTTTACATATATATATATATATATATATATATATTTACATATATATTATGATAATTATAAATAGTTTTACATAACTTTTTCTTTTTTCCCTAAAAAAAAAAATCTTTCCCTAAAAAAAGATTAATCTAAATCTACTAATTTCTTGCGATTTGTATAACATTTTTTACCAAGTTGCTCATTGCCTTTTCTCTTATGTTTTTGAAAAATATTGCATCAAATTGCTTTAGGTTCAAAGGTTAAAATACCTGAGAAGGGTGCCCAAAAGCAGCACAATAAAAGCGATGTAGCTCTAGGTTTTAAAGGGTTAATGTTTTGCAAATAAAATCTTAATTTTCAGAGTTTGGATAGGTGACAAATAAACTCACTGGAGTATATTCTCTTTGAAATGATAGAGTCGAAGTATAAAGTAGCTCAGACACGTAAATAAACCTCATGATAAATGTACAAATGTCAAAAGTCACATTCAGCTCACGACTGACCAAACATGTAGTCCCTGTGTTTTGTCTCAGGGCAGATTCAAGCCGGAGACGGCAGCACCCGCTTGACTATGAGTCCGTGGTGTCAGAGGCAGAGAGGGGAGCCAGCAGTGTCATGTAAATGTGCAAATGCAGCAAAAAGTACCAGCCTGGTATGACAATCCCCATCTCACACACGGAGACAGAGCAAGAGTGAATCCTTTTCCTCCATCTATTTCCCCGGGGAGCAGAATATGCTGAAAAAAACAACAGGGGGAGAGAAGAAGATGAAAAAACAAATGAAAACAAGCAAACAAATGGGACGGAAGAGCGATTTCCGTATTTGCATGCTTGAGAACGTTTTGCACGTCAAAATCTTAATGCCCGCGGAAGTTTGCGGCCGAGGAGACAAGAAACAGATTTCAAAGATTTCCTCATCGTGCACATTCAGAATGTTAAAACGGTTGAAGCTCAATTGAAATCTCATTGACTAAGCACACCTTGTCGCTGTTCAGAACCGCTCGCCTGCATGTCATTAGAGGATTTGTGGAGGTGTCCTTTCAAGATAATCCATTCATACAAAAAATTAATTCAGGATTTAAGTATTGACAGTCTTTTCATATATCATCACACTGTATCTCTTTTTAAATACACCTTTTCCCCCATACTTCACTTGTATTGTATTTGTCAAGCATTTTAATTAAATCTGCTTTTTCTTATGTGACTCATTATGAACATGTGGCGATTTTTAACTTTGCATTTATAATTTATATATGTAAAGCTGGTTATTTATGTAAAGCTGATTGAGTTGTAAACCTAAACAATGTAGGAGGATCCAAATTTAATGTAAATTGCTTTGGATTAGGTCTAAATAAAGGAGTTGTGGATTATCCGAGCTGAAATCTCTCTTCAACATGTTCAAAATGGAAAAGCTCTCAAGAAAATGACAGTTAGAGACGGAAATATGGACACAGATTTTGAGAAAGACAATCAGATGTACAGAAGTTGTGCAGCAGGATACATGTGTTAATTCTCTTGTTTTCTGGACACTTTTTCCCAGAAACCATTTTGACTTGTCGTTGTCAGAAAAGCTCGAGTTACTAATAACCTAAAAAATAGATCAGCCATCTTCAAGGGTCCCAGTAAACCATGAAGACATATGGGTGTGGCTGTCAGGAAGTAAAGTGAGGCGTCCACTAATCCAAGTATTGGCGGTTTGATTTCCAGCTCCTCCAGTCTGCCCCTCGAAGTGTCCTCAGGCAAGATACTGAACCCCAAAAGGCCCCTAATGGCTGTGAATTGTAAATGCAATTCCATTAATCAAGTGAATCCATCGAGTCCCTCAAATTTCTTTTTTATTTCTTGTTCTGTCTTTTCGCTGCTGGAAAAACAGCAACTGGAAACTAAAACAAATTACTTTTTGTTGTTTGTTGGTCTCGAACAGGAGTCGGCAGGTGTCTCGTGTATGAGTCACACCTTCCACCATCCCGTCCGCCTCGCAAGGACAAAGTCAGCACATACATCACTTTCCAAACCTTGATATGAAAACCAGTTAATCATTCATGTAATCAGTCATCATCATTTATTTGTCACATGGAAATAAGCAACATGTTCTCATCCCAACGTGTTACATATTGGCACTTTGTCAGTGACCTTCCATGTTATCTCATGACGTTTCAGGTATCCTTTTGAGTCAGCTGATTACGCTCCGAGATGCCATTACCCTGCTGTCAGCAATGTGATGACGTCGTTATGAGCAACATGAGCACACGGCAACCAGCACAAACTGTCAGGATGTTTAGGGTTAAGCAACAAAGTCACAGATGGTTAGGTTTAGGTAAAAGAGGCACATGAGGTGTAGAGAAAAACTCTCACAGGAAGCAAACACCAGACTCCTCCCCGTCTGTCCGCCCGATAAGCGCACCATAAGGTCACCGGCAGTGTTTCAACCTGACGCCATCCTTCCGCGCTTCATGTGCACGCAATAGGTTCTGACCGGTCTGGTTCTCAACGGACGTCACTCATGTGCATTGCATGTGGACGCATCTGGTGCCGTCTGTCAGGGTATAATAACACCACCGGTTCTGCCCGGCCATGTTTCCAGCTGATGCCGTCCAACTGCGTTCCAGGTGGACACGGAAGGCGGCTTTTGGCGTCATGCATGTACGCCAAAAGCACTGACAAAGCAAAGTTATTTGATGAGTTTGGAGTGAGGTCAGACCGTCCTTTTTTTGTCATCTTACAAATGTGCACATGTAACATCTGGTGTGCAGAAGGGTATAATGCTATAATTTTCTTCTGGTGACTGGGCTGGACTGTGACATGTCAAAATGTCCTCCATGGAAAAGGCCTATTTGACGGCATTAAATATATTTTTTTAAATATAGGTATGTAATCCATATCTGTGAAAAGACAGAGGTCCGCACACAGGGGAGCTCCCCTTAAATGTTTTTATTCCGCGAAATAAGTGACGTTTGGAGCCAAAAAGCTCTTCCTCAGACTTGTAAGGAAGTCTAAGGAAAAGCGTTTTGGCTCGAAACTTCTATCTTTTAACATTTTGGTTTATCTTGGATCCAGTACCCACTATGGGATGTGCATATGTGTCTGAGAGACAGACACATATGCAGATTCACACAAAGCAGTTTGACAGTCCAACAAACAGCTAGCCAGGAGCTAGCTAGCCAAACGGCTGCAGGTTTTGCTCTCTTCCTGTTCACCAGAGCGGAGAGGCCGCAAAGCAGAGAGGGAAGCCACAGACTGTGTCCTCTGTCATGGCTGCCAGGTACCAATCCACTGTTGCAGGAAGTTGATAAAGCGGTTATTCATGGAGCATTCAATGGGCCACAAACCAATCCCCATGAGAGCGCGGGAGGAGGGACAGCATGCAGTGTCACAGCACTAAACCTGCACCCTGGCAAAGAAAAAAAAGCAATTAAAACTCATACGGTTGATTATTACAATCTGAAGCGGAGCATATGTGCTCTTCACGGAGACAATGGGATTTGTTTGTTTGCAAAAACACCACCTCTGGCAAAGAAACTGTCAAAGTAAACACTGTTTTTGTCTTCTGTGTTGCTGCAGATGCAAAGAAGCAAAAGAAGGAAGGCAAGAAGCGAGAGCGCACCCAAATGGACTGATGAGGTTGTTTGTCGCGGGGAGGAAGGAAGAACGATGTCCACTGCCCTATTTCAACACGGTTCCTCTTTGTATGTCCTGTAGGTTGACTGTAGGAGCCAGTAGAGCTTTGACAAAACCAGTGGAAATATGACTTTTAGTGACACTTTTTCTTCTCTGTAGCACCTGATAAACGATTTGTATGTTGCGATAGGAGACGTAATGCTCAGCGGTAGGGACGAATAATGAATATGGAAGATTTGTTTACTAGTGTTCTCACCTAATGATGTTATTTCTAGGATTATTTTCTTACAAACAAATTGGATAGGATTTGTTGCATAGCCTAACTCTAATTTGGAAAACTCTTTGGTCCAAGACTCGACTTAATGAAGCGTTTTGAGAAAAGTCGAGCTCTAAACATCTTCACTTAATTAATCTGAGCAAAAAAAAAAAGTGCATTTGCAATTTTTCCAAGTGTCTCAAGTTAATGGTAAAGCTTTCCCCCATTACTCTGTTCTATATGATATTTTTCTTCCATTTCCAGTAAGAATAAATAGTTAGTTCTGTCTGGAGGCTGCATGAATAGCAACTGTCCAAGTGTGCAAACTGCTATTGTTTCTAGTGTGTTTTCCTCCTGCTGCTCTGTTGTACCTCAATTTATACCCACTGATTTTTACTCTCCAGCTCTTGGCTGTAAAAAGTTAAAGTCTTCCTGATTGTAGTCCTCAGTTGGAGTTAACATTCCCTTTCTTTCCAAAAATAAAAAAAAGAATAAAAAAAATAAACTGTAAAAAAGGTGTTTGTCTCTCTCACCTCCTGCATCGTCACCAGGGAAAGAAAACTCATTTTATTTGCCAGTAAAACTCACATCAGCAGTGGTGAAAGATTGTAGCAGTGTAGAAATACACCGTTACAACTTCAAGATCTGTATTTAAATAAAAATACTCAAGTAGTATTGTCTTCACAATAGACTTAACTCTAAAAACTCTGCAATCGAGATGGCTCACCAGTGCCGACAACAGTATTTCTTCTTGTTCTTAGTGTATCTTCAAAAAATCTTTCAACCGAAGCGAAAAAGGTATTTAAGTCAGTAAACCATAAAAAATGATTAGTGTTAGATTTCTCTAACACAAGTATCAAATTTTACAAAACAGACACACAAAATGTATTGATCCAAAATATCTTTAAATCTAGAAACATAAACTAAAATGTTTTAAATGCATAAGTACTTTGAACTATGAACATTATTTAGTTTTTGAGATATGCTGATTTTACTACAGAGAAATTCCATGTCTGCATGGTATGTAAAAAAGGTCATTAAGGTTCTGACGTGAAAAAAGAAGAATTTGAGATTTCTGCTGCAAAAAGTGTGAATGCTGAGGCTATTATAGATGTTATTTCAGTTTGATTTTAACAGGAACCTGCAAACAACGCACACTCTGAATGTGAATAAGCTGCCTAGTGCATAAAATAGCATTAAAATAACCCTAACCCCTAAAATGAAAAAACTCCCAAAAATTTAAAACACATTTTATATATTTTTATTTGAATTTCATTCTGAGAGAATATGGCACAATGTAACCACTTAATGCAGTTCATCTTACAGTGTCATAGGTGGCCAGTGATAATAACACTCAGATTCATTGTTCAGAACAAATAATCAAACAAGAATGCATCAAAAAAGAAAATCAATACCATTGTTACTGTACAGGAAGTATCATAGTGGGGGAGGGGAGGAGGGGGAGGAGAATAAATGAGGGATTGTTGGGGGAGGAAACATTCAGATAGTAGCTATTAAAGACGTGTATGTACATTTTAAATGTACCATATCCGAATTACATATAATTTATCATCATATAGATATATACAATGCAAACAATAGACTGTAAAATGTATTTTTCCTATTGCGAGAGAAGCCACAAGCCACAGTGAGTGATACACAATGAACATCTACATACGTAAGCAAATGAAAATGAACACTTGTATGTACATTTAACACTTGCAGCAGGCTACTGATTTTACTTTTTTTTTTTCTTTTTTTTGTTTGCTGATTTTAAACGTTAATCGTGACCCTTGAAGTTCAGATCGGGTCAAACAACTCAAACCGCAACACTGTGGTTGCACAAAAAAAGAAAACTTTTCCCCAGAATGTTAAAAAGTTATAAAGTGTGTCCAGTAAGATAGCAGACAACCAGTTTCTTTCCAAGGTGAGTGCAAAGCCTCATAAATTTACAGGTGAAATCAAAAATGAAGCCCTTGCCTCTGGGCCTTCAGGTCACTGGAAACGACTTCAAGCTTTTGTCCTCCTTCGAGTTTCCAGATTTTTCCACCTTTCTGGCTGCAAAAGACACTCTTGAAATCTTGAACGCTGCTCCCGAAGTTGAAAAGTTTGAATCCAGTCGCTCATTTTGCAAGGCAAGAATCCATTTCTTTGCAAATCATGCCTCCAGAAATGCACATATATTTGTACCTTCTACTTTTATAATCATACTCTCTTTGAAACTTCCCACAATATTCATATAGATTTTAAATTACATTTTTAATTTCAAACCCCATAAAACGAAACTCTCTGGCTGTACACTGATCATATTTTAATTTGTAATATTACATTTGTACTTTGTACACTGCTAAAAGAAAGAGACTTACTAAATGTGATGTACAAAATGTACAATATAATGTACAATATGTATTCCTGTTCCACGCAGCTGTGTCTATAAGTGAGTCTTTGGAAGCCTGTTGCTATTGAAAGACTTGTTTAAAGAGGAAGGACTGATGGCAGAGAAATAGACAATCACACTGTGTGCATCTTCCCTGATGTGTGCTGTGATAGTTTGTCCAATCGGATGTCTTCATGCTGAGGATTTTAGAGAGAAATAAAACACTGCACAGCAAGCTGCATGCTCACACGCACAAATGACACCACTGTTCTCAGTATATTTGCAGACAGACATGGGAAATTTCCCATATGATGAAAGTGATTGCACACAGGTACACACACCTGAAACAGATGCACACACATACTGGATGGAAAATCGACAAAAATAACCCACTGTGCCTCCAGGGTAGTACTGAAAAATGCCACTGCTGTGACTGTGTACTGTACAGTTTTGATGAATTATTCCAAAACATGCTAATTTTAGATTGTTCAGTCCAAACTTTCATTGCCGCTACAATCAAACAGTTGCTTTCAAGATGGGAATTATAGGAGCTCAGAGCTGAGGAAAACAATATATATCATAAAAAAAGGTAATATTCGTCCCACTGTAGCACCATCATCACTGGATTACTGAATTGGCCTCCCGGGCACAGACCCAGGGGCCCCTCCGGGTTTCACCTGCAAAATTTCTGACCAGTAAGAGACTCAAAATGACCACAAAGAGACACAAAATAACTACAAAAAGAGGCAAAACAACCACAAAGAGACACAAAAAGACAAAAAAAAAGATTAATCACCTTATCTACTCCTTTTCCACACAAATTAGACCATGTATGTCGGTTTTCTAACACGGCAAAACCTTCAAAAACAGGCGATAGACTTCTTTTCTGTTACTAGTAGACCAGAGCTGTGTACACGGCTCTGCAGCAGACAAGTTTGCCTTTCTGTTTTTTTTTTTTTTACTGGTGTATCATGTTTAACATCATGGACAGGCCGAACAACACAGTTTAGTAAACAGTAAAAAGCAGCATGGAGGCAAGTAAAAATGTGGTTCTTTTCTCTTAATAATGGTCGCTCCATGCTTATTTTTTTTGCTATCAACAAATACCTGGAAACACAGAACAAAAGCTTGCAGGTAATCAATGCAATCTGCCACTTAACATCCTTGATTATAATTGTTCTGTTCAAAACTGGTGGACATGCAGGCAGATTTGCTAAGATAGTACTAATGTTCCAAGAATCCTAAATGGAACTGGTTCAAGACCCAGAGCTAATTTGGTAGAAAAGGGGTAATACAAATAGTACAAATGTACTGCAAAGAGACAAAAATACAAACAAAAAAAAGAGGCAAAATGACCACAGACATAAAATCACCTCAAAAAGACTAAAGACGACCAAAACGAACTTTAAAAGTACCTTAAAGAGACACAAAATTACATCAAAGAGACTCAATATGATCAAAACAGATACCAAATTGACCTCAAAGAGACATAAACAACAAAAAAGAGGCAAAACCATCACAAAGTCTGTGTGTTTTGCTCCTTATTTGTAGGAGAGGTGGTGGGGTCTTTTCCAAACCTGTGCCCAGGGGTCTACTGTCACATAATCTGCCCATGAGCACCGTCTACAGCTACCAGCACAGACACACACAACAGGGATTTCAGGGTAAAAGAGCAATTTGTTTATGTTACTCTGAATAAGGCACTTCAAATTGCTCCGTACAATCTGGCGATATAAATATTTTCTCTCCATCTCCGATAAAATTCTCCCAGCATGCACAAGCTGCATGTACTTCCGCGTGGCTGCACACGATTACTGAGATTATTCACAGCCCCAAGAGTGAAGCCAGAGGAACCTTACATTTGAAGTCATCTCTGATAAACGTTACATGTCATATGTACTCCGTAAAAGGAGTCTAGCCCTTTGACATAAGCCGTATGAAGAGGAGCCCAGCTAGCTCTGACGGCACATTATGATCTGTTAAGTACAATGGAGACAATGTTTATTCTCTTCATGTGAGACAGATGGTCCGCATATATGTTTCATGAGTGAGCATATATGCAAAAATGGAGTGGTAAACATGAGAATGAGACACTATAAAAGCACAGGTGGGTTTGTAAACAGCGCTGTATCACGCTGTGTTTACACCAGGCGGCTTGATTTGTCTCGAACACTCAAATTCCTGCAGCCAAACCCTTGGCTGACCTACCAAGAACGGCTGTGACTTCTCCAAACATGGTCCACATGCAGTCATACGCTTGCTTTGGATTTTATCACTGACAAGCCCCCTCCTCCGTCCTCCCTCTCCATCAACCCCCTCCACTGGTAACCATGACTACAAAGGCAAGCTTATCTGTTTCATACGTACAAAGTGTCCACCTTTGGCGCTATCAGTCGCCGCTCTCCCTCTCACGCGTGTTCTCTGTCAAGAAACAATGCTTTCTCTTCTATTATAAGCACACACTCTCTCCCGACGACGCCTGATACAAGAACGCCTTTTTATTCTCATCTGTGCGACAACTTGGCAACAGCCAAAGGATTTATGAGAACTTTGCTCCTGACGTTTAAAGTGCATGCCGTGGAGATAACCACTGCGAGCACTTCGGTATTTTTAAATGCATCTCCCGGTTTTTCCCGCTCCAGGAGGTGATAAACTGCCATCACCTTCCATCAAACACCCAAGCAGCTGCTCAAACCAGGACCCCCGGACCACCGCTTGAGCGGCGAGCCACTTACTCTCCCACTGGTATCACTCAAACGACAGCTTAGCGAAGATTAATCAGATATTCTGGAAGGCTCTTTACCCACTACTGAGATGTGTGACGGATGTCAGACAGACATGGCTCCACTTATCACTGTGACGGATGGTTGGATGTCGGAGTTGGATGGATGCCTCAGTTGCTGCTCAAACTGCTTGGGTGGATAAACATGGAGCATCCATGTACTGTATGTGCAGCAGTGGTGGAAAGAACCTTTACGTTAAAGTACATTTTCTGACTGTTGATAGGTTGTTTGCTAAGGCCGCCGCCAAAATTTATCTGATCAAACCACATCTACACAGAAGAAGAGGTCGACTGATGGATAGGATGTTTGAAAAACTATTGTTATCAGCAGAAGTAGTCTCGGAGAGAGACCAATGGCTGCGTGGTCTCCACAGGTCATGCAGAGATGTATGTCACCCCTCCAGAGAAAGCAGCTCCCTCCTGCTGTGTGACTTTGTCTGAGTGTGTTGTTCTTCATTTTAACATGTATTTACATATGATTTTGCTTGGCCGTGACAGCTGGTCCAGCACTGCAGCGTTATAAGCGCTTAAGCAAAAGTCCATGAGTCTGTGACTTAGTGAATGCCACCACTTACTGTTTCAAAATAAAAGCTGTTGTTTCAAACTAAACCATTAATCTGATTTTTCTTGTTCTGAACTATCGTTATTATATTGGTATTTGAAAATCCACTATTGGTTGAACTCTGCTACACAGACTTGATGAAACAGATTAGCTGACCTTTTGACGGAGAAAAGTACCCCTTTAAGTAAAATTTGAAATGCAGCAGGGGCGGAGCAGGAGATTGTAAACATGCCAGACTGGCAGGGTCATTTCACTTCAACTCAATCTTTTTTATAAAGCCGAATATCACAAATCACAATTTACCGGAGAGGACTTTACAGCATACAACATCCCTCTGTCGTCGGACCAGGGGCATGCTTACAAAACGTACAATGTTAAAAAAAAAATCAAAATGTTAATCAAGTTATTTTCATTATAAATTAAAAAAAGGGTTGTTCAGCTACCTAGCACCCTATCTGTTGACTATCACTGCTTTACACCCTATTTTGTTCCTATTGTTCTCCAACTGTCTTCATCATTCTGAAATCACAACAAAACAAATGTTGAGGATGACTCATTTTCACTCCTGCCACCTAACAAGAGGCAAAATCTGTCTGATATTATGATTTTTTTAGTTGCATAAGCAGAGTAGGAATTAGTCGTAAACAGTATTACTAATCTTGAAACATATTTTTGTTATACTATGCTCAAGTACAGTTTACAGAATTACTTTTTAGCTGAAAAAGCTGCAACATTTGAATCCCTGCCATGACAGTTTTGGTGTTTCAGTTACAGACACAAGGATCCCCCAACAAGTATACGACCAAAAGAGGAACATCCACTTAGTTATATTAGATTTCTGTAGGGAATGGCATAGATTTGTGGCCTTTTGTTTGAAAATATTCTGTGTTAAAGCCCCCAAAACCACCCCCTTGTCCCACCTCGTCTACATGTAACAATGTATTTTTACAATCTGATATTGCAGATTAATTCCAGTAAAGATGTGAATACTTTTTCCACCACTGATGTACAAGTACATACTGAATTTGTCCTCTGGTCGTTTCACACAGCATTACCACTAAGCTGCAGGTTGCCAGCACAGAAATGTAAATGTCTATGTGCTATCTTAATGCAAATTTGTGATTTATTTCTGCGACTGTACAACAGAAATTTGAATGCATGTGCACCGGCTCTGCACATAAGGTGCTTTGCAGTGTAATATAGCAGGAAGGAGAAAGAGAATTAATAATAGAACAAGCTGATGAATATATACATGTGATATTTACATTACATTCATGACCTCATATATGAGGTAGAGACTATAACAGGATCAGGACTGAGCGGAGCACTAAATGGAGCATGGGTGCCGTGCATGCAAGCCCAAGCTGAGCGTGTAATGGGCAATCTTTAATCTCAAATGTAGGTGTTCCACATCGTCCCATAATCTGATCAGCCTCATGGTGAGTGTTCATTATAG
Source organism: Plectropomus leopardus (assembly GCF_026936395.1). Classification (NCBI taxonomy): domain Eukaryota; kingdom Metazoa; phylum Chordata; class Actinopteri; order Perciformes; family Serranidae; genus Plectropomus; species Plectropomus leopardus. The sequence continues at coordinate 7,080,894 of NC_142197.1, forward strand.
GATCTGTCCCAGATCTCTGTTTAAGGATACAGCCCTGAGGAGCCTGTAGGAGCTGTTCGGTGCGGGCGTAATTCTCCGCAAAGCCCCCCACCAGCCGCTGTAGCAACCTCCTGACGGCAAACGCTCCTGAATATTCATCAGCGCAACTGGTGAGCGTACATTAATGTAACTGAGAATTGTCTAATGGGTTGAAATGATGGATGACATGCATGAATGCACAGAACATGTCTTACAGTAAATGAATATTTTCTCATTTATCTTCCAATTAAAATAAGCACAGCTATTTATTATTTTCAATCAAAGAATATAATATTTCCATTGAATTAATGAACTTAAATTTTCAAATTGAAGAAAAATGAGATGGGTGACAGAATGTGTACAGTAAAGACGCAGTAATAGCCCTTTTTTAAATCACAAGGTTGTGACCCGTGATCAGAAGTAAACTCCACTCTTGGAGCAAACACACGTCAGCACGTATACCCACACACACACAAGCTCCCACACACACACACACACACACACACACAGGTCTTCACAATCATCATCAGTACAGTGAGTACAGTACACGCTGTGACATCAATCTACTAATCAGCAGAATCATATGATGTCTCCCACTCATCCACACACACCAGAAGAAAACACACCACACAATGCCTTCCCACAGCTCCGAGCTCCAGCCACCTGTTTCACTCGCAGAGTAGGAAGGTTCCTCGCAGTGACAGCAAACATAGGCGTCTTAATAACCGCCATGAAATAAACATCAGACATCCTGTCAGCGGTTGTAAAAGCTGACGTGATTTGATGTGAGCGGCTGGCAAATCAAAGAGTGCGACTGAACAATCTTTTTTTTTCCCCGTTTAGTCATAACTCTTGATGTTTGTTGTTCTTACAGCTATTTGGTTATTTTCTGTAATGATACATGGCAGGTTGTGATCCAGTGGTGAATTTTTATTATAGGGGTGGTAAGATGAGGCCACTGAAAATCTTTGTTTGGCAAATCAAAACGAAAAAACTTTTTTGTGTTTTATCCACACATGTTTTAGGAAATGCGACATTGATTTTAAGGAACAAACAAGTTTAGGAGAGACTCGTAGGTACACAAGAAACCCATTTTCACTCAGACATCTCGAGGTAAGACTTTAAAAGAACCCTTTAAAAATGGTTGTGCCAGTTATTCCTTCGCCAAAATGTAGCCTAATTTTGAAGCGTTTTTAGCCCCCCGTCACGACAAGCTATGCTGACATGGTATGTACCAGTGGACACCTTAGGTTGTCTAGTTTCACAACATATTACTACCATCACACTAACATTGAAAATTAGCATGCCACAGCTTCTAAAAGACAATAATGTTGGCCTCAAATTATGGTCCCCATGTGGCTGGCCCTTTCTTGTACTCGAATTATATACAGATATGAACCAAAAATTTGAACAGTTGTGGTTTTAGGGAAGGGACTATTCCATGGTTGAGTTTAATGATTTATCCTCATGAGACTTCAGAGGATATTTGCAAAAACACAAAAAAGGATCCATACTTTAATTTTACAAAACCATAACTTGTCGTTTTGCGCTGGCCGAGACATGCGCCAGCTCCGTTGGATCTCTCGAAATATTGGCCATCGTCCTCAAAGCCGCTATCAGACATGTAAATATTTCTCTATTTTATGGCACAAAATGGGTCAACGTGCTGTAAAGAAACAGAAATGCTCTCTCACTAACTGACAACTGTAGGTGAGAGAGACGATTTCTTCACTGGAGGGTATTTGTAATGGTCAAACTCTTGTCACTGAGGACTGTGTAGCCAGGACATTTTGTTTCTGGAGAGACATGCTGCTGTTGAATTTTTTAAATGTCATTTCTCAATGCTCTGTGCACAAACAAAATTGCATTTACCTCCGTTGTTTTGGGATGGAGGCTGAAATTTGGAGACTAATATTTGGCCGGATAAAAGCAACCTAATCACCTGAGTGGTTAAATTGCACCAATAGAAGAAAGTGATGGTGTTTTTTTGTAATTTGGCGTAAGTGCAGCTTTAATATATTTATACTCTGTTATAAATTGATGGAAACTCATTCCCACAGGGGCTCGTTGGTAGTTGAGATAGCTTCCAGCCTTGATGTGACCACAAAAGAGGAAATCTCTGCACGCTGCCCCACTTTATTCTACATGTCGCTGGTTGGAAGTGCCATGATGAGGATCACAGACAGACAGAAAGAAGGCAGGCAGAGAGGGGCACGTACTCCGAGCCGGCACACACCCACATGTGTGCTCGCATAAATATTGAGTATACACTGATATGTACAGTTATCTACAGGTATCTTCACTGAACTTCAAACTTCTGAGGTTTGTAAATTCAGTCAGCCCTATTTTCCCATTTGAAGTCTTGTGTTTTCGTACAGCGCAGATCTTCCTCCGCTCTTTATCTTTTCTCATTTTTTTTTATCAGCTCTGTGTCACTCCCAAGCGCTCCCTGCTTTACACACCCTCATTTTTCTTGAGCTGAGTCAAACTGAATTTTTTCACAACCTTTTCTAATCTGTGCTGCTTCTGCACGACACGTCTCGACGCAACTGGCATCAGTTTGATTTGTGTAAAGTGCTACAACCGGTTATTGAGAAAGAAACTGGAAAAACAAAAGGAAAAAATGATGGAAAGTAATTCACATGTACTCTTGCAGATCTCTTTCACACACACACACACACACACACACACACACACACACACATATATGTATATACATGGATGGCACACACACACACACTCATACTTCGGCTCTTCCTCCTCAGTGGCCCATATTTATCTGGCTGATCGAATGTTTTTATACTGACAGAGGAGAAGATGTTTGAATGTCTTTTTGAATGTGACGTTGCACAGAGCGTAGCAGGCCGGGTTGATGGTGCTGTTGATGTAGCACAGCCAGTAGCCGATAGTCCACACTGTGCTGGGGATGCAGCTGGAGCAGAAGGTGTTAATGAGCACCATCACATTATAAGGAGTCCAGGTGGCAACGAACGCTACCAGGATGGCCATGATGGTGCGGGTCACTTTTTTCTCCCTTGACGGCGGCCCTTTCTTCTTCTTGTTGGGCGGTTGCTTCGTCATCTTTACAATCTTCCGTGCCACGTGATTCTGCCGCTCTGTGGCCGGGACGATCTCGACGGTGGCGTTGGAGGGTGTGTAGCAGTCACCCTTTGGGGATTTCGTCTTGATCTTGATGCAGGTCAGCTTGGAGCCCCCTGCCTTGGCTCGCTGACGTGGGAGCGGTTGGCTCGTTTCAGCGCTGGAGTTGGCGGCGCAGGGTGCGGCCTCCTCGTCCTTCATATTGGATGCAGCCACGCTGCCAGATGTTGAATCATTGGAACTCTCCTTCTCCTCTCCGGCAGCGCAGTTCTCCCTTGCCGCGTCGTCACCTTCAGTTTCTCCATCAGCATTTGTCGAGGAAGGTCCCTTGCCGTTTTGCAGTTTCCCATCATGCTGGTGAGCTCCGTCCTCAGCATTCTGGCTCTGGGAGCACCCTGTGTCCTCCCCTGGTACGTTGTTATTGTTGGGTTTGGGTGTGTTGTTCCTCCGCTGGCCAGGCGACAGGGGCTCTGGATTGGCTCCCGATGGCTTGCGGTTCTCCTTCTTCACGCGGCTCTTGCTCGCTCTGGAGATCTGCCAGTAGAGCTGAATCATGATGATGACAGGCAGGTAAAAGGCGGCGATGGCGGTGCCAAAAGTGACTGCGGCATTAGAGAAGAACTGGATGTAGCACTCCTTCTCAGGCACTGTCCGCCCACCGACAATGAACTGCCAGAAGAGGATGGCCGGGGCCCAGAGGATGAAAGACAAGACCCAGGCTGCTGCAATCATCATACCTGCCATCTTGGTGGTCCTTTTGACAGGGTAGCTGAGGGGCTTGGTGACACAGAAATATCTGTCAAAGCTTATGATGAGAAGATTCATGACAGATGCGTTGCTGACAACATAGTCCAAGGCCAACCACAAGTCGCACACCACGGGGCCCAGGGGCCAGTACCCCATTACTATGTAGACTGTGTACAAGTTCATGGAGCACAGTCCGATAATAAGGTCAGCACATGCAAGGCTGAATAAAAAATAGTTGTTGACAGTCTGTAAGTTCCTATTAACTTTGATGGAAAGCATGACCAGGATATTTCCAATAACTGTGACCAAACTGAGGGAACCGGCCACCAACACGATGAACACCACCTCCACAGTCTTGTAGGCGCTGTCGCTCTCTTCCACAACTTCTGTGTTGTTGCCTTCAGAGGCATTCCAGTAGGTGAAATTGAATACATCCATGGCATTTGGTCTTGTGTTGCCACCTCCTACTCAGATGGAACCTACAAAAGAAAACAGAAGAGAAGATTTGTATTTAATGTGCAAAAGATGACTTTGTTAGCTTCAGATTTTTAAGTCATTAAAAGACTTTTGAATGGGATATGTAATAAGGTCATGGGCAGTACACAGTTTTATTATGCTATTACAGAATACTGCACCATCTTTCTCAATTCAGAAAAATAAAACCTTAACCTTTTCTCTTTAACTTGGAATTGAAGTATTTGGGCAAATACTTTTAAGAGGATTAATCTTACAAAAATCTAAAAAATAAATACAAACCCCCCTGAACAAACAGTCAGAAGGTTAGGGTTGTACATTTCTACATATCAAAAATACATTGCATATGTGTGTTTCATATGTGGCACATCAACATCTTGAAAGTGACATAGTATATGAGCAGACTTTGTCATCCGGAGGTGGAGGGGACGGTAAACTTGTAAAACACCTAAATGAGGCAGCAGCCTAGCTGTAGGCGACCGTTTAAGACCAAAGAACGACAAAACCCATTGTGATCTAGTCACTGTTGTGTTTCTACCTACTTTTTAGCTACCAAACGTGGGTATTTTGTAGTGACCTGTCACTGTGTTTCCAGCAGCTTTTTAGACACGTGTGTGTTTTGTAGCAACCCATTCTGATCCAGCTTTTTAAGCACCAAATGTATGGTTTTTGCAGCGACCCTTTCCAGCTGCTTTTTGGGCACCAAATGAGGGTGTTGTAGCGACCTGTCATTGTGTTTCTAACAGCTATTTAGACATTAAACATGGGTGATTTGTAGTGATCTGTTGCTGTTTTTCTGCAGCTTTTTAGGCACTAAATGTGGGTGTTTTGTAGCAACCCTTCACTGTTTTTCTACCAGCTTTTTAGGCACAAAATAGATGGTATTTGCAGCAGCCCTTTGTTGTGTTTCTAGCTGCTTTTTGGGCACCAAATATGGGTGTGTTGTAGCAACCCATTGCTGTGCTTGCTGTGGTTTTTTAGGCATCAAAGAGAGGAGTTTTATTGTGATATGTAACTCTGTTTCTAGTGGATTTCTATGCACTAAACATGGTTTTTTTGTTAGTGAACCACTGCTGAGTTTCCAGTGACTTTCCAGTGACATGGGTTTTGTAGCCACCTGTCACTGTATATCCAGCGGCTTTTTTGGCACCAAACCTTGGTGTTTTGTAGCAATTGTCGCTGCCCTCCTTCAGCTGGCATTGTGCCCTTAGATTGGGGTATTTCAAGCCAAAACATAATCTTTTCCTTACCATAACAAAGAGGTTTTTGTGGCTTAAACTAACTACACCTTGTTGTTGAAACATATAGTTTCAATGTTTGTATTAACATGCAAAAATAATACAAAGTACAAGTTGGGAACAAGGTACAATGTAATATATCACTGGGTTGCAGAAACATAAAATGCCTGTTTTTTTTCTGATGAGTGGGTTGAAAATATATTATTGTGGGACATCAGCAAGACATTTACATTTAACATGCAAGAACGTGCAACATATAAGTTTATCACATTCAGTAAAATATATTCAATATGTTACAAAAGATGCCATCGTCACCTTCTAATGTGTAACGGTGTAAGAGGAGATTAATGATGGTCCACATTATAAAACATAAAGATGTCTCTCTCAACCCTCTGTGACCTTTTCTTACATCAGCTTTAAGCTTTTCTTAAAGCAATTCATCAAATTATGGTGACAATTTTTTTCTGTGCACCAATTACATCCGTAATTAGAAGCACAGATATCTGTCACAGATACATTTTATAATCACGCATAAATAACATCTCCCCATTAGACACCTGTTTCATAATTGAGAAAAATAAATTAAAAAAAGACTGCACGATCTAAATGAACATGAATGGCTAATGAAAAATGAGCTGAGTGAAAATGAGGCAGCAAGTCAAATGAGGATACAAGAATGAAGTTTAGTATTGAAATATATTTCAACCTTTTCAGCGGAGGAGAGACGCTGTTCCTTCACTAGACAACTAAGTTTATATTTAATCATTTTTGTATTAAAAGGTTTCCAAAAGCTGTTTGGAACCAACTTAAATCTGCAATGTCACAGCACCAATGACAACAAAACAAAACAGACACAAGCAGGAATCCATGTGATGAAAAGAGTATTTATTTTTTCATGCAAAGTGCTCAAAGCTGTTCCTTTTTTCTGGGCTTTTGTCTGCCTGTCCACTTTGATGGATACATTTTCGACCACATAATAATGCCTAATGACTAGCCTGTGGCTTGAATCACGGTCCTTTCATTTCTCCTGTATGTGTTCCCAAACCCCTACATTTAGACTTGATGGGAGTCTTGAGATCAATCTTCCCTCTCCCTTGAATATAGTTTTTCAGACTCTGCAATGTTAGCACGTACATTCTTAAAAAGCGAGGGAAAAGCGTAATTATACACCACACACACACGGTCCATGTTACCAAGAGTTCAATAAAAAACTTTAAAAGGAATTATTGACAAAATTGGAGCTGACATTTTATCTTCAAAGGTCCATTTCCAACTTGCACTTAAAAATTCTCTTCATACAGCACTTGAAAATTCTTCTGATCCCCCAGTGACCCACTAGTTCTCCCTTTTAACCTTAAACATTCGCCCGTGTTGTAGACCTTGCTTTGATTTATACACTTACTGCTCAGTTGTGTGCTTCACAGGTCTGTGGTATTAGGAGTAATGCAGTTTGTCTGCTTTGCGTCTTGAGTTGCAGGTGCTGTAGGTCAGATTGTATGGCACACATGGTGGCTTACCACTTCTCAGTTTGACATATTATCAAGCTCTAGAACTGCTTCAACCTTTTCTGCGAGCTCCATCTTTCGTAAAAAGACTTGGCATTCAGTCTGTAAATCAAATTCTGCTGCGAAAGATCAATATGCTGTTCAATAAGTGAATACCAATTGGACTAAAAACCACCAGGGATAGCACACACATTTATCAATGTTGAGACAACATCTGGAGTTTAATCATGCAAGATAGAATCAAATTGTCTGTTCAGCTGAGAGATAAACGCTACATTTGAAAAGTGGAGACAGACTGCAAATATAGCTGAGTCATTTTCCAAGGAACAAACCTATGAACAGGGCCGGAGCTAGCACAAGTCTAAGCCCTAAGAAACCCATTATCATACCCATGAATACTTTCTCATGTTAAGACGGTGATGACTTGTCACTAATAAACACATGAAAGCAGCAGTACCCAATGGTTTTCCTAAAGGGACCCCTTTTTCTATCATTTAGTAAACTGACGACCCTCAACTAAGTGACATATTTTCTGGATTTAATTCAATTCAATGCATAACAATAACACTACACAACTGATAAAATGCACAACTACCCAAAACATTGTGCACAATAAGTGCAGGAAACTTTTTCTGTCTGCAATCTGTATTTGTTTTTAATTTTTCACAATCATTCAGGCTTGTTTTGTTTTTTTTTTGGACAAATTCTGTGTTTTCTTCCTCCTGATACTTGGCCATTGCTTTTTATTTGTTGTCACTGCATACTTTTTAACACAGAACAAGGCTGTTTAGTAAAGAGTGGAAGCTCTGTGAATAATAATAATATTAATAATAATCATAATCACTCCAAATTTTAAAATAACAATTTCATTTCTTTACAGAATTTTTAAAAAAAATGCTGAGATAAAGGCCCACTGCATATTTATTCAAAAGTTTTCTTGGACCCCTTAAAAACAAGAACTCTCTGTGATCCTCATGAAGCTTTGGTAATCCCTGGCGGGTGGTGGTCGGGACCCCAGTTTGGGAACCAGTGCAGGTGAAGGTGAACACCACTGCCAGGGCTTGAGGTTGCATCCCTACTATAAAATGACCATCAAAATAAATAGATAAATAAATATTTGGTTGCCAATAGGAAGTAAAAATAACTCCACTGCCAGTTAAGATATTTTCCTTTTTTCTGCAGCTCAGTCGCAATGGTGTCATTTTTTCCCCTCTTTTCTCTTCTTTTCTTTTGTTTTTCTTTCATACTTGTAACATAGGGCATCTTCCTCAACATGCTGTATGAAGTCACTTGATTTGTACTCAGTGACAATTCATTATTTTACCTCATCAGATGGCCAATGATCAATGTGCAAACTGGCGTAACACAGTGTAACCAAAGTTGATGAAGTGTTATGTGTGACACACTTGCTGCTGTTGAACGGCTGTCTTGTCCAAGTCTTTGCCATTTCGGCTTACGGTCTTTAACAGTTGAGCACAGTTGCTGAGTAACTAGTGAACATTCACTTATCTGCTGTTCCAGAAATCCCTAATCATTGCATTAGGCATGGAGCTAAGCTGGACTAATCCCCATAAAATGTTTAAGTCCGTCGATTTATATTCAAAAACACCAACAATACAAATGGGACACACTTGTGGCTCGCTTGAGACAAGTGGATTAGAAAAGTAAAGTGGATCAGTATAGATGGTCATAGCACAGTGGAGGCAGTTAACTCCCCTCGCTGCTCTTTGTCCACCTCCAGCTGCCATAAGCCCTCGTCCCACACCTGAAATCCCTGCCACAACACAGCGAAAGCTGTGCCCCGGCTAGAGTCAACTAAAGATGCACAAATCCTCTTCAGCTCAATTTGAACAGCCATGCTTTTCTGAAAAGGTCTCAGGGGAGCCAGTGGTTTGTTTTAAAGCTTCCATCCACATATTGTGAGCCATGTTAGCATCAACCTACTGCGAAAAGACCCTTTTGCTTCAAAGGAAGGCCAGTATTGTGCCTTATTTTGTGCTTAAAAAGGTGTAATTTGTAGGATTTAGGGGGTTTATCGGCAGAAATCAAATATAATAATTACAACTATGTTTTCATTAGTGTTTATACCATGATCTGGGTAAATACTTGATTCTGATTGGCTGCAGGCTGTTTCTCTCTCTTTTTTCTAAATAACTGTAAATAGCATTATAATTGTTAAGTTTGATTGTATGGATGCAGGAGTAGACCATTGAAATGCTGCTGCTGAAATTTCTTTGGAGCCTGTTGCCAGTGAGCCACAACCTCTAAGGCTGAGAAATAAGTGTTGAGTGCTAAAAACTGCAGTTCCTCAAATTACCACTTGAGGCTGGCTCCAAGAGTGAGTCGATCTCTGTTCGTGACAACTGGGTTTATTCCATCCTCTTGTCCAAATCTGGTCACTAACTCAAGGCTGTAAAACTGGGATCCACAAATCAATGGTCATGGTGACTACGTCTATTATTTTATGCAGTCTGTGGTTGCAAGGTATTACAGGTTGCACCTTTAAATGTCTTAAGCTTGTATACTTAAGATCAAGCCAGCAGTAGTAGTGAAGTTGTACTAAACAGAGAGAAGATGTCTTTGCTTTAGTGTTGACTGGTAGAAACGCTGGCATGCCAGCCCGCTGAGCTTGAGTGCAGTTGCCATCGCCTGGGGAGAGCAGCAGTGGCACTCTTAGCATAGCTATCAATCACAGAGCTTACCTGCAAGTCTCAGTACTACTGCAGTCAGAGCAAGTGCATCTGACAGAGCACAATCAGGACATGAGTGACACTTCCATTATTATGCTAAGAGAGATGAATATTCAGATTTTTTCTCATCAGACTACTTAATGGATTAATGTATACACTTTAACTTGAAGTAAAATATAAGAGTTTATCTACACCACCTTAAGCGTCTGAGATAAACATGTGTGAATGCATTCCTAAATTTGCCCTTTTTGTTTAGTGTATTAAGGGAAAAAAGTGAGACAAGTCAGTTGCTGCCATGGGAGGACATGAATAAATGAGCTTGAGTATTGTTCTGTGTTAAGACTTAGGTATTCCTGGAGCTGGCTCACTAGAGCTGAAAATTGCTTATGCCCTCTGGGAAGCAGAGAGGGCTAACTTCACGCTTCTGCCACAACTTGTGCCCTCACTGTCTTTTGTAGCTGACTCCAGGAGGGTCAGATGTAAACATAAATAACTGTACTGAAGCAAGAAACAATCGTTCACTTTAGTTTCAATGATTATTACTGCTTTGCCTTTTATTTGAAGCTAAATAACCACTTACACAGGTCACCAGCTTTGTCAGGGACAGACAACAGGTGTCAGCTTACTGTTAATGCAGATTCAGGCAGAAATATAAGAAACATTGTTTTCACTGGCAGCCGTGCAGTTGCACTGAGACCGATGCATTTGGCTGCCTCCCTAGTGTCCAGATTTCCCATTCCCCATCTCTGAGCACTGATCCACGGTAAAGCCCAGGGCACTTGCCCCCTGCTTTCAGTGATTACATGCATTTTCACTGCTGGCCCACTCCATGGGAGCGTGCAGGGTTAGGCCTTCGTTTACTTGCTGTTTGCAGAGAAGCATGACTGGAATGCAAAACCTATCATTGGTGCAGTACGGCTGCTCCACAGGGGGTGCAGATCCATTCAGCGTTTCTCTCAATAGTATTACAGTTCATGGATATGAGAAAGTTTTAAAAGTAAAAATAATCACTACTTCACTTACTCATCCGAACCTCAAGGCTTTCAGACTCTAGAGAAAAAAGCATTTTCTGACAAATGTTGAGAGAGGTGGAGAAACTGCAACAGTCACAACTTAATATTACAATGTGGAAGGTTCGATGACAGCCGGTAAACACAAAGCACAAGACTTCTCCTTTGCTGAGACAACCTTCTACGTATTTTTGGACACTGCAGTGAGGTTAAGTTCCTGCTTGGGTAAATATTGGCTCATTATATCCCAAGTGTGTGTAAACTCCTCTACAACAATGCCGTCATTCAGGCAGGGATACTGACAAAGCGCTGAGATACACGGACACACAAATGCATAGAAATATTCGAAGAAATGTTTAGCAGGAAATGAAAAAGGTCCCGATAACCATCAAGCCAGCAAGCCATCTTAGTGTTCTGATGAAACATGGCTGAAAAATGATCCGAATCTTGAGCCGGTGAAGTATAATTACAAATTTGCATTCATTTCCTCGAGCTCTCCTCACTGTCTCAGGGGTATCAGACTGTTAGGGGGAGATCTTGACGGATGCCTGTAGAGATTCAGTGTAAATATTTATACAGAAAATGATCAAAGCCATTTATGCATCCATTTTCATCCTTTTATTTGGGTACTAGATCATGGTGGCAGCAGGCTAAACAAAAGAGACCAGGAAGCCCCCCCCCCCCCCAGCCACAACCTCCAGCTCTACCTGGGTAATCCTGGGATGTTCTCTGCCCAGAAAAGATATGAAATTCTGGAAAGTATCGTGGGAGGAGACGGGGGGATACCACCACGGGGAACACCCCCCCAGGGAGGCATTCAGGTCAGAACAACTGGATCCTTTTGACTTAAAGGTGCAGGAGTTCTGCTTAATGCTCCCTTTAGATGTCTGTGCTTCTCAACCTGTCCCTGCGGGTCCTTTCATCTCTTTTTCATTGCCAGGTTGTCAAACACTGACAATTTGTCAACCCTACTCAGCATGTGATAAACGCCAAAGGCATCCTTTAGCGTCTTTATGAGACACATGGGGCTCTCAACTAACTCAAATGTAAATCCATCTGGTGCAATATTTGACCCTGAGAGTAATTAAAGTAGTGTATAAAGTGAGATAGTCCATGTAGGACAGGTGGCGAGGAGGGGAACTGGATGTGTCAACAAAACTGAACATTTACCCAGGAGACAGCAGTTCCAAAAGTCACCACTGTTTTAATTAAATGTTACGTAATTTATGTACAGTTGTTGCACACTGGTGTCACTCACATGACACATTTACATCCCGTTACGTAACGTGATAAGCATACTTACTGTAATCCAAACATGAACTTTCTTCTAAACCTAACCAAGTAGTTTTGTTTCCCATACCTAATTGCGACCAGTCACAACACATACCCCATGGTACAATGTGTTTCAGCCGTTTGTCACATTGATACACTAAAGGGTGCCCCGTGCGTCTCTATCAGACACCAGGTGCATGACAAAGCATCAGTATTTGATGACCTGGAAATTAGTCCTGATGTTCTCTGAAATTGGGCTGTCACAATACCAGATTTACAAACTTCAGTGGTATAAATGACCAAAACTCAATACCTCTTTGGATACAACAGCAAAAAGATTTAAAAAAAAGGATATTTTTCTTTTTTTTTTTCTTTTGTATTAACAACCTGCACACAATGCTGGTAAAGAAAGAGTCAGTGAACACACGCCTCCAGCTATGTAGTGGGTTTACTTCTGGAGAGAATGCTGCAACAGCCACAGCTTTAGGACCAGTTGAATTTCCTGTGCATCTGCTATTTACTGCTCTTTTTTGTTTTAGCTCTGTTGTTTTTAATTTGTAATTGTGTAATAATGTATAATTTCAAACATGGTATACTTTGACAAACATTCTCTGAAGATAGCAAATACTTTCATCCATTACTTCAGTTTTTTGTCCAACTTCCAACTGTCCAAGATGCTGGGAAAGCAGATCATCAGGGTGAATTCAGAGCTTAACTCTTTCATTACAATGCCTACATCTGCATGTCAATCTCATGCTCTGTCTCTCCCTTCAGGCAAGGTTACGTAAGTACGTAGGTACAACTTTAATCATACAAGGACCAGAAGAATCATAGCACTGCCATACTCTCTGCTCTAACACAGTGGATCTCAGTTTGGCTCTTGTTAGTTACTACAAACGGTTATCTGCATATATATGTAGAATTGGGAGGTGGAAGTGTTCAGTTTTCTGTTTGAAGTCCAAGAAGTATTGACCAACTCCGTTTGGATGTCAGGTAAATGTGTGGAGAGGTGGAATGCAATCCCAGAATTACTTGGCTATCGTCTAAAGATGATTTAGCTTTTTGTTAGTGTTTAAAAAAAATGTATCTGCATTTATTTGCAGATATCTGTTTTTAGAGATCAGCTAAAATGATTGGTGTATGGAAGAGGAAGTCTTGGCCCGGATATGTACTTGGTACACCGGATTGGCCGTTGCCCCCAGAGGCTTATCGTCGTCAGACGGAAATCTTATGGATTCCAAGATTGGCTTCTAATGAGCATCTCCACACTTGGCTGGTGTATCTCACCACTGGCAACTCTAGAGAAGCCCTATTCGGATATTGTTTTCAGAGTGTGTGCCATGTGTAGAGATGAGTAAACTGAATGTTATTGATATCACTCAGTCGCCCATCCTAGTCCAAACTTTAAGAGGAGGTTTCCTGGTTTCCCTATACTCTGCAAAATCACTCTTTCTCCTTTTAAACAGATTAAAGGGGATCTTGGAATTACTCCTAATCTTGTCTCTCACTTTGTTCTGAGAGAATCTACTAGAAGTTTTCTTGCCCCCCACAACTCCCAGGGTCACACAACCTCTCCAACATGATAAGACTCTGATTAATGGATGGAGTATTAAAGCCTTATGGAGTGACTTGAAAAAGACCTCCATTAAAAGTTAAGACAACTGCATTATGTACAAGTGGATGTAATTACAGAGAAAACCTCTTCTTTGCAGGTGTGACAAAGCCTCTCAACGCCAGACCTCTCCAGCAGTGCTTGTGTTAAGTGGACATGAAGTTAATGGAGCGCTAACGAGCAGGAAATGGCATTCGGGCTGGTGGAAAAACAAACTGTGATAATCTGCAAACAGTCAAGTACCCAGAGATTCCCTCGAGAACCTGTAGGTGGCCATGTGTCACTGCGTGCCAAGTGAGGGGAATGAGATCAAAATGTACACTGGAGAATTTGCATGTCTTTGTGTGTGCACATATTTTTGATTAAGAATACAGCCGGGGGGTGGGGGAGGGTGTATAAATACATGTCTTGGCCAGACTCTTCTTCATCTTCCGTCTCAATGCGGTCAAACAATTGAAGACCGAGAAGCTGCTCCCTCTTTATTTCTCTTGTGGAATTGTCTTGAGCTTTGACAGCAAGAGGCTCGTAATTCTTTCGCTGTGACCTTTAGGTGCCACTTCATAGAAATTATATTCATACTGATTTACCGCAAATTATCTCCAGCATTGCAGGAATGTCATTTTAAGGTGCCCTTTATCCAGCTACACCCCCTCTTTACCTCTTCAGAGAATGCTCAGAGATCAGCCTATTGATATTCCAGCTTTTTTTTTTTTTTTTTCCTATGGCAGCCTCCACACCATCTGTGAAAAATGACAGTGTCATATACGACCTCTGCTGCTCTGCCAGGCAAACCCAGCCAACGAGTCCGATTCACTCTAAGCTGCTGCGTTCAACCCAAAAATCTGTTAGACACAAACAATTTGGAGATAGAATTACTGGGAGTATAATCAAGCCTTCTGCCGAGCATAGATTAAAATAGCGGGAGCCAAGTCGGCGTATTCTGAACAGATGCAGGTCAATGGAAAGATCTTATATGGTTCTAACTATAGTTGACAGTTCAGAAGCCATGCTCTGTCTGGAAAATATCACCAGCCTTCTGGGATGCAAAAAAAAAAAAAAGGACTGGAGCTCAGCCAGTAATGAATGAACAAAGTCCTCAAGCAAGCTGGGAAGGTAGGGGAGACGAGTCAATTTTCTCCTGTCATACAGAAAGACCCTACAGCAGCTCCCGACTTGACAAACACCGTCACGCTACCTTCTCAGACGCTCGCTATCTCGCCTCTCACTTCACATTAAACGTTTTATTTCATACAAATAATTTACCCACGACTGCACCATGTATCCTCTGTTGATTTGGCAGATTTCCATATTTCCAGTCATAATTGCTTCTCAAGAGTAGAAGCACGAACTGCTACCCCACCTCATACAATTTTATTAGTCCCAATCTCAATGGAGAGTTTGTGCTTTATTACGCTTTAAGTAACGTAAGCTGTGTTCATCAGCAAAAATATCCGCTATTATCAGCAACCTTGATCTAAAAATACCAAAATTATGTGCCCTAAATAATCACTGCTAGCTAAGGAAACACCAAAGCTTGTAAGACATTATTTGCTTTATTTTACCCTCACGGAAATCCTCCCAGGTGTCTCTATTAGCTGATACATGACAAACACTTTTTACTGGGCACCGAGGACATTCGCAGCAGCCATGAAACACGCTACAATCCACAGACAGACTTATTAAGCAACATCTGGCATGCTAGCCATTCCTCTAGTGAGATGCTGCAGGAATTTGCCAGCAACAGGCAGCCTGCATATTTGTGTGAGGCTAATGCTATGGATGGAATAATGTAAAGACGTGCAGTGATCCAGCACCCTGCATGGGGGGAAATCCTTTGAGCCTGAATAAGTGTATTGACATTTCCATTCCTCCTCCTATAAAAATAAGCCTGTTTTTGATTATCTAATCTGTGTCTCATGTGGGCAAAAATAGAACATCGATGATTGTTCTTGCTCTATACAGTGCATGCTTTCTCCACGGCTCGACAGACCCACTGCATTTCAGGCTCCGATTCAGATAAATCCAAAGAAATGGAGCCTGTGCTCAGCTTCGCTTGGCCAGGGACACCATCATGTACCACATTATATGTAGCAATATCTTCCCCTATTGTTGCTATCAGTTAAGAGCATCTCCCATGTAATGTTAGAATGACAATATAGCCTGTTTCCTTTTCCGTATTGCCCCAGGGACTCCCCTGCTGTCCCTGCCTCTTCATACTATGCATGGCAATGAGCTGACCTGCTCTTCTCTCCTGGCAGTTTCTGGCTCATTACTGATTTCACATAGAGCATGGACATGGATGCACTCTCCGCCGAGCCTCTGCATTTATGTAGTGGCTCAGTAATCGCCTCATGCAGGTGAAGCAGAGCCCTGCTGGTGCTGCTCTGGGGCTCCCTCTCCCAGGCTTTGTTCAGTTAAACCCTGCTCTTAGCTGCCACCACAGAACAAGTGTCGCATCACCTGCTATGGAAATTCAGAGGAAAGGATTGGATAGGCGTTACAGACATACACTTCAATTCAAATGTGTTGAAGAGACGAGTAAAAAAATATGAGGCAGCATGTGCTGCAAACAGACGGAAAGGTCACCTTCTATTAATGTGGCGCGACGTTGCCTTTGAATAATGAGATTGCGTTATGCGAGTGAGCTCGTGTACAGTGAGCCGTTCTGAATGCGCCACCGGCAGACTGACTTTATGACCAGACATTTTAACTCCGGCCGATGAGCAATTAGATCTAACCCTTTGACTAGAGAGTGCTTAGCGGGGAGAACATAAGCCCATTAATGTCACTCTCCATGTGACACTCTTAAAGGTTTAACTGCTTCTCAAAAAGGTGTCGAGCACATTGTTAGTATTCAGTAGTTGAAGATCAGTTGAGAAAAGTCATGATATCACACTCACACACAGGCTGCAGTACTTGAGTCTCATTACGGTCTTGACTCCAGTTTCAAGAGCACTTTTTTTTTTAAATCATCCACTACGAGAGGTTGACTTCACTTTTTCCTCCCTATTGAAAACAAGTTTTATAGTTTTATAGTTTTATTTAAAACTATGGATTTTTATGTTTGATTTTTTATGTAATTGTAGCCTCTTTCACAGGATACTGATGTTGCATGCTGCTTTCTTTTCATCAGTTTCTCTTTGTTGGATTTTGTGGAGATTAAGGATGCAATGCAGTGTCTTTGGAAACCACCACAACAGGGTGCCAAAGCAGGTCATTTTAAAATTCTACATATACTGCCTGTAAGTATATACTCAAACCTTTAATGCAGTGGTTGCAGGTAGATCTTAAACTCTCTAATCATATTTTTTTTGTTCAAAAGGCTGTTTAGGTCTCAGAGTTCAACAAAACAAAATAAAACCACTTGTCTTGAACTGGCCAAATCCCAATACACGCATCTTGAATCAAACCCAGCTGGACTCAGTCTTGGGATGGAGTCCTTTTAGGTAGTCGTGACTACAGCTCTGCTTTGAAAAATCCACCTCTTATTCTTATAATATATATAAAGGTCTAATTACATTTTCATCTTGAGGAGATGATGGGTGCCTCTGCCACTTCCCTGAGCATGATGGTGCTCTTTTGCACGCACTCTGTGAATCAGCATGCCTGTCTAAGCACTCCTAATCGCTCCGCCAGCATCGCTGTCACCCTGCTACTGTCCTGTCCTCGTTCCCCCTGTATGCGTCCTGCCTGTGATGTATCACACTGGCACCATCCCTCGATAGAAAGCTGTGGTGCTCATTAAGATAGAGAAAGATAGCAAAAATGGAAAAAAGGCAGGGAAGGCGAAGGGAATGAGATAAAGAATGTGCCTGTTGGATTTGTTCCACTTCATTGTTTCTGTATTTCGCTGCCCATCCCCCTGTACTCTGTCTTTCTCCTGTGATTCAGAGTTTAGTGATAAAAAACAGAGCTATATTGCCCTTGGACAGGTTGTTCTATTTACAGTACCTGATCTAGTTTTCTCATATGTTACAGTAAGCCAGAGGATGATTTCCATCATAATATACACTAATCAAAAGCAGCATTTTCTGACGATAATGTGAGCAAAGTAATGTTTTTTGCTGATTTGAGGCAGTTTCTCATCTCCAAACTCCTGTGTTCTTTAAATGCAACAGCCGAACCAAAAGCCTGGAGACTGTAACAAACTATTTCAGTCAGTCACTCAGTCTATTTCAGTGGAGCGTTATGGGACTTGCGGTCCAAGAACCACTGATGTATGAAGCCTCTCTGTGGTTGTTCACTTGCAGAGGGATCTGTCTCACACTTGTAAAGAGGCAACTTCAGCTAAGTCTGATAAGACGGGAACACATTGTGCCACAGCCAGTCACAAGTGGCCATCAGCATCCTTGGCAGGAACCTGCGCTCTGAAGCCTCGTGGTGTGGCTGTAAATAAAGCTGACAGATGCTAATCCATGGAAGTCGAACTTGATCCAAATAACAGATGCGCCTCGACTGAAACTCAAAGCATTCAAACCTGATGGCCTGTCAAGCCACGTGTCACACAGACAGGCAATTGACAGGACCTACTTATGTGGCTTTCCCGATTTCATTACCTTGGCACTGCCTCTGATTTATCTGCTGATAAGAACAGATTAGTAGTGGTGTAATATGATACCTGACTGGCATTTTTTCATTTTTCCTCAATGCCCTTTCGAGAGGGGATCAACAAATGTTTTGACAGTTTTTCACATCTAATTATAAAGTATGGAATCTCTGTCACTGTGTGAGTGTGTCCTTCGCATATCTCGAGAACCGTTTATTCCATCTACTTTACACTTGGCAGTTGTATTACTAGAGACCCAAGGACGTGCAGTGTCGAATTTGATGCAGTTTGGACAATTCAATACAAAGGAACTCTGATTAACAAGTCAACAGTGCTCCACACAGGGCCTCATGGATCTACAGCTGGATATACTAATGTTACAGTCAAAATATTTACTTCCCTGGACTCAATGGGTATGAGCCAATCTGCCATTGCAACTCAAAGTGTGTAAGCTTGACATACTAACTAACTCACAACATACTGCATAACAAAGAGAAACAACATGACAACTCCCCAAAAAGGAAGCCAAAACATCTCAATCGCACCCTGGTAGTTAGCTGCAGTAAAGGTCATTAACCCAGACACCCCTATGTAAGCACATAGGACATGGGTCAAACTGAAAACTCAATTTTTTTGACACTTTAGGAAGTTCTTATCATGCTAATGTAGGTTTAAGTGTTCCTTTTTTGTTTTTTTGTAAGTTTTTTTTTTTTTAATGCTATAAAAAGGTGGTGTGCCATCATGATTAACAGTTGTGTGTGCAAATCGTTGTGCTTGCAACCAATGGCCCTGCTCACGATTAGTCAGACAGGAACTCCATACTGTTGAGACTGCTACCGCACAGACCCTGACTCTAAATGATTTCATTAGTGAAAGATGGCTGCAGATGTATCTGGGATATGTTTTTTCAGAGGGAGTTAAGTGGAGAGGAATTGTCCATCTTTGAAGACAGTTACTGACTCATAACAAAAATGCTGCCGCAGCCAAAATACCTCCACTAGTTAAATCCATGCTCTTGGTGATTGCAGCCTTTCTGATTATGTAGGTTATATATACAAACTTTGTCGCATCACTTGTCATAGGCATAAGTACCAGCAGCCCATGAGAACAATTTGAGTAACTTCTAAGACTGTCACTGTACAGCCTGAATCTGCGCAAAAAAAGAAAACCCTATTGGAGGCCACTTCTTAGCTTCTTTCAAGAGTAAAATTATAATAAGCTTCCACCCGTTAAATCTACACTATATTTCACAGACGTTGTCATTAATTATACATGTTGTATATTAAATACTCCAGCTTCACTATCTACCCTCCACTTATTTGCATTGCCTCGAGAGGCTGCCCCGCCTGGAATAACCATCCATAATGGCGACTGCTTAGTTAAATGAGGTTTGTGAAGTTTAAAAAGATAAATAATGATCACAGGGTTTAATTTTCTGAAAACAGGACCGCACAGGAAGAGTCGCTGCTGGCGTGCTGTGAGGGGCATTTAGATTCAGCTGCGGGAGAATGCACAGAGCATTTTGAGAGACAAGAGGCATGCTTCTGCATCATATTTGATTTATTTAAACCATCTGTCTTCCTTGTAGGTCTTGACATTCAGGATTGATAGCATTGACATGCTCTGTTCTCAGTATTGCAGAAGGAATACCACAAACTGCCAACATTGTGGTTTGCTCACAACATGTATTACATCATTTCAGTTCATCTAATAAAGCAATGTCCTAAAAATAACAGAGGAAACCACATGCTAACACAGCAATGCACACCCAAACAAAGCAGTCGTGAAATCACTGTGAAAAAAATGCTTTGGCAAAGGATGTTTGAAGGCAAGAGGTGTCAGCTATGTAATTAGCCTGTCCTCCCCTTGCTTTCAGTATCTCATTCCCTTGTGCTCTGACTGACAGCTTTATATTTCAGGGGAAGCATGCCACTGGACTTTTGTATTTAAAAAAAAAGCAATCCACCATTAAAAACTTAGCTAATTGGTGTTTCGCATTTGCTGGAGCAACAACAGTGCACCTAACCTAACATCTCATCAAAGCATTGTGCCTGGAGCCAATCAAACCCCTCCAACCAAACATTCATTAGCAGACCTGACACTGATGATGGCTATTTTGTTGACATTAGAGCACGCAAAAGGAATCAGCCCTGGGAAACTTGCTGTCATTTCTGGTCTCATTAATTGCAAAATTTTTATGTCATGTCGCCTGTGGCCAGAATCTATTGAAAAGGGCAATCCTTGACCCACTTCTTTCATTGACTCTGTTATTTCTTGTATTTTATAAAATATAAAATAAAATGGCTGTTAAATGGTGCACCATTTTGGCAAACCTCTAATACATCAGTTCTTTATGTGCCTGTCAATACCCAGTGGGAATTACATGATATTTCTGTGGTTACAGTTGCCCAAACATCTGCCCGTCTGATCAAACCTAATGTGGACATTAGATGTGATCAAACACAATACTTTTTTACAGGAACGGACATTCAATGGGCACAGCACAACTGATTTAATAAAGCTCAAGTTAACCAAAATACAGTAGTCTGATTTGCTTTACATACAAAGTAACAAAATATCTTATATATATATATTAATATATCTGGTGTCCATTCATATTAGTGCCTACTTTGTCAGATCTGGTCGAACTGCAGGAATTAACTTCCGCATGAATGCCCACTTATCGGGGATTCCACTGAACCAAATAAAGATATGCACAGACACACTCCCACACACACACACAGCAGTGGTACTATCCTAATTTAGAGAATTATGCCCATGTTCGCCCAAATTATGTTAATAGGCTAAGTTAATGTCAGTCACTGAGTACTTCAGTGCCTTTCAGCTCTCACTGAATTAATTTTTTGGCAGTTTTGGCAGTGCTCCAAACAAGATTATGGCACATTACTAGACATGATATGCTGTCAATACACACTGACAACCCAATGCATTGCAGCACATGTAGCAGCACCAGGACTCCTGTATGTTTTTTTTCTATTGTGACACCATGAACCTCAACCCTAAAGGCTCATTTGTACTTTATATATGAAAATAGATACATTAATTTAAATGTTGTGACTGTCACTGTCCGTATACAGCTGTGTGTCCTTCATGTTGGCATGGATACATCCAATACATGAGATTAGAGGGCAAAGTCAAAAAGTTTCTGACAACAACTGACATAGTGACAAACCGATTCCCTCTGTTCCGCTATTTTTAAAAGTCCTGGTCATGTTCTACATCTGTGTACCCCCACAGTCTCTGGTTATACTGCTCTATTTCGTCCGTATGTGTAAGCTTTCAGAAAACGTGCACAAATATTGAAATTGGGCTCCATCTGTGTCCACATAGGTATTCAACTCTGAGCATAGATGAGTCATAACTCTGCAACACAGCCGACCTACATCTAAATCTCACTGATGTTTAGTGGTTCAAGTCAATTGGTGGGCAGGTTTCAAAGTGCTTAGTTATTATGTGACATTACAGCTACAGTATGCAACTTTTACCCTGAGTAAAGAGAAATTGTTAGCCCCACCAACTCCTCCCCTTCTGTTGGTCAAATCCCTGCCCCAGCACTTGTCACTCATCTTGATGAGCTGTCTACGTTGAACACAGCATTTGCACATTATTCAGGCTGTGGCTGACATGACGTCATCTGCACCACGGGCAGTGAAGAAGCATACTGAGAAGTCAGCCAATCTGGAATTAAAAAATGCAATGTTGATGTTAGCAGAGTCTCTGCTGCCAGATTTAGCTGTACTGCTCTTTTTTGATGAGATTTCTACCATTTCTGATACACCCACATTCATCTAACTCAGTCACAACAACTGGCACACACCCCTTACTTTCTTTTTTTCAGGCACATTTGGGAATTAAGGCATGTAAACACAGTTACAGACATAAAAGTAATGCTAGATCCTTTATTTTATAAAGCTGAAACAGTGTAATCTTGCTTTATTTTCTCCAGACTGGAGATTCCACTGTTGCCAAAGCTACACATGGTCATAAAATCTTAATTGGTATATGATAAGTTTACACACTGATAACCGGATTTAGGAGAGTATGGGCTTTGTTTGCAATGCTCCTATGTGCGTTTGTATTGGTTTAGTTGCCTCAGTGTAATTCCCCTTATCTTGATTAGAAATGTGGAAGTTAATGAAGCTAGTGAGGATATATTGGAGGGATTATTTGCCAACAAGCAGGGAAATAAACACTGCTGTAATCAGCCAACAGGTAACAATCATTAAAGACAGCATGAGTAAATAGATAGACGATGACCACACACATAGTCAGTAAATGAGGCTGTGCAAAGGATCAGTAAGGACAGTCAGCTATATGTGCTGTAGTCGCTGATGCACAAATCACAATCACTGCATGCAATAGCAGCTGGTTCCTTTTGTTGGTCCGCCTACATTGTTTTCACTTTGATTGCACTGATCAGGAGGGCTCTTGATGCCAAATATCAATTTATTACAATTTGCTCCAATGAATTATGTAAAAGCTAGGGTAAGTTGTTCCTGTCTGGGCCAGTCGACAATCTTTTATAGACGCAATGGAAAACTTTTTCATTAAGAAATTAAGGCGAAGCATTGTGGATCGGGTTGGCAAATTGGGATCAGGCACCTCTGCATTAATAATAAATGCTAAAAGGTGTTTTTGTTCTAAGTGATTTCTTTTTTTTACAAATGGGATCAAGCGTTTTCCTTTTCCCTGCCTAATGGGGTAAATCTGACCTCAAAAAAATCCAAAGGGAGCCACTTCAAACTTAGCTTCTAACAGATTGAGCACAGCTTCTGAGTGTTTGAGTGCCTACGCAAGTGTGACGGTGATAAAGTCTGATTAATTCCAATGAATTCATCCCACATTTCTGCTGAAACTTTGTCACTGTCTATAATTTAGTGGGGGAAAAAAGACAGATTTTGATCCCTTTTGTTGTAATTTGATTCAGATGACTGCCGATTACAAGAAAAAGGATAATTGACCGGAGTGAAAGGGCGAGAACATCCTCGTCTCTCTGGAGAATAGATTCAAATCCGTCTCAGCTCATCATTATGCTGCAATCATGGTGTCAGTCAAACACAGGAGGTGAAAGTGGAGGAGCAGAGCAGAAAGCCACAGTCTAACAGTCCATTATGAAAAAGTGAAAAAAGCGGGTGAGCTGAGGAAAACCTTGTTTCCTGCACTTGTTTACATGAATACAGCATTTTCCCCCCATGCTGATCAAAATGAAAATATCTCCCATTTCAGAATGACTCACTCTTTTTAATCTTGTTTAATTTTCATTTACTGCGTGTTCACCCATACATCGTGTCAATAAATTGCATAATCTGCATATAGATTACCAATAAGCAAAGAGAGCAAGAGATTCAGACGGCACAATGCAACGTAATTGTGTCAGTGTTGCAGGCCGTTTCATTCAAAAGCTATTAGCCATCATTTCTTTGTTTGGCTTAAAGGAGAAAAAGTTGTTGGCAGCTTAAGAAATGATGAAATTCTGGGAAAGTGAAGATTGCACTGTGTTGAGTTTGCTGAAAATAGTTTGCCAATATTTGACCCCTTTATAGCTTTCTCAGCTATGAGTTTTAATTACTTTAGCAATTTCTTTCGCCACTTTTTACTATTAATATCAACATTTGACTTAATGTTTTCTTAAAAAGAAATTCAAATTCAAGTACAATGCAATACTGAGCCATATTATGAGTTATATTGACAGAAAACTTATTTCTAAACAACATTAGCTCCTGGTACAAAATGACCTGCTGATCATTCATATTATCTCGTTTCTACATCCTTTTCTCAATTTCTGTACACCATCCAGAAGCACTGAGTGTTTTTCAGGCCTATTTTTAGACTAACCTTCACAATTTCTATAGCCACTTTATCCATTCATTTGAAATGTCAGGCTGGAACATTGCCTCTATATATACTCAGATTTCTGATTGCGCTTCACAATGCACAGGTCAACATAAACGTTTGTGGGGAGCTTATGACGGATGAAAATGGTTTGTGAAGCAATGTAGAAGGATTACAGGGTTAAAATGAAGTTCAGAAAATGCAGGTATTTTCAGCTGAGTGCTTCTAACTAAACTAAACTAAACTAAATTAAACTGTCACAAGGCAGAAACAGTCTGCACTCCCCAAACTGGTGAAAATGGTTCTGACTCTGATGTGAACAAAGCCTCAGGGCTTTTTCAGTGTGCAACGTATATCAACTCTGACCACACCCACCATCTCACAGCTGCAGGCAATCAGTCGTTAGGTGATCTGATTAGACTACACAAGCTGCAGAGATCTCATATTTACTAGATCTACTCAATGATGTGGTACTTAAAAACAAAAAGAAACATATGCTTTATGATTTTAGCAAAGTCATAATATTAGGTATGATTAAGTGATTGATCTTTTAATGATTTGAAAAACAGATCAACATTTAGATTGTCCTCATAATACAATAATACACTTTGTTAAAATGGTCCATCATATACCTAATGATAGAACCAAATAGTGGCAAAATAATATGGAGGCCTCTATTTAAAAAGGCTTGTTCCCAGTAAATGTTTTGTTTCATACAATCATTGTCCTTCTTCAAATTAAAGCTGAATTTTTGTCCTTTTAAGGAAACAGACAACCAGCCTATTTGAGGTTCAATGAATTGCCTACAGACACAAAAACCATTAAAACAGGAATGTTTTGGAAGTCAAAATTTTTAATTGTGCTGGTTTTAGTCTATGAACATCTCAAAATTATTAACATTGACTGGAGCCAGAGTGCATACATAACCTATGTAAGTAAAAGGGTAAGTAGTATAAAGAGCAAAAGTCCATGTAATGAGGTAGGTTGGGGTGGTGGATGGATCAAACAACACAGAACTTTCCTCCAGGAGACTGACGTTAGTGCCCCATGTGAAACCAAGTAAACTTTGAGTTACTTCACGCTATGTCTTCACAATGTTTCTTTTCTTAAACCTAACCTTTATAACTTTACTTTCCTAAACATAACCTATAGAACTTAATTCCCCTACATCTAACCTGCGCAACCTATAAACAAACACAGAACTATCACCCAGGAGACCTGTGTTCATGTCCTGTGTTAAACTTAGTGAACTCTGAGTTATTTTAAGGTATGTCATCACTGTGTCTCTCTTTATAACCTGACCTACATAACCTTATGTTTAGTGCTTTAAGTTAGGTTCATTACGTGACAACACCCACCCATGTATTTTCTTAAACCTAACTGACATAACTTTACGTAAAATAAGCCTATGAACAATTTCCAGAGGCGCCACTGGCGGCTAATACTGCTCTATCGGCAGCTGCCAGCCAACACACTCGCTAAAATATTTACCAATTAAAAAGAGTGATGCTGTCTAAGAGCTAAACAACAATTTTGATGATTTAGAGACGGACATTTTCCTACATGGCTCATTGAAGCACTGAATGAGGTCAGATTTAATGACAGAGACAACTCTTGATTATGACTAACTATGGAGAGAAGGCAGTAAAGTACTGCCTGACCTTTTGATGAAAGTAAAAAAAACTTTCCAGTCCATTACTATGGCATAACACATCAACTTGGCTTCTGAATATTTTTCTAAGATATAAATAACTAAAGATAGAATGACAGAAAAACACTGTCTCTCTGCTTAACCTTTTGACTTGGATAAAGACTGAAAAAAAAAAGGCTAATAAGTGGTGGCTAACCTTTGTAGTCGCTTGTCATATGTTTTTGTTATTGTTTTATCCACCTCCATAAAGTTGTGAGACCTGTGACTCTGACTTTCGAAATTATTAAAATTAATGTAGGGGAGGCCGAGTGGTCTGGAATTTTATTCATTAGCTTGTATCAAGCTGCACATATGGTGGATCCAAGCAGCACTTTTTC
Organism: Plectropomus leopardus; assembly: GCF_026936395.1. Classification (NCBI taxonomy): domain Eukaryota; kingdom Metazoa; phylum Chordata; class Actinopteri; order Perciformes; family Serranidae; genus Plectropomus; species Plectropomus leopardus. Next base: position 7,106,986 of record NC_142197.1, read on the forward strand.
AAACTAATGTTTTTTTTTTGTTTGTGAGATTTTTGTGCTGTTGTTTTTTTAGCTATTTGCTTTTGTAGTTTTAGTCAGTTTGCTCTTTTATGTGAAACTTTTTCTGAAACGGATTTGGCCAGGTGATTTTAAATCTCAATGGAAATATTCCTGATAAAATAAAGACTGTTCACAAAGGTTGAGTTGCACCTTAACAGCTTTGTTAGTTTTGTTCTATGGTGCAGGAGTCAGGGAGCAATGAAGGACTAGCACTCAGAACAAAAGACTAAACTCTTGATTTTTAAATACTTCTATTTGCACCTTAGGGCTGCACAGACAGTGGAGAAATATTCAAAGAGGACATATTTTAGTTCATGTTGGACTTTCCTCAGTGCATGATGAATCACAGTGTGTGGGTTACTCTACAGGTGCACTGACTCAGTCATCAGGACTTAAATGAACACACATGAAGCCAATTGCCAGCGGGTCAAGTCATCACAAACACACCAAAACAATACGACTCCATCGCACTGACACATTCTCATACACACACTGATAAATATATAAACTAAATATGACTAAACTTTCCCCCAGACTACTGCATCATAAAAGAAAACTAACAAATGAGTTAAGGTGCAGCTCAACCTTTGTGAACCATGTATGTATGTTTGCAGTCTCCTAAACTTTAATTTGCAAAGTCCCTTTACTGAAAGGAAATTTGCTGCTTTTAGCACCAGTAGATCTGTTAGATTTGTACCTTCTCTGACCTCTGTAGGTAGCTTGTACCATCTAATTAAATCATCTAAGGACTGAGTGCCTGCAGCTGTAAGATGGTGGGTGGGGTCAAACAAGTATAGACTGCAAGACACTGGCACACACACATTGAGATGTAGAGAGCTCGCACACTGAAAAAGGCTTAAAGTGGAAACATTTGCGCATTTTAATTCAGTTTTGTTAATAAAAATGTCAAAAAGCATTTGGAGAGCAAATCTAGAGGAAGTTCTATTTTGGGATAACAACACATTTTCTCCTTTCACTGTAAAAATGAGAAGTAGTGCGATGAGATTATGGTTGATATCCACTTCATCTGTTTTAAGCCACTGTTATTGGCAGCCAGTTTGTTTATTCTTTTCTGCAACCTGTGCTTACCATGTTCGTACCTCTCCACAGAATGAGAGGAGTCTACCAAAGAAGACATTTAATTTAAGGTGGATAATGGAGGTTTAACGGTCCTTAAAAAAGCCTCCTATGTTGTGTTTGCTTGGTTTAATGCTTTTGATTTGTTTGTTTATTCTCTCTCCATGTCTCTGTGATTTCCCCTGGCTCCCCTGCGGAGCAGTGCTAAATGAAGTGTAGTCAACACGCATACACACACACCCAAAGTGGCACTCTTGTCTCACAGCGAGCCGGGGGGTGGTATCCATCACTGCAGGTTTCATCCCACAGGAAATGATTGATTTTCAGTAGGCAGGGATCATATGAACAATTTCACAGCTGAAGTGCATTATTTTGTGGGTTGGATTCTAAAGAGTCAGAAGACATATTTTTGAAATATGGAGCACTACGAAATCTAAACAGTGTTTCTGAATGCTCATCTCTTATGAACTCTTATGAACTTAGAACTTAACAGACGTTAGTTTACGACGTGCCTTGATTTAGTGTTTAGAGGGCTAAACATAGTATCTGTGTGGTCAGCTTTTTAATTCTGATCTGCAAATGGACCAGAGCAGGCCAATGAGTAACAGCTAGTCCATGTTTGCTAATTAGTTTATTGATGCTTGAGCACAGCCAAAAATAAATCCACAAAGGGACTTTTTTTTATTTCACCTTCATAAAAAAATTGTTAAAAAAGGGTTGAGCTTTCTTCACAGCTGGCACCTGACATGAATATGATGTCCGAAAGATTCCTACGTTAGAGTGACGTTAAATTTTGGTTGGAACTGACAATGTGGGTGACGATATTTTAAAGTCTGGGTAAAGTGAATTCAAAGATTTGTTTCAAAACACATTCTAAATGTTGGAAACTGATTGTTGAAAACATGTTACAAAGACTCTTTACTATATAGAACTGAATTGTGGAGTCAGACGGTTGATGTTTTTCCACCATTTTTCTGTTTTAAGATTTTTTGGGCAGGCTTAAAACCATAGCTTGATGATGCACTGGAGCTATATGCAGCATAACCCCGACCCTGACAATAGCAGTATAAAAACGAGAAGCATCATTAGCATAGTCCCGTGATTGTACGTGGCCTCCACTCCTCCAGCAGACACGCTCCCAGCATTTAAGATCAGAGAATATTGTGCATTTTTTCATGATTTTGAGACCTTCTTTTACATACTTAGCGATTTTTTTGGTCATTCAAATATGGTAAGGTGTTTAATAACACATCTTTCTGTGATGTGACGAACTCAGAATTATCACTTTAATAAAAACAATGTTACAAGACATTTTGCTGACATTGGGTTTCTATCCCCATACCTCATGACAATATGTCATTCTTGCTATTTTTAATGAATGATGACAATAAAAACCACAACAATTCAAGGCTGCCCAGGCCTCTGGGGATCTGACAACAGCTAGCACTCTTCCTATCAGTTGCAGACAGTTGCCTGTCAGTGTCAGCAGTACACTCGGATTTTTCAAGAACACTTCACATATCCATAAACCTCTTACAGATGACATTTTAGCATACATTAGCATGAGCACATTGCCAGTTCTTTGCAATTTAGCCTTTTTAGATTCATGAACAACAAAAACCCATCTCTATTGGTCTGCTGTCTCTTCCTCTTGCTGTCTATTCTGTCCCTCCATGCTCAGCTGTGTCCATCTCTTAATCAGATTAGGACATTATATTTGAGCTTGTTGGCCTAATCAGTGTAATAAAGGGTCTCTGAGAGCATTGCTGCCCATTAGCGTCATTAGGCTGCAGCTGAAAGGAGGGCTTTGTAGACTCTCCTGCTCGGAGGAGGTGAGCATCCATCTCTCAGGTGGGCCTATTGATCTGTTTACTCCCATATGAGCCGGCAGGACTCGTAGGAGTTAGTCACCACACAGGAGGCATAAGAGCCGTGTTCTCCGGAAGAGCTGCTGCTTTGTTGCATAACAACTTCATTTCTGTTGCTGCCTTCTGGTTTAGGGAAGTAATATTGAAGTGCTGTGGGAATGCTGTTTAAAAATGTTGGTACGTTTTAAAGCAAAGAAACAAATGTTCTGTCTTTGGTTATGCCATTGCACAGGTATGTTATCTCCTAGACCCCTACATCACAAGTAGTAAATTACATTTTATTTTTTCTGTATTATTTAAATACATTCATAGGGCAGTCTGAATCTGCACTGCTTTGGTATGTCTTGAGGGGGTGAGTGTAGATGAAACAAGAACTGCAATATCAAACAGCTGGGACCAAACTCAGCACATTTGGATGAACCATCAATGTTTGGGAAGCTTATCTCCTTCATTAAGCGTAATTGATTATATTTTGTTATCATTGGAATGCATGCAAAGGACAGTCTGGATCTGCACTGCTTTCGTATGTCATGAAATGAGTGATTGAAACAAGGACTGCAAGATTAAACAGCCTGGACCAAACTTGGGAAATTTAGATGAATAGTCCATGTTTGGTGAGCTTATCTCCAACATTAAGCATAATTAATTACATTTTTGTGTCACTGAATTGCATGCACAGGAAAGTCTGGCTCTGCTCTGCTTTAGTATGTCATGAGTGGATTAGTATCATTTAAACAAGAACTGCAAGATCCAATGCCTGGGACCAAACTTGACAAATTTGGACACGTTATCAGTGTTTGGGGAGCTTATCTCCTACATTAACTGTAATTAATTATATTTTTGTCATTTGAATGCATGCGTAGGACAGTCTGCATCTGCACTGCTTTAGTATGTCATGAATGGATGAGTGTTGTTGAAACAAGGACTGCAAGATCGAACAGCTGGGACCAAACAAAAAAATTGGATGAACTGTCAATGTTTGGGGAGTTAATCATGTTTTTTATGTATTAATATTTCAGCAGGAGGAAATGGAAAGAAAACAATGACTCCATCTGGTTGTGACCCAGAGCTATGACCTTTGTCAAAACTATTGTTACAGGGTGGTGTGCCTTTCTTCTAGCAATGACGGAGCGTTGAGTGGCTTTAATCTGCCGGCCTCACGCTGTCATGCTTTCATGGCACAGTGAGTTTGATAAACCTCCGCTAAGCGCTGTGTGCCTGCGATGGCAGGAAGAGAGCAGAAGCACTGCCAGGCGTCAGTCCAGCTGGACGGCCGCAGCTAGACTCCAGGGGCTGGCATCAGTATGCTACACTCAGCTACGGCGCCTTTGTATGGCTGAGAGGGAGTGGCTTTGCCAATTTTGATTTATAGCCCCAGATTAGCAGCTGCATCAGAGGCTGGAGGTTGTCATCCTCTTGTGCATATGGAAAGATGCTCTTAGGGAATGACGAATGTCTTGAGCAAACTTGCACAGTTTTGTCTAAAAGCCAGTGTGTGCAGAGAAGCTCCATTATGCACATCAAACCCCTCCTGTGTGTGTGTCAATATGTATATGGAAATGAACAACTGCATGGTCTGTGGGCACTGGGCTGCGCTCTGCACTCAGAAATAGTCATGAAAGGACCATTATCAATGACCCCTGCAGTAATAAAAGCAGCGGCTTTGTGCATGAGAGACTGGGGAGGCTGTAGCAAGCAGCCAGAGAGGCCAGACTTCAGTAATGGGTCACTGCACACTCTTAGCAGAAAGCTCCTCAAAGCTGTTTCTTTTGCCAGCTTCCGTCATGCAAGGAAGGTTTATTTTTCTTTCTTACTAAAGATTTTACTGATGTAATTGCCAGAAGTTAAGAAAAGCATATTGGGGCAAATTGGTATAAGAGTTCTGTATCTGATGATTCTGCTGATGGTTTGAAATAAAGTTTGGGTGTTTGTTGAAACCGTTAAAATTCTTAGAGGTGGCAGTAAAATGTTAGAATCCTGAAAAGCTGAATGGATATTTGACCAAACTTGGTAATAGAACTCTTGACACACACACAACAACACACTTGAAGTTGAACTGTATATTATAAGCTGTATGTTATAAAGGTATTGGTAAAACCAATTGTATATTCAGTTTCACTTTCACATTTAGAGTGCATGTGTTGGAAAGCTAATTTGTAATGTATAATAATGTACATCCTAGTCGACAATATGGGCATCTGTATTAGGTGTTTGATTCCAGTACTACTTTGTATACATCTGTGATTTACAAAGATGTTGACACGTTTAACGGACCTTTGTAACTTTGCTACAGTGCATTTATGATACACAATAAAAGATATGACTTTCATCCAAAACTTACACATATACATTAAACAATTCAGTATTAGGTCCTGCTACAGGGATGACTCATACAGATCACCAGAAAAAAACACTATATGCTACATTTGTACATTAATATATAGCAGATACGTTGTAAGTTTATGTTTCAAACAACACTTTAGTTATGTTTGGCACAAAAAAATGCTTGGTTATTTTAGGAAAAGATCATGTTTCAGCTTGAAATACCAAGGTCTGGGGATGCCCAGTAGCTCATGTGATAGAGAGAGCATGTACAGAGGCTGTGTCCTTGCTGCAAAGTCAGCTAATATACTGTGTCACTTCAATGTTTATATGATTCGAATGAAACAAGCGAATGTAAAATATTGGTGGTTTGTACAAATGTACAGTGCCAATATTTTCTTCTGCCATCTGCGCTGGGGTTACTCAGTCAATAATGCTTTGTCAAACTACAAATATATATATATATATATATATATATATATATATATATACTGTATATATATATATATATATATATATATATACATACACATATATGTGTATATATATATACACATATATGTGTATATATGATGTATTGCTTCTAATAATATCCTTGGCATCATTTTGTCACAGAGAGAGGGCAATTTTACAGTCCCATTCAGAAGTGTGATTTGTAATTATTCTGCGGTTATGATGTTTTGATTCCTTATATGGTCTGTGATTTCAATTTGACAGGCACAGAATGATTAAAGTCACCAATCAGTCTGTCACTTCAATTATTCACCACACAAACAGCTACAGTAGGCTACATCCAAAAAGAAGTAAAAGAAAGGGAAGATTTAAGGTTTTACCTCTATTCTCAAACACCCCATTGGGTTGACAGTGAAATATCGGTGTATGAGCTGTTGGTGACACAAATGGATGAAAAATATGTTGTTTTCTTGGCCTGCTGACAAGAGTACAACCAATCAATTAGCCTGTATTTATAGGGAATGTTATAAACTTCGCTGAAGTGAAAGCTTTAGGAGTAATGAGAGCAGGCAGCACTTAAGCACCGCTAAGTATCACTTCCAAAGAAATGCTCCAGTGTTTAATGATTTAAATACGTGAGCAATTAATCCTGGAGTAAACAGTAATTTCTATTGAAAAAGTAACAATCAAATGCAAAATGAATGTGTGTCTGACTTATATATTTGACCGTACTTTATGTCGTTCCTGGAATATTGATCAGAAGATTTTCCTCTCTGTTGGCCCTTAGATTGGTTGAGATGAATGGGATGGAGGGGTAATGGCTAGTGAAACAGGGTGATTTTCCATTATGCCAGAGTAGTAGCGAAGGCGCCTGAGAAATGACCCAAAGTGGGCAAAGTTGATCACATCTAATTAATTCAGCATGCTTTGCTCCTTCAGTCCTGCCCTGCCGGCGTTCGACAAACCCAGAAAACTTCCCTTGGCAACAAAATCATCCAGGACACGAAGACATCTTCCGGAGCTCCTTACACAACGGCACAGCTCAGACTCTGGTCTTGTTTTAATGTGCGATGTGCAGGAGTTATACTGGAATGAAACTGACTTTTTGGTGTACCCAATTCAGCTCAACCTTTTCATCACGTCACAGTTCACTGCAACTATTAGGTCTTAGGAAAGTTGCTGTGCTGACAGAGCGGGCATTGGTGGGTCAGTTGTGCTGTGTAGTTGCATGCTGTACCTACATGATCTTAACCCTACTTGTCACATTTTGAAGCTTAGGCAACCTTCTGCGTTGTATCTTGACACAGTGGGTTGGAGATTAGGTTTAGGCAACAAGACCACTTGGTTTGGAAAAGAGCGGTTGATGTTAGGCATGTCAGTCAGCTCACATGACCTCCACTCCCTCTTCCCCTACACTAAGCCAACTTTTTTGCTCTTTATGTTTTGCTCTGACGGCATAATAATGACAGTTGGATTTACATCAGAGTGGATTGAAAGCTTGGTGCATCTTAAACAGAAGCTAAGGGGAGCGTTGTGCATCCATATCTGATGCCAAACGCCACTCAACAAGCTGCATCTTTTGATGCCATGGGAGTAAGACCAGGGTGGCTGTAATACCCTACTTGCTCAACAGCAGGAACCTGTACTTAAAAATAAAAGTGCAGCTGCAAAATTTCCTTCACATCCTTGCAACCCACAAGTCATTGTGACCGACCAGTTGAGGACTGCTGAGTTTTTTATTTCTTTATTTCCCATAAAGGCTCTGAACTTGAATGTGTTTGACCTGAGCCCAGTCGGCAGAAGAAAATGCTAGCATTGTATATTTCTGAAAGCCACAGATACATTTGTACATTTCATGAAGGTGATGTTGTTCTGATTACATCTATATGAGCTGAATTTGTCATCTGGAGGTGGAGGGGATGGTGGATGATGTAACACCTAGGCGAAGAGGCTGCCAAGCTGCAGACCATTGTTCAAGACCAACAAAGCCAGTTTTTTTAGTTAGACATCAGCTGCATTTCTAAAAGCGACCATGCCACCAATATCGGGTGTTATTTTGTGTGACATCAGCAGGATTTACAGTCGTGATTGGGGGACCAAAAGCAGGTATTCAAAGCCATAGGGTTGGTTGATGCTGTAACACCTTGGCAAGACAGCTGCCAAGCTGAAGAACGCTCTTCAAAATAGACAACAACAAAGCCAGATGGTTTTTAGTGAGACATTGGTGGCATTTTAATGGCAATAGTGCCACCAGAATGCCTATTTTTTTGGCATCATTTGCAGGGGCATTGTGCCACCAAAACTGAGTGTGTCTTAGCTTGACATTCACTGCATTGCAAACAGCACAAAATGAGGTATTTTAGCCAAAACATGATCTTTTTCTAACTAACACCAGGTGATGTTTGTGCCTCAACATAACCACATGTTAACCACAGCGCTGTTGAAATGTAAATCTCAATACATCCACTACATAATATAAAAATGTTTCATATCAGTGGTTTGAAGTAACACACACTGCCAACATTTATTCTTAGGATTGGATCGCTGACCCATTAGCACTATGATCTAGGGATTGTTCCAGGAGATTCAACTGTAAGATTCTGTTTTTCACCTATATTCACCTTTCTCAACCTTCATCAGCATCTAGTCCCAGAGGATCCCGTCCCATCTCCTATCTTCATGTGCCTGCATATAATGAAGACACTTCAAGTTGATGGAGTCCCAAGACTTTCTCTGTGGCTATCTTGGTACTGTAATACATTTACAATTGATCTCTACATATCCACATACAATATGTGGCATTGTTGCACTCGGCTACATTAAATTTTTCACTCTCTTTTCATTAATATAGCTGTTGCTGCTATCAGCTCCATGGCAGCTCCCATGGATATAATGTTTTCGTGATGTAGATGACATTTGGCAATGAACAGCATGAAAAATAAACAGCAAAATAAAAATGGCCCAGAAACACAAAAAGCATTAGCTTTAAAGAAAAAAACCTGCCAGTAGTATTTTTGTATGGATTTTTTCCTTTTTACTGCCCCATGCTCAGCTCCTAAAACAAACTACAAACACCTTCAGACCAGATCAAGGTGAACCAACAGTCAGTAGCAAGAAAAAGAAAATTAGAGCTGTGGAATAGAGTCATGTCTGGCACATTGCCAGCCTAAGCATCTTAGAAAAAGTTCTTGAACAATGTCCTGTTGCTACCATTCAGTAGTTGGATTACTTAATACGATTACTAGGGCCGCCAATCAACCGTGGTGAATGTAGCCCATAATTACAGTGAGAAGATGAGGAAGGTGTATGACAGAGATTAGAAAAGGTGAACTCCAGTGAGCCATACAAAGCATGCCCTCGCCCAGCTAAAAACACACTTGCTGTGTTTACAACTGGAGCATTGCTTAATTAATAGATGATTTTTCACAATGAAGACTGTGTTTCATTGAGTTGCAAATGCTGTATGCGCTATCCCTCTTGGATTTGTTTAAAGCTGGTTAAACCTCAGTATGCTTGCACAGTGATATGGGTGAACTGTGCCTTTAACCAGAAAACTGTTATCGTTGGAACCAAAGGTCCATGAGGTTGAGGGATTAAGTATCAAAGAGAGAGTTTTTGAATTGTTATTTTTCAGTGCTTTGAGCACCATAAACAAAGCAAAGGTTGGGATCAAATAGTCATTTTTTCCACTTTGCATGGTTCCTAACTGAGTGACTTGGAAGTATGTAGGTGGCAGCCATGATAAGAGCTAGACAAATTTTGTTAATGGTAGGAAAAGGTGCTTCAGTACTTCCTTTCTTATCTCCTTTAACATAAGGTACACTGGACCATCTTTCACAAAAGAAAAGGAGATATGGTTGTCCCACAATTTCTTGTGGCAGCAACATTTAAAGTGGCCCATCTGCCATTGTATAATTGCGTAGACGGTAAGTTCAGTCAGATTCTTCTAGTTGCGTGGTTGTCTTTTCCTCAGTCCTTATGAATTCTCTTTCGCCTCTTTCCTAAGGCTTTAAGTCATGTACTGTATAATTAAGGGTAGGGCTGCTTTTACTGACAGGCTGTCTGCGAGGCATCATCACAGTCTTTGAATTAGGTCCATCCGTTGCTCCTCCACAGTTCCACCCACTCATCCAACCTTGGTCACTTCTGGCTCCAAAAAAAAAAAAACAAGATGGAGATGGCCAAAATGCCAAACGCAAGACTTAAAAATCAGAGTCCACAAATCAATGGATAATGTCTTGATCGCTGTCTCATTATTTTCTAACAGTCTATTCTTCTTCTAAATGCAAATGTCAGAATGCTATCATCCTCACAATGACAATGCTAAATGAACGATGACCTTGCCTTAGCCTGAAAATTGACATTGTTTATAACTGCCACTGCTGAATGTGACCAGAGCTGACAAATGTTCATTTTACTGAGATCATACTCTGTTATTTCATCTAACAAATAAACTGTACTGAAATTAACAAGTATAGTGTTTACCATATTCACCATCTTAGTTTAGCATGTTAAAATGCCAACATTTGCTAATTAGCACTTAACACAAAGCACAGCTCAGGCTGATGGGAACATTAGTTTTGCACCTACTTGGTCATAAGCCAAAGTCTTGAACAAATGAAAACTTTGACCTGACAGCAATTCCTCCTGAGCTGAACATCGATATAACTACCAAATTTCACTGAGGTACATCTAATGGTATAGACAGTGCGCTCAAAACAACCAATGTGAACCTCTTTGTGGTGTCAGAGGAAAGTGAGGGCATCCCCAAAGTCATACGGACATATAGTATCTTCTAGGAACCATGAATGTATGTACACAATTTTGGGCCAATCCATTTCACAGATGTTGAGATATTTCATAGAATAAGTTGACCAGAGGGAGTTCAGGAGATCGCCAGAATTATTAGGATTCATCCTCTGGGGACCATGAACCCATGTAACAATTTTTTAGGGTCATCCATCAACAGTTGTTGAGATATTTAAGTCTGGATAAAAGTGATGATCTGACCCACATTGTTATCCCTAAAAGCCATTGTAATCCATCAACACATAAAAAGAAACCAAATCTATTCGCATTGCTTAATACCACCTGTGGTTAAAATATATTTGTGATTTGGGTTTATAGACCCTTCATTCTGGATATGAGAGTCTCATATGAGACTACAAACGACCACTAGGTGGCAAGCACATAGAGTCTCGAGATTTAACTGCAATGAGTGAAGTCCCATCTTATCAAACATGACAGTCAACAACACCGCACTTTTGCCCCCTCGCTGTCCCCTCTCCTATGTGGGATACCATTCATTTCCATCACATCACATAGATGTTGACATTTCATTTACTCGGCTGCACTAGGAATCACCTCAAATCAATTGCAGGCACCTGTGAGATATGGTAAATCTTCCTAACAGGCAGCCCTTTAGGGTAAATGAAAGTGAATGTTACGTCCTCTTGAGGTGAACTTGCAGTGACTATGATATGCAGAGCAGGCACCTAGAAATGAAACCCTGAAGATGTTTATTCGTTGTTTAGTTTTAATGATAAGAAAAGAAAACTCTTAATTAAACACTAAAATATCTCCCAGGTTGCCGTGTGATTGCAACGCCAGTGAAATAGAGACATAATTTAGGACATATCTGGTTTGTGCAAGCTTTGTGTTTGAATCCGGTGCACATATCATTGATCACCAGTCCACTTACTCTGGCTTGCCTAATCATCATCCATCTAAAGTATTGATTAGGTTATATGTATACGATACAATTGACAGCCGTGATTTAGATGGATTGTTTGTCTAAGCTGACAGTCTTGAGGCAGCAGTTCTTCACAGTAAATGTGTTTTTTTTAAACTATGACATGTTTTGTTTTTTAATTTTTTTGTTCCTTAAGCCTGTTTTGTGCATGTCTTTTCCATATCTAGAACCTATACTGTTCAGTTTTATTTTTAATTTCATGATTTTATTTCACTCTTATTTCTTGGTGGTAGATCGTCCTGTAGGCGACATGGCAAGCTGCCTCTCAGAGGGGGCTTACATTATCAGTTTACATCAATGTCTGTGAAAACATGTACGCTTCACACATATCTCCCCCTCACCAGCTCAGAAGATCTAAACAAACAGCATGGTTTCAAGGTGAACCTAAGATTAGTGTCACCAATTCAGTCTCTGACCAAATTTCTCCCCTTCCAGAGTTATGACAGTGAATAATGACCTGGAAAGAGTTTTGGCAGAACATTATGATGTCCAAGTGAAGCTGAACTTTGACCTTTTGGATTACAAAAATGTCTTCACTTCACCATTTTATCCTATTAGACATTTGTGTGAAATGTTGTCATAAAAAGCTTACCCATTCTTGAGTTATGGCCAAAAACATGTTTCGTGAGGTCAAAGTGACCTTGAGCTTTAAACCACCAAATTCTAATTAGTTCATTCTTGAGTCCAAGTGACATTTGTGAAAAATTTGAAAAAAAAGAAAACAAAATTAAAAAATGCTCAGGACATGCCCGTTAAAAATGACTGAGACAGACAAGGTCACAGTGACCTTTAACACTGAGCTATGACAACTAAAATCTATCCAGTACATTCTTAAAGACAAGTGGGTTATTGTGCAGAATTTGAAGAGTTCTCTCAAGGCATTTTTGAGATATCAGAGATGGACAACCCAAAAACATAGTGCCTTCGGCCATGGTTGTCATGGAGGCATCTGAAAAAAGAAAAAAGATGATAAAATTTTCTAATGTATACTTCATGTATTCTTGGAAGATTATTTTTCTATTATTATTGTTTGTTAGCTAAGTTATCTATTTATGTTTTCTCATATGCTTTTGAGCTTGTAAGTACAGTGGTGATAATGATAATGATGATGATAATAAGAATCATGATATCTATAATGATAATAGTGCTAGGTTTGGCACTGTTATTTCTGCTCATAAAGAAACCATATTTTACCCTAAAGACATGCTATGTTAAAGGAAGATTTATTCTGATGCCTTAATTAAAATAGCCCAATGTTTTATGTGACACAACAAACTCATTAATCATGAATGTGCCCATGTGGCACCTCTGAGGCCTCACTGCACACTAGGTTGCCACTTAGAAGAGCTATCACGTGTGTTTCAGTATCTGGCATCTTATCATTTGGCTCATTTGTAAGTAATGCAATCTGTGTCTGCAAAGCTGAACGTGTCTTTTCTTCAGCCAGTGTTCGAGCCATTTCATGTAAGAGTGCGCAAAGTCAAGGCCATCTTGTTGCAACGAACCAACAGGTAATAAGATCCCAGATGAGATACACACAAGGTCTTTAATGTCAAAATAGAAATCTCTACTTTTTGTATTGCCTATATCCCAAGGAGAGAAATGAGCCTTATCTTGGAGGAAGGTGGCCATCCATCAGCAATTTCTCTCAGTTTATCAGCGTGCCAGAGTTGAAAGCACAATGATGTCAGGCATTAATCAAATGCTGACACCTCACATTCAGAACTGAGACATGTACCCTTTTCTCGCTGCCCAAATCTAGGCATTGTCCTGCTGAGGCTCTCTGGCTGCAGATTAAAACCCTTGCGGTGCTGTGCGCCAATATCAGACAGCTGGCGGATTGTGCCGGAGCCATGTTGAAAGGAGATGTGGAAAGTGCCGAGACCATACACTGAAAAGCACCATGTTGAAACTCTTGTATTTCAGCCACTTCATTACAGTTTTATCGTCATGAATGTGTTGCAGAAGTGCTCTTAGAGGCTGCCCACTCGCAGACGGCAAAGAAGAAGACACTGTTACATGTACTGTGTGTCACTGTGCTGGGAATAAGCCTGTCACCGAAAATGCAGTGGGACAAGGAGAAAGAGCTTTTTGTGGTGGTGTTCCTCCTCTCTTCTTCAAGACTCCCCACTGGCCACTCATTCATTTTGTTTAGAAATTACTGAGCGCTATTGATGTGCTGAATCGAAACTCTCACAGGAGGGATGGTTGTCACAAATTGAACATCTTGGACACTGTGTGGCTGGCTGAAACTCTCCACGGGGCTGTATTCATGTCAAAACATTAAACTAACATGGGAAGCCAAAGGTTTGTCTGTGTAGAGCAAAAGTCTGTCACTGGTAAGTGTTTGATTCAGCCACCAGAGAGTTCTTTAACTGCTGTGGTTGATCATCAAATCCTTTCGGAGCACTTTAATTTTTCAGATGGATGATTATCTGGATACAAAATAGCAAGAAGCCAGATGTGACCCTGGAACACATCCCTTCATTCCTCTCTACTGTCAGAGAAAAGGGATGTTTTGGATGCACAATAACCCGATTCCTCCCTCCTATTATTATGTGAGAATTCATCCCAGGGCATTTGAACTGGCAAGACCTCTGAAACAGGGGATCTGAAATCTTCAAAGGTTTACAGTACAGAATCCATCTATATCTTGGGTAACCTCAAAGGAAATTTTCATCCAAGACCTTTACTCTTATTATTTTGTGAGTAACGATGAAAAAGTTTGCTACAATAATCACAAGAGCGTGTACAACACACAGACTGTTACTTCAACTAAAATCCTCCTAAAAAAAACATATTTCAGCTGGGTATACACTGTATAATTTAAGCACATTTTTAGAAATGTTTTAAATCCAGCTCCTCCTTTATGAGCAAATCAGCTGCAATGTAACGCCAACTCATGGTTTATGTGCTCACACTGTGCATGTACTATCGAAATAAAACAGCCTGTGACTCCGGCTGACCATTCTGGCTATTGGCAACTACCAGTGAAGTCAATAAAATAAAATATTTGTCTTAAAGCTTGTGGCAGGTAAAGTTTGTTTGCTAGCAAACATCTGTTATGTCACACCAATTCGATTCATAATGCATTTTGCCAACGTTTTTGTCATTCTCACTGATTGTGATGGGGGACAAGAAAACATCAAAAAGGTATATTTCGGCACTATAGCTCACATTCTATAGTAGGATCCTAATTAGTAGTTGAGTATCTGCTTATCTTTATAAACATATTTATGCATGTGTATGCAGAATCTCTCAGGACAAGATTTTGGTATCAGCAGCAATCTAGTTTCCATTTATCGTCAGAGTAGTATTAACAAATCATGTTTAAACAGCAGGTTAACGGTCTTTGTGGAGAGGCAGAACTTATGGCCAAACGCAATCACAAGACCCATCTGCTTTTGTCTGAAGATGATTTAGCTTTATGGTAGCTTTTTAGAAACATATCTGCATTCATATGCAGGTATCTGTTTATTAGGGCTGTATCCAACTCTGAATTATGTCAGTCAAATCAGATTTGGCAGTTCAGTAACAATATTTGATGGTTCAGGGGTTTTTTTTCCATTTGAAGTTTGAATGGCATTCATGTAAAGCAATCTAATGGGGCTAACAACAGACTGGCAGCATGCAACAACATTTTTTGCCAACACTATCAATATCAATATCAAACAAAAGCAGAAGACTGTGTCATATTGGTTTGCTATGAGCTGTGAATTTACCACTTCTAAGCAGCAGACAGAAGATAATGCTATCTCAGAGCCTTACAGTACAGAGTCTTTTCATCCTCTGTACCACTGCAGCATATACCAAAGAGTAGCATGACAGTCAAGAGCACTCACTCCACAGCAAAATCTGTGGACTAAAACGTCTTCAGAAGTACGCTGCACAGCACGCTGACTAGCAAAATAAACAAAAAAATGACTGCCCGACTAGTAGCGATCTCAGTCGACCGAGGGGTGTCTGACTGATGATTTGAATCTCGGGGGGCAGTCTACTGTTTACAGAGATGAGCTGAAATGACCGGCGCTCAGAAGAGGAAGTCTTGGCCCAGATAGTGCTCACAGTGTCCTCCAGGGATCAATACATTTCTGATTCTGATATAGTCACTTGCTTAGATAAGATCTGCCAGCGATATTGGCTGTTGTTCACTAGTCAGACTTGCCCAGCCTGGCCACCATTTCTTTCCTTCCACATGATGCACTGTGTCGCTATGGCTCTCGGTTTGCCTCTTCCCTTAGCTAGTGAGAAAAAAAGTTACTGATCTTCGGTGACCGACTCCTGGCTCTGTACAACTGTGCGAAATCTACAACCGGCCCAAATTTCTGATGTCAGAAGGTCATTCGAACATTCGGCATCTAGTCGGCAGCAATTGATCGGCCATGATTGGCCCTCACTTTCTCTGCATATTAACAAGTTGCAAGGAAAATGACACCAGATGAAGCTGAAATTCTGTTTGACTCGAAAACAAACCAAGGGGCTAAAAAATTGGATCATAAACAGGCTCAACTCATGTAGCACATGTCCAGCTTTACTTCAAAACCTTTCACTGAACATTGGCAATACTGATGGCCACTCAACCCAATCACCAGACAAGCACGCTGTAAAACGCTGGATTATGCTTAATCAGGGCATTTATAGCTTCAGGGCCAACATTTTTAAAATTGTATAATATCTGCAAATGGCAACTACCATATTCTTAGGCTTAGGAAAAGATTATGATAATTGCAAATAAAATATGGTTACAGTTCGGGTTCATTCCCAGGGACACTGGACTGTGTCATAGCACAAGCAGTCGATAAGTCCCAGCAAACCACCAAGATTATGTCGTATTTATGAACATTTTGATATTACTTTGCTCTTATAAAAACGGGCCCCCGATTGTCTTCACTCTCTCTGAAAGAGCCACTTTTGGAGGCCACAGTTTTTACGGTTATGTGAGTACTTTATTATCCAGTAGCTCTCCAGGCTATGACTGATACAAAAAAGTTTATAGCCAAGTATTTCTTTACTGAGGCACAACCCTAAACCTTCTGCACCGGCAGTAAAAATCATGAGAAATGTCAGCAGCAGTACAATTACAGGTGGTATACACACGCTCTCTCTTACGCACAGCTGCCATCTTGCAGAGTGAGAAGTCACGCAGAAAATTGCATTTTTCATGTTACCCACACACTGACTGACTGTAACATATATGCAAATTTCGGCGCCTGAGAATCATTGCCAAGTCACTGACTTGGTGGGAATGCAAAAAGGCTTGTAATGGAAGATTATGTAGTATATTATGTGTGTGTGTGTGCTGATAATGTGTAGCTTTTATGTAAGTATCTATTCTAATGATAATAGCAGTGATGAATGGTAATGATCTGAATGAGCAGCTTTATTGTGTTCGCACTGCTAATGCTCCGAAGACCAACCACCATTTACGATGGCCCTTTACCCCCATGCACACAAACAGTGTACACAGATGATTCAATACCTTTTGTCATTGCAGTACAACAAGAGCGCTGGTTAGATTGACACACTGCTAATGTCCTTCCCTGGTTGATTAACATCACCCTACCCCCTACAGACAATCTAGAGGGACTCGGACTGCAGCATCCCCCTGTACCATTAAATTACAAGCTATTAGATGAGGCCATGTTAGACAAAGGAAAATTCATGTGGCTTTATCTACAGTGTGCTTCAGCTTTTATCAAGACTGGGGAAATGGATACAACCAACAAGTACATACTATACCTAAATGATAAAAAAAATATTTGTTGCTTGCAAGAGAATTTCAAAAACAGCTCATAGGAGGACATGGCACAGCTTTAGTTGAGGGTTGGCTGAGTTTGGGCATATTAAACTTCCAAGTCACGTTGTACGCCCAAACATCCACCTTGACCTTATTCCTAAAAGTGTGTTTACACTGAACACAAAGTGAACTTTAAAAAGCAGTCTGATTACAAGCCAAGTTTTGAAGGATATGAGTGGATTGGATCAAAGATGTGTTTATGTTCAAAATGACTCAAACCACTAGTGACCTAATCTTGATCATAACTTGGCCGTAGTTTATGTGACTTCACAGTGATATCTCCCAAACCCTAATGGTGTAGTACCCATTCCCACATTTTCTAAAGAACAAGACCTTTAAAAAACCTTGGCACTGGATGTTTTTTCTTTTGTTTTTTTTTTTTTGCTAAATAATTTCATGTTATCATTAGAGGAGGAGTTTGAAAGGAAATTACTGTATAAATTGTTGTTTCTAGTAAGAAAATATTTGACTTTTTACCCATGCATGCACACTCTTCACACATACATGATAAGTGCCTACACTGCTAGCTTGCTAAAGTTAATTTATGTGCACTGGGTACAAATTACGTTTTTTCTTAAGATAGTTTGGCTTTGAAGAGAGCGTATATAATTATTAATACTTTCAGTTCTGTAACTTGGCGAAAAGGGCTGTGTGTTTAGGAAGTGCTGAGCATACAGCTAGATAAATGAGACTTGGACTATACTGCATGAGTTGTATGACAGTTTTTGAATGGATGTTTTGGCATAGTTTTGCTGTTAAACATGGACCTCATTTAACTTCAATTCATAAAGACTGTTCTGAGTTTTTGGATTATTCGTCTATTGGCCATGTGAGAAAAACATTGTTCTCTTCCAGAATTCAACCTAACACAGGGTGAGTGATTGATATACAAATGATC
Organism: Plectropomus leopardus; assembly: GCF_026936395.1. Taxonomy (NCBI): domain Eukaryota; kingdom Metazoa; phylum Chordata; class Actinopteri; order Perciformes; family Serranidae; genus Plectropomus; species Plectropomus leopardus. Next base: position 7,125,192 of record NC_142197.1, read on the forward strand.
ATTTGGTGAGGGAGGTATTACTCTAATCATAGTACATGAAACAAATGCCACCATTTTTCTGTTGAGTGCAGCCTCATATGACCCGAGAACATTCAAAAGAACCTTTTTATGTTGATGGCCCATATTGTTAACCAGCCATGTTTGACTTTTGCTCTTGGATTAGGGTTAAATTGTGTCCTAGATTGGAACAGCTTCTACTAATGGGGTATTCTAAAATCCGTGCTGATCTCTCACTAATGTGACGGCAGTTTGCACGTTCATGTCTTTCTCCACATCTTCATATACTGAAGGTGGCAAATCTATACAACATACATAATTCATGCTGCCACTAGGGATGCCATGGATAGATCTATCATCTGACACTAAATATATAGTGTGGATATATGTTAAGTGGGGATGAGTTATTGTCAATCTCAGTGGTGGAACAGAGTATGATTTGGGAAAATGTGTGCAGCTGTAAGCTGTATGAGCAAAACGCAATGCAAATTCAGCAAGAAAAATTGATTTTATCGAAAAGCCATAGGGTCATATGTGGCTATCATGCACATATTTGGAGATGTTCCCTTGTCTAGAAATCCCAAAGGGCCAGTCAAAGACTGAACTGTAATCAATGACCTGGTTCCAGTAATTACTGTTTACTTTAGCTCATTATTCTCAGGGCTTTGATTAACCAATAGCCCTCATGTGAAGGATATGTGGCCTTAATTGGTGGTTGCCAGGACGTGTATCTCCCGCCTTTGTTGTGATGAATATTGGGAGGAATGGAGGTCAGGAAGGGAGAGACGCCTCAGGCAGCTATTCTTGGCCCTGCCTTTGAGTCATTCACATTCTCTAATTGTCCGAGAAGTCAACATGCGACAAAAGATGAACAGCAGCCCTTTGCCAACAGCCAACCCTGCACATACGCTTCACACTGCGGAAGAGAATGGTTCATATGTTGACATTTACAGCCTAATTAAAACCACGAAGGGGAAATGATCCACGCAGGGTCAGATGCTCATTACACGCAGGTGGTTACACACAAAACATTGCATACAAGCATTTGCACAGATGACGACACAATCCTGCACACCGTTTAGCTACACACATTTAGCCAGGCGTCGCTAATCCCACCCGGCTGGAGAAACCTGCTCATTTGAATCGCTGAAATCCTGAGATGATTAAAATATATTACCATGTCAGAGAAACTCATACTGGTAACATTAAAAATGTATGTATGCACATACATTCCCAATTGCCTCCTTGTGTTTTGATTAGGAGCTTAGAGAAAAATTTAGGTAACAAATAAAATGTATCAAAAATACAATTTAAAGCAGAGCAAAGTTATTAGAATATATTTGCACATTATTGCATTATTTGTTCACAAGCACATACAAGAAGCTACCCAAGGCTGAGCACAGTCGGCTGTCACATCTTACTTATCAAGTAGGAAGATGCCTCTCAGCCATTTGTTTCAATCTCATTTGCACTCACAGTGGACATGAGCGGAGCTGTGGTCTTCAGGGTGAAGATCTTTATGCAAAGAGGATGAAACACACTGTAGCTCTTTGCTTATTTGACCTTTTCCAGTTAGACATCAAAATTTCTGGATTCAAAAATAGTAAAAATCAAACCCTTTCTCATTTCCACTTACTCAAATACCACCAATTTGTCACACCCTTCTGCATCTGATATCGACCCACATGGCACCCTTTAGCCTCTCTATGTGATGCACAGCTAAAACACATCGAAACAAGTGGTTTATATTTTGAAACCTAGGTTTAGGCAACAAAACTAGGCTAGGTTTAGAAAAAAGATCATGTCATGGATAAAAATACATACAAGTTTGTTACTAGACATCAGTAAATGAGAAGCCTACCTAAATTAATTATTATTGCGTTAAAACAACATTGACCATGAATTTACGGGATGGTAGGTATACAGGCTCTCATGCACTGTCCGTACGTTGTGTAATAAAAGTAATGCAGCATGTAGCATTCTGTGGTGTCACTCTAATATCCAACGTTTTTTGTGGGTCCATGAATGCAGCACAGCAGGCAGAGTTCTTGTTATCTCCTTCGCTGCTGAATGTCACTTGTGGGGTTGATGATTTATCTGCTTATACGTTCACAGCTGATCAAATCGATGGATGAGACAAGATATTTGCAGATTTTTGACTTTTGTAAGTGAAAGAGAGTTTTAGTCCCAGCAGAATAAACAGTTTAGTTTCACTTTTAATGCGCCTGATGTTCTGCTGCTCCTTTCTGCCTTTGCTGTGCTTTTAATAACCCAATGGTGTATATATTTTTATATCGCTCCTAATTAACAGTCCAGCTCCACTGAGACTATGGCGGGACAAATTAGACTATGGCGACCCACCATAGTCTTGGTTTTTAATGGGAAACACTGCTGTGGTTTACAGAAGTATAAAATGTGACTTCACAACAAGTGGGACTTTCGAGCAAAGGGCATTTGTTTGGGGAATGGGCTGTTGGAAAAATTGGCTTTCAATCCAATGGGACATTTTTTCGGACAGTGGGGCTTTAAGATTTTGGGCCTGTAAAACACTGGGCAGTCCCCTGATACAGATACACTGGAGTTATATGAAATCCCGTTTAGTCTAATAAAGATGCTAAAGGGTGCCTTTGGTGTCAGCAGATGACAAAGCACCAGTGGCATGGGGCAGAAAAATCTGTATTAGGTTTGGAATAACTGGAATTGACCAAAATAAAAAAAAACATGTTACCAGGGCACAGATCTGCTCTCAATAATTCAGCATCTACATCTGAAACACAGTTTCTCCCTCCCTCTGCCATGACAACAGATCCCACTGCATTCCCCAAGCTCCATTCATTAAAATGTCCTTTGAGTCCTTCCCTGCGAAGAACAATACCATCTAGACCTCACAATTCAGTTATCCCCCCACCCCACCCCCCCACAGCCATCCCTCTCCCACCACCACATGCGCAAACACTTGCTGTGATGATATGCCACGCTGTGTTTGCTTGTGCAGAGCCTCCTGTTATGACTCTCACTGTATGCTCAGGAAAAAAAGAAAAAAAACTCCAATAAACCAGCTCCTCAGTTCATGGATGCTCACACATTGTCTCACTTATATTAAGTGACAGCCAAAATGTGGTGTTTTGATTAAATGCTCTAATACAAAAAATAATGATAAAATAAACACTCAATACAGATAAAGCACTAAGCTCCACTGCAGAAATTATGTTACTATGTATTGAACATTTGCCTTTCCACATTTCTGCTTTTGAATTCAGTAAGTGCTTATCGTTTCATGTGTGTTCATCACTTGCAACCGGCTTTCTCTCTTTTATTTTCATGGGTAATTGGCTATGCAGCACATGGAACTGAAACCTGCAGGCGACACACAGGAAGGGGAACACTGGGATGGAAAAGGCTGAGATCACTGAAGCATGTCCAACATTTTCCCCTCCATTCAATTACTCTATCCTGTTGTTTACTTATTAATTGTGTGCTTTCCCTTTTCGAAAATGCACCATGCTGTGGCCATCTCGCTCTCTCTCTCTATAGATATATATAATGTATATTTTTAGGAATGCATGATATATATCAGGCAGATGAATTCTTAGCCAGGATGGAAAATGTATAATATTATGTATTCCAATAATTAAATTATAGCTGATAAATAGTGCCGATAAGGGCAGCATCTACACAATGTGGTAGGTGGTGCTACACCTGTAAAGTTGGTTTTGCGATTGCAAATAAATGCAGAGAACAAGAGGAAGAATAAGCGCAGCATGCTGACGAGAGAGCCAAACATGTTGTGGCTGGTGTAGACATCTTTCACAGCTTCAGAGAAAGGCATTTCAATTGCGTCGAGGGTCTGATCCTGAACCGCCCAACTCCCCAAAACATTAGCAAACTTCCTGTTGCTGTTAAACAGGTTAGACAGAGGGATGTTGCAGTTACTTGTGAATAAACTATTGACATTTCTGTTTTGACATATTAAGCTTGAAACATTCAAAGTCTTATATTTCAAGTCTTAGGCAAAATGTTCTGTAAAAACAAAAGTGAATTTTGGAAGTTTAAAATAAATAAATAAATAAATGAACATCTGAAGAGTTATAACTGTTCTTTGTTTTTGTTGTGTTAATAATAGTAGTGTCAGTGAGGTTTGGTTCGGTCAGAGATATGGATAACTAAGTCATCCATATTTTCTCACGAAATTTGAGCCTTTCTCACCCTAAGGTGTACATTAACTACAAGTTCTAAACACATTTTTATAATGCAAAAATGTGAAATAATTTGTCATCTTATAGGTATTGGCTATGACAAGCAGGTTATTATCAGTTGTCGATAAAAATCCGTATCATTCCTATGTATTTCTCAGACTGAAAAATATCCATCTTGAGCTGTGCAGGTTTTTTCCTCCATGTGTCTCGCTTCACCTTAATTTCCCTGCTCATTCTCACTGCTGCTTGGAATGTGAGTGCACCCATATCTCGATTAGACCTCTGGAAACGCCTGTGCAATTTCCTGGAAGATTATAGTGATGGATTTACACAATATCAATCAGAGCAAATGTGGGGCTCCGAATGGCCCTCAATTGTCGGTGAGAGGTGTTTTTTTAACAGTGGTCAAAGAGAGAGGGTGATGTAAACGTTTTCAATCATGCATCCTTTTGAATGTCTCTGAGCTTTGTGGTTAATTTTCTCCCCTCGAGTGTTTTCTTGAAGAACATCATGCCCAAAATTACATTCTTTTTTTTTTTTTCAATTATATGAAACATGCTATTGCGGTGATTAAAAAACACACATCATGGAAGTCACCTGACAGCAGATGAAGATGAGCCATCCCCTGGTGACTCTTCATCTAACTTGCCTCCTTCAACAAGCCGCTCTGAATGAGGTCACACTCCTCTGACCTCGGGGCATTATTACCCTGTAATCATGTGTTGCTCTGCATGGCTACATTTGTTATTTCTCGTTGACAGCCTAATGTTAGAAGAAAGCAATTTTAGCTGATGGATGATCATAAGAGAGGGAGAGGCTATATCAGCTCAATGCCTTGCCAGTGAATTATGCACAACAAAATCCCATAGATGACTGCTGCCCGCAATACCTGCCTTCTCAAATATACTACCAGTGCTTTACACGCCAAGTTATTATTGCCAGAGCTGTGAGGACTTCTCAGATTATCAGAGTGTGCATGAAGCCTATTCATTACCATAGTATTTACTTGTCCTCTTAAATCAACCAGGCTGTCAGTCCTTACATTACCACAGCGCTATGAGAAATTGTTGACTTATTTCCAAGCTGCACGGCCTGCACAACTGATTCATAGGTCTCAGGCCATTCATGATCACAGAAATCAATCGCGCTGCTCCTCTGGCCCGCACTTTGTCCGTTGGCGGCAATGGGGATAACGTGTCAAAGTGGGCCTCCTCAATCTTGTCACTTTAAGTGCAATCAATACTGCTTCCCCACCAACCGAATGCCTCTGAATACCAGCAGCCCCCTCCTTCTCTCCTCACACTAGGCTGAACATTTCAATCAATATCGGACTGGAGGCAAAAAAACATCTGCAGAACCAACATGAAAAAAGCGAGGCAGAATTAAATGCTTGACAATATACTGAAGACGATGACAAGCTCTGCAGGAGCAGTAATGCAATGAAAACAGTTGGACATATAAAGACGAAAATTGTCTGCGACTGTCAAGTCTACAAATACCGTGTTTGTGTGGCGTAAATGTTAGAGAGACTTTAAATCTTTTAAAGTGGGGTTGTATGAGGTACTTATCCATAGCAAGTGTGTTACATACAGCTGTGGCTAAGGACGTACAGCGGGTCAACCACTAATCGGAAGATCGGCAGTTTAATCTCCGGCTCTGCATGTCAAAGTACCCTTGAAGATGATACTGAACCCCTATTTGCCTCAGATGGCTGTTCCATTGGTGCATTTAAGCTCAGAAGCAGTGACATGTAATGTTAAAAAAAAATTAAGAGGCGCTTTGCAAATGCGGGTCCATTGACATACAGTAAATGTAAGTCGGCATGTCCCTAATTCAGAGAAGAAGACAAGAGTCCAGCAGGCATAGTGCCGCCGTGGACAGGGGCAAAACTTGTTTTAGCCACCTTGAAAAGGTCTTGCCAAAAAAATCTCTTAAGTTTGTGTTTTATTGAGAATATTTTCACCACTTTACCTTACACTCAGCAGACAGCCTTTTTTGACAGGTCACTGTAGCAGTTATAGTGCTCTTTTCAAAGCCACTGAGAAAAACATTGAAGCTGAAGAATGAAGCTACTGGTCTACCACTGCCTCAATCAGTTTTGTTTGTTTTATTGTGCGACTTTGGTGTTTAAAAGGGTTAGTTCAGATTAAACAAAGTCACAAGATAACACAAACTAACAGAGGCAGCAGTAGATCATAGACTGTATACAATAATGGACAAAGCCACCGTAACGTCACTCACTGGTTTGTAGAATGCCATTTTGAAGTCTTGAGATCGACTTTTTGGCCATCGCCATCTTGAACATACACTGCAGTAACACTGGCCTATCACTCATAGGAGCTACGTATAGTTATGTATATTTAAGGATGGACGTAAACTTTTTAGGTAAACCGTTTTGTGTACCAGGCTGCAAAGATTTTAACATGAGGTTCTATGAAGATTGAGTCACTTTTGGAGCAAGCCTCAAATGGTCATTTAAGGAACTTCAGTTTTTGGCACTTTCACATTGGCTTCATTTTATCCCCCTGCATGCTGCCACTTGCATTAGACCAACAGCTTCAGTATTCAACAAGCCGAAATTACAGTTTTTTTCAATGTGAGTCTGGTGACTGTAAAGTAAAGCTGTGAAAATACTTTCAATATAACATATACTTAAAATCGTATAGCTTTTTTAAGGACAAACTCTTTTTAGGTGGCTAAAATGTGTTTTGCTGCTGCCCTTGTCCACAGCAGTAAGTTACTTAGCTTTAGGCTTATTTATCAAAACTTGGGGTGCTGCCACCTTCATTTACTGTATGTAATTTACTAACTCTGGATAAGTGCCCCATACAGCCCCACTTCAAAACTGGAACTATCCCTTTGAATGGCTCAAATCTCAACACATAGTAACTCATCTGAAAACATGTTGAAGCCGAATGTGTATTAACTCAGCCTAGCTAATCGAACGCCAAATCACTGCCCAATTAGAGTTGCAATACAATTCGCAGAACAGAAAGCTTTTTATCTTTAAACACAGCTTTTCCGGCAGGGTTTTCCACCCACTGCGAATATGTTGTCCCCAGAGCCTCATGCATCAGTGCAGACAATTCTCAACGTATGGCCTGCCGTCGGCTTCGAGACAGCTCCAATCCATAAAAGCAAGCCTCTGGCCAACATACCTGTAAATTAGTCTACCTACAAAAAATTCAGCGAGCCCAGGGAGAGGTTTGATGTGTGCATCAAGGTGCTTTGCCCTGGAAACGATTGTATTAATTGCCTAGAGGATTACGAGACACAGACCTCCACTCCTTCATGCATATTTGACACTTCGAGCAGCGCGTTCAGGCCCCTGTTGCAGCTAATGGATGATGTTTAGTACTGTGTTGCATATGTATAAGCTACCAAGTTATGAGTGGGTATGCAGCGAGCGCATTCTCGTGCATGCCTATCTGTCTGAGCATGTGTGTTGGCTCTGTTATCTCGAGCCAGCCAGGGTGAGTGTAGGGCTGGGTGGCCGGGTTGCCGGTTCCTAATTGGTGCGAATGCTCCGGCTACTATAGCCCTCAAAGGCTGGCGCTGCCCTCTCCTGTTAATCTGTGCCAGGGATTTGGCTGGCTTGACACGGAACTGACCTGACAGTCCTTTGGGGGTGCGCAAACACACGCTGAGAAAAAAGTAGACGGATGAATATGCAGCCACTTAGAGACACACACACACACACAAAGAGAGACAGACTCTCATGCAAATGAGAGCAACAGATACGCAGAAACGCACACACATCTAGACACAATCTCAGTGACATGAAAGAGCCGCAACTCCATTTGAGATATGGTTCTGGACAGCATCGCTATGATGAAGAGGGGAGAGCTCTTGACAGTGTTGTTGGTGGAACAGCATCAAACAGTAATGTGAGTACGTGTGTGTACGTGCAGATGCTGTGTCTGCTGATAATGTCCGCGCACACTCCCACACTGTGAAGTGAGGTTGTTGATATCAAGTGCTCACACATTGCTATACATGACATCCTTTTTGTCTGCAGTGATCGCCTGGCATGACAGAGTGACACCTGATCTTTGATGCATTTGATGCTATCGCTTAGCGTCCCACTGAATCTTTAAATGAAATGATCTGAATCATAAAAGAAAATCAGAATTTTCACCTCTGAAATAAGCTATTTTGTCATTTCAGACCTGTAAAGTTGCAGCGTATAAGAACATATATATATATATAAAGGAGCTGTATGTGACATTTAGAGCCTTATTATTTCAGCAAACCAGTATTTGCAATATAAAGATGTATAGAAGTAATAGCGTTCTGAACAGAGAGCAGAGTTACGCTACCTCTGTCTGTGTTGTAATCTAAGCTTCTGTTTTTTGTTGTGATAGACGGTCCAGCTGCATGTGCATGTTAGTGCATGTGAGATGCTGTGTGTATAGCCCACTGGCTAGTTAACTGCCATCATTCTGCACAGCACTCATATAGCAGTTTCTGCTAATATTGGGGCATTGACTGTCGCAGACTTGTAGCGACCTAAACCTTGGGAGGCAACTGCTGACATAGAGTAGACCAGTTGGGAAATTTATGAACACCAACACCCCTTAATCAACTCCTGCCTCACAAACCCCTGTTCCCACTTTTTCGCCTTGTCAAAGTTCCCCACTTGCAAACTCAACTGTTTTAAAAACTCATTTGTTCCTGCCTCTATTAAACTTTAAACATGGCTGCTTAAAGCTGCAGGGATTGTGCAATAGTTTCATGATGTTTTGACAATGGGGGGCGTGCAATATGTGTTATGTGCTATATTTTATATGTGCATTTTGGATTTTGTGCAGTTTATTGGAGTGAATTGGCACAGCTTGTGCTGTTCTGTTCATATGTAGTTTGTTTATTGTGACGGGAATTTTTTAAGACAAATTTCCCTACAGGGACAATAACAAATATTGTATCGCACTATATCATATCGTATTGTATCATATCATATTGTATCATTAGTATTGTATCATATAAAGTTCTTGCTCGGCTAATAAACTTAACATTGTGATGACATCATTGTTTTTTAAATGGCTTTTCTGAGCTAGGAGAAATGTATAAATATTAAACCATTACAGATAGAAGTTTACAGTAGAAAGAGTCATATTGACCTTGTTTGCAGTTCGAGATGTGCGTTTTTTGGGCCACACAGGATTTTTTTGCTGCAATACCCCGATTGGCCATTGGGTAAAAATTGGAAGCAAGAATTACGCGGCATTCCTTGGGACCTTCGGGTGAAGTTCCACTTTAAAGAAGACTAGGGCAACATGCACAGCAGTGCTTTCAACTTTAACATCAGTATGCAAATACGCTCACAACTCACCGGCACCAAAGTAATAACTAGCTGGTATGACATGAACCATGTTCACCATCTTAATTTAGAGTAATAGCATCAACAACATTTTTGCAATCCATCTTGAGGAAACATGAATGTTAATATCAAATTTCATAGCAATCCTTCAACTCACAATACAAGCGTTAGAGCTATGCAGTTAGCATTAAAATCAAATTTCAATTTAATAGACATTACTGTAAAAAGCTACTTACCTGAATGTTCCTTATGTAATTAAACACACCCACCTGGTGCCCTAAAGCCTCCTGACTCTGAGCACTACACTGTCTTTGTGTTGAAGGTTTCAGTGTGACTGTAGCACAATACATACTGTACAGCTTCAAGGATTCACAACTCTTCTCTCTAGTTCATGGTCAAGAACTCTTTTGTATCTAATGATGTAGGACAAACTCTTGGAACTACATTTACATATTGTAAAAATGTCACATACTTAGTCTGTAATAATGCTGCCAGGATAACACCATAAGCACAGGAAGCTCTTTAAAGAACACAGTGTGACAGTGTACCGCACATTCAACAAATTATGTATGCATAATGACCACATTATTTAACATGTAAGATGAATATATTTAGATTATGAATACATGATATATTAATGCTGCCTGCCAGGTTTGGTGAAAGGTTCCTGCTTTAGGAGGTATGCAATATGTAAATGTAATTTGTGTGTACATAAATTTCAGTCTGCCCGGATGTCATGGGTAAATTGGAATTCATTGCGAGCACTGACCTGCAGCAGGTCAAATCATATGTCAAGACAGACATAACTCTTTTCGAATAAAATTAAAGAAATATACATGTGTGCACCATTTGTGCAGAGAGTGGTTGCAGTACGTCACAACAGTTTTTGAACAGAAGGGGGAAAACTGAAGGATGAGTTTATCTCTTTTGGGGTTTGACTTGGTTTGAGTAAACACTCAAAAGCTTCACTATGGTGTCAGAGTGTATCAGTACTTACAGCGGGTGTTAAGCAGTCCGTTGGGCTTTCTCGCACTTGGATGGCATATTCGGAGAGTGTGTGTTCAATGTAGCACCAGAAAGGCTCTTTTTGACACAAGGAAGTGATGGGCGTGTCTGGCTCCAGCTTCATGGTTAACAGCCATGGCCACTGATATAAAAAAAGAGAAAAGGTTGAGGATGAGCAATGGGCTGCCTTCAAGTCAACCCAAAAACTTCAGCAAACACAAGATTAATGTTTACACTTTAAAATCCATGATTAGATTCAGCAACAATACTTTTTGATGTTCTTGCGTACTTTTGTGACAAAAATACTCAACGTTGACTTTTAGTTTAACATGGGACACAAACACAGGTCTCCTGGGTCAAAGTCTTGTGCTTGTTGGACCCATTCACCTCCCTTCCCACTCATCTCAATGAACAGATAGCTGCACATGTATGCAGAATCTGGAGAAACAAGACACGATTTCGGTTACGAAACATTCTGGTTTCCATTTGTAGTTTGAGTAGTTTTGAAAAATCACATTTGAGCGACAGGGAAACAGTGCAGACAGGCAAAAGTATTGGCCAACATACAATCTCGGAAACAATCAGCTAACGTCAGTTGTCAATTTAATTTTTGATTCCCTTTCTTAAATTATCTGAATTAACCAAAATGACCGTGGAAGACGAAGTCTTGGCCCAGATATTTGCTGGCTATACCAGATCACCCAAAATATTGGCCCTTGCCCCCAGAGGCATATAGTCATACCGGTAGCTGATGGGTCATGTGATAACAAGTGGAGTTATCTAATAACGTGTGTCTCATTCAGACACCAAAGGTGATGCTGGGGGTCACAGCCCAAGTGGCTACTTCAGTAGTGTGATGTATTTTCAAATGAAATGGAATATGTGGGCAAAATATAGTTACAAGAACCTGTCACTTCAAAGTATATTTTAATTTGATAAATGTATAACTACTCCCAGGTTCAAGACAATGTATAAAAAAATGTTCCCATTTTACAGAGATTTGTATACTGTGTCTTTTAAGAGCACTAACATTTTCTGCATTACTGAATGCTATTGGACATAATTTAAATTGTGCAAAGTAGAATCATCCATGTTTCCGAAGGGATTCTGCACTTGTCATGGTCAAGTCAGTGATGGCATTTCAAGGTTAGAACAGCTTCATGGAGCTGCCCTGGGATTTCAGACCTCACTATGTAAATTACACAGTCCTCAACCCCTATGGACCTGTAACTCCCAATATACATAATGCACACATCCTGCCCTACAATCAAAGAAAAATGATGATGGCTCTGACGCCTCCAATGTAAATGACTGTGGCATAAGTTCACTATATGCGCGCACCCTGTATGGGCTGCCACAGCCCTCTGAGACCATTATCCCAGAGTCCTGCAGCACTCTAACTCATACTTCCAGATGAGCCGCTAACAGGCACACCTCATGTTTAAATGCAAATTTCAACCAAAGAACCTTGCAGGAACCACAGCCGTTAAGAAATCTCTTAACCCAAGCCTTGCACGCTAATTAAAAACAACTCTTAACAAGCCGCTGTTTATGTCTTTAGCATATGAAGTGCAAGAACGAAGCAATGTCACACCTGCTTTTGAACTGCAGGCAGAAAAAAAAAACTTGAGCTCGGGAAGTTGAAGGGAAGACAGGAGCAGCTGATAAAGGGATAAACCCCGAGGCTACACTGTTAAGCACACTAAGTCAGACTGTTCTGGTGGAGAGATGTAGTATCATGATAACAACTTGTGTTTATGGCATGTCACTCCATGGACACATTACTGTCTGCAGCACGCCATTCACTGTTATGACTAATCACAAGACAGTGGAGAAATCACAGAGGCCCCTGCGTTTGAAACCAAACAGCTGCCTGGAAGAAATGAGGGTTGTTTCAGCAGAATGCAAACACCAGCAGGGCTTTAGTGAGTGAAGGATTTTGGGAAAGCCTGAGGCTGAAGCATGTCGAGGCTTTGTGACGCATAGCTGTAGTCCCACTTTGTTAGACAATACATTGTCCAAATGATTTCCCCGTGGTGAAAACCTGCCTAATGATCTTTGTCTCTGATGCGCTAATTCATTTATTATGCTAATAGGAAAAGCTGTTAGTCTGATCAGACATTGCATAAACATAAGTGTACTTCAATGTTCCCTAATCATGTCAGAGGAGGATTTGAAGGCTCCCAGCAATTCTGCCACATTACAAGATGATGAAAATTATTCATAAAATTGTCAGATGATGATAAGGGTTTAAAATATCGAATAGGCCGCCTCGGACACGGATTGCATCTCTCGCGCCGATAGGCAGTTAATTCCCCCACGAGCAAATCTTAGATTTCTGAATAAATGTGCACTAAGGCTTAACATACACAGATAACATACACTGCATACTGATTGGCTGCAGAGTGGCATGACTTAAGATAAGTTTCTTTGCTGCTCCGAGCAATGGACGTACTGTATGTGCGTGCGACAGTGAAAATGTCCATCAAGGTTACAAAGAGCAGTGGCAGTTCTCCCTGGGCGCAGCATGACCCGCGCAGCTCTCTCCACTCCGTCATCTTAATCTCCCAAGAATTACCTCAACCTCTCGGGAGGGGGGGGGGCTCTTATTAAATAAAGTGACCGACCTGTACAGCAGACTGTCATCACTGGGGAGCACTAAACGTTTGGTCCATGCTGGTTGAGCTGCTTGGACGCTTGGTGGACCATAAAACCCTGAAATGTGTGTAAGCCCTGTGGAAATATAGAAATGAACTTTGACACTTGCTGGCTCAGAGATAACTGTCAGATGGTTGCTGCACTGGGTCTTAAAGGAGCCTTAAAGGGACAGTTCACCGCAAAATAAAGGATGCATTTTTTTGCTCTTACCTGTAGAGCTATTTATCAATCAATAGATATTTTTGATTGCAGTGTTGGTGATGTCGGCTGAAAAGATGTCTACCTTCTCTCCAATATAATGGAACTAGTTGTCACTTAGCCTGTGTTGCTCAAAGCACTAAAAGATAGGACACTGGACAAACTAAACACCCATGTCTCTTTCCAGTAGGGATGCATGATAGTGGATTTTCTGCTGATATCCGAAATGCCAATATACAACAACTTATTTGGCCAGTTGATGAAACTGATATAAATGTATCCACTTTTTCCCACTAAATTTTAGTGATCATCAAGTCTCTTCAGTAGTGAAATTAACATCACATTATGCACACTTTTATCGTGATGGCCCACCAGCAGATGGAAACATGGAAGCGCCAATATTACTGTGCATCTCTACTAAAACTAAAACTAAAGTGAAACTAAAACTAAAAAATAGAGATTGATAAATAGCCCTACAGATAAGAGGAAAAATGTGTATTTTGATTTGGGATGAACTGTCCTGTAAGAACTGTTTATGTGCTATATTCCCTATTTTTCAGCTAAGCAGATATCACAGAGTTTACATTTTGTCGCTGAGATCCTCAAACTGAACGCAGTTATCCCAATTATTGTGTGGGCAATCAGATTTTGTTCTTTATCTCCCCGTGTTCACACCTGTAATCCGATACCTTCAAGATACATATTAAATTAGATGCCTTGGAGCTGGCTGTGCTGCCAGCGAAATCACATTTACATCTGATTACACTACTAAAACACATTTTGTAGATATGTGTTAGAACACGCCGAGATGGTGTGCCTGATCCTATCTCGCAGATTTATGCAGAGTTCAATATAATGGTTGTTATTGTATCTCTCATTGCTAGTGATAGCAGCTTGTCTCTGTTGTTGATTGCTCACAGTCAATTTCTGTTAATGTTCAGAAGATTGGCAACCTGTGGGCGATGAAGGGTGTAAAACACACTGGGTAAGAGATCTTTAAATTGATTGCACATCGGTGAGTAATAACAGCGTGGCATCTGTGAAAGATACCACTATGCTTCTAAAGGGACATTTTAAAGCTGCTTTTATGCTCATGTTGTCTCTGAGTGGAGACAATGAATCCAAATTTTGGCAAAAGGATGGAGAGGAGTAACTAGCGTTGTAGCTCACTGCGACGGGCTGTGACAAATCTGTTAATCTGGGAAAACACGCCCCAAACAAACTTCTGTTTAATGGTGCCCAGTGGACTTCAGTGTTTTTTGCATTTACCGTCACAAGTTGTTCAGTTGGATCGCAAAACACTGACGGCAGACACGTACATCCTTGGGGAAAACAAGCAACAAATGGGGACCCACTCAATCTGCTTGTGGTCAAAACTCCACAGGGGACCTTTAAGCCTTGATTTCATTCAAGATAACCACAAAACACTATTCGAGTGTTTCAACATTAAACTCAGTAACATCTTTAATTGGCAACTGCAACTTGCAAACTCTTCAGTTTGCAAGTTTGCATTTATTATTTTTTGTGTCTTCATTTGATATGTTAAATTTGAGGTGATTTATCATGGCAGCGTAGATACACGGAGCTACATTTGTTTTTGGTCAGATTTTATTTTGTTCTATTTTGGTAGATTAATTTCTCTTCCTCATGTTTTTTAATCAAATGCATTTCCCTTGATTAAAAATGACTAAAGAATTACATTTGAATAAATGAACTCTATAAATTAATACAGCAGCAAAATAGTTTGCTATGTAAAGATTAAATAAGGCAATGGCGTCCCAAAGAGAGAATTAAGTGACATTTTCCTTGTGTGCATTTTAATCTTCTCTGCTCTTTGTTGTGGTAGCTGCACCAGCGTGAGTCCCTGTGTTTGTATCCCACTGGCTAGCTAATCACTGCCGATCTACACTACGCACATGTAGCAGTATAGAAGTGTAGCATCTGACATCTAGTTTTCCCAGTTAATAACTGTTAGCGCTGTCAGCTGGTGCTGTTGTTAGCAGTGTCTGCAGTGTTAGAATCACTACCAGCTAGCTGAGCCATGTGCAGACAACCTTTGAATCAATCAGATTCCCTAGAGCTCTTTAAAGTAGTTGATTGACAAAAAGGCCTTCCACTGTTGTGATAATCAATTGATCATTTCAGTAATATTTGAAGCAAAAATGCCAAAAATTATTATGTTTCAGCTTTGTGTAATAGTATGTGGTCTTAAATGGAATATCTTTAAACTGCTGATTGAAAGTTTTTAAGTTTTTTAAGACTCCTTGTTAATCAATAATTGAATTGTTCTTTGCAGCCCTATTGCAAATAAACTTATGCCATGTCATGGAGGTGCATCAACAGTAGTCACATATTTAACCAATAGACTTTATAAAAATACTGGATGTAGCCACCATGACAAAGTCTCAGGTTTGGCATTTTGGAATTTCTGGAGCCAGAGGTGACAATATTTGGACAAAAAGATGTGAAGTAAAAAGTTGTGGATCGGTATTGCTATCTCGATGCCTCACATCCTGATAGTAAGAGCGGCCATGCCCCTAATAATGCATACCTCCAAGCCTTAATAAAATGTGAAGGAGTGAGTTATATCAAATGAACCTCTTGTACAGTTGTCACAAAATAAGCTATAAAGACTAAAACTAGTTTTTGTACCAGGCTGTAAAAATGTTTATACGTGCTATGAAGTTGGGCATTTTAACATGGTGGTCTATGGGGACTGACTTGGTTTTGGAGCCAGCCTCAAGTGGACATTTAAGGAACTGCAGTTTTTGGCACTTTTCGTCGGCTTCATTTTTCAGCCCTGGAGGTTGTTGCTTAGACAAAACGAGACATTTGAAAACATCATGTTAGGTTCACATGCAGCCATAATGCAAACAAATAATAAGTGACATGAAAGTTAATGTCATGTCACAGAGGAGCATCAACAGTAATCACATATTTAACCTAAAGGCACATTGAGTAAACAGACTTACAGAGTGAAGCTTCAGCCACTCTAGAGTTATTTAAATGGTCTTGCTGTTATTATGAATACAGTTCACTGTGGGTTACCTCTGTATAGCAATACCATCAAATTCCATTACATAGAGAACTGTACACAGGAGGAAGATGTGGCATGCAGGTTATGGAAAATGAGAAAAGGTGCTTTCCAAGCTAGATTTGATATCCACAGAGATGAAACCATTGATATCACACTTTCACTTATCACAATTTCACCTCAGACCACCCCTCTGTGAAATTGCTGTTTTATGTCTGATGACTTTTGCATCTTCATGAGATCTCCCTAGGAGTGTCGTGTTAACTGTCTTATAGCAAAAACATGTTCACACTGCTTTGAACTGTCGGAAGCGCTTTGGAAAGACCTCATCGAAGGCATGAGCAATAAAACAAGCCTTCCAGTGTTTCCATTTTTAAATACTCCAAAGGGAACGCCTGTAATGCAATTTCCTAGTACTCAGTGTCCCCTGACTGCAACTGCTGGGGCCCTCCTTCAAGTGTGGGCTGCTGCTTTATTGCAACATCAGCATTATGATGGGGAGGAGGGAGGGGTTGCTTCTACCAAGTCTGAACCTGGTCATAGATCTCAGTGGACATCTACACTGTCTCTTCATTATCTGCTCTCAGCCAACATCCCAGCACAGGGGCATGCGTCTGGATAAAAAGCTTTGATTATGTAACTGTCTGAAAGGCTGGCTGTCAGCCTGTTTGCGAGCCGATGCATCAATCTTCCACCGACTCTGCATCTCTTTAGAATATCTCAGACTTCCAATATACATGATGGATCTATATGCATGGTCTTCTGGTAAATGTTTTTCATTTAACTGCCTGCTCTGATCGATCAAGAAATCCAAATAACAAGTCAGTAAACATGCATGGACAAGTGCCAGCATTTATTAAATCTGAATCTTGACTAATGTAGACATCACTCTTATTTTCAGTAGGCGGATGTTTTTCTGCACCTGCATATTCAAGCTTAAGGGAAGCAGTCGAGCTGCAAACAAACAGACGTCCATCGCTCTGGGTGCTGCTTGGATGAATGCAAAACCCAAAGCAAACAAAGAGAGTGATTAGTGGATCTGTTTAACCTCACGGCAGAGGGATCCTGTTATTAAACAGAGAGTTTACTCAGCTCTGTGCGCTGCTGTCTGCCATCCTCCGGTTCTCTCCTTCTGCATCCCAACACACACTCAGAGCCAACAGTGCTAAAAACCACCAAAGGATTTTTTCACCTGTGTCAGTCACTCTGTTAAATCTGTAAACTGTAATACATTTACTCAAGTTCTGCATATGATATTGTGATACTGTGAATTGCTGTGAAATACTGCAGTTTGGACAGACCCGAGCACACTTGGCACACACCTCTCTGAAAAGAGCACCCACACCCTTATCATCTGCCCTCTGTAGGAAAATCTGCCACTGGTATTGACAAGTTTATTTTTCAACTGCATACTTCCTGCTTGGTATTTATGTGGCCCCAATTCTTAAACGAAATGAAGAAGAAAAGAGAATATTGGTCAACATTTCATCATCAGATTTTTTTAAACTCATGAGTTTGATTGGTCCCAAAAAATCGGACCCAACTATAGACTGTATATAACTATGAACGACATGACAGCTCCCCAAAAGTGAAGCCAAAACATCTCAGTCACCCCCTCGTGGCTGGCTCTAGTACAGGTCATAAATGCTGGCGTCTTTTTTACTTAATGGCCACTGAGTCAAACTAAAACTCAAATTAGACACCAAATACATTTCCAAAAGATGCTTTCTGTCATTTTATGTTGTTCTTATCACCCTGATGCATGTTTAAGTGTTTTTTTTTCTGATACATTTGGTTTTATTTAATCATTTGATGCAAACAAAGGCACTAGTTGCAATTGTTCACACATTTGCACAGTGGTGGTAAGTGGAAATGCATCATGCATCTTCATATACAGACTATAAGCCCGTAACCATAGCAGCAGTTTTGGGTCCGAGCCAAATTAAAAACCTGGATGTCCGGGACTGTTAGGTATACAGGCCGTGACACACCAAGCCAACTGTCGACCACTGGCCCGCGGCCCCCGTCACTGCAGTGTGTCCTGCATGGTTGGCCCTCGTCGACCCTCATTGGCTTTTGTTTGGGTTGTTTACTGACCCTCATGTAAACAAACTAATAAAGTTAAGAGGCATGAGGTCAAAACCAGAAGATTAATTTTCATCCACTAATTCCTACACACTGTTCCTTTAAATATTTGTTTTAATTTTTCACTCCTTGTGCCACCTTTCCCTTGACCAACACTGGATTTCAGGGGCAGATAAAGTTAAAAATACAAATACATACATATAAGTCTTTTTGTTACTGTTACTTCAAGAACAGTCACCTAGATACATATTAAGTGGGACAAAAATCATCCAAAAGTCATTTTATTTCTCTGAATGACACAGCGTAAGTGCCAGATCTCATCAGAATATAGTGACATTGTAAATAGTTCGAGGCTTCGCTGCACTTACAGCGCCTCGTGTTTTTCACCAGACAAGACAATCATTGAGAAGTCTCTTTGATGTTGCCGCCAACACATCACAACAGGTTGGATTTTTAAATTATTTTCTCTGCAATGATGCTCCTTTTAGAGTTGTAAATATGTGTTCATTGTGTTTAGCTGTCAAGGAGTGAAAATGAAAAAGGAATATAGCAATGCATTTGTTTGTTATACGTTTTTGGGGTATGAGCAAATTTGTGTGTGAAATCAGAATCGGCAGTTGGAAACGTATCTGCTTGAGATTAATGCCTTTGTAAATGTTCTCATATAAATTTAATCTAAAAAACAGTTGGGGATTAAAAATGAACCAGAAAAATGTTCAAACTCCAGGCATCTATCTGTTTACTTAACTTTCCAGACAGCATAAATGATAAGCAGTCCAATTTAGTTTTTGCCACACTGCCTGCATACACTTTTGCTCCAGGCAAAAAACAATCATGCCGCCTCTCTATTTGCAATGTACAATACCAGCAATAACACACAAAACGCGAATATGCCATACACATAAAGCAAATAGCAACAGATGCCAATATGGCTGATATAACACAAATGGTCACCTAATGATTATGTGCTCAAAGTGTTAACACTATTAAAGTATGCATGACTCATAATGCATATTTTGACGATCTCTATAAAGATATGCACCAAACATATCTTCGTAATAACCTGGTTTGGGGTTCTATATATTAGAGTGATGAAAACACATAGCTATATTACAAAATAAAACAACTTCAGCTCTTCAAACTAATAATACCAGTGCAAATCACCCTACATTTCTTGTGTGCATCAAATACATATGACTACTGAACTGCAACTTTATATATACTCAGCTGAATTTTCAATGGGCACCAAGGATGCTTGACATATTTTTCGGTTTTTCCACCGTCTCTTGTAGGAGCTTACTTTCTCTCACTTCCAAAGGCAGCAGCAGGTGCAGCGTGATTGACACAAGTCTCAACAATTAATTGTGCTTACAAAAAGTGTAGCCTAGTTTGCTAGGAGCCGGTAGTTACTGCTATTGCGATTTCACTCACAAGTAGATGGCGCACATATATTTTGCCACTCTTGCCAGAATACTAAGAAACACCAAGAAGAACTGCCTCTTTCGCTGATATGAACGTGCTGGCAGTGCCCACATATTTATAGAAATTCATTCTTTCAGCTTTTCATAATTTCCGCTGTTGAAAAACTATGCTTCTACACTGTCCATCTTTCTTAAGTGGTGCTCACTTTCTTGGATTTATAAAAGAAAGATTTGGGCCAAAAAGTTCAGGGCGATGCTTCAGAGAGAGGGTGAGATTTAAATAAACAGTCGGCGAGGATCATATAAAGGTTAGCTTTGCACATTACCGCCAATCAGACGCTCCAAAGAATCCCTTACAAGGAGATAAGATTCCACTTCACTGTGATTTAACAGTAATCTTGAAGGCAACTGACTGGACCTTTCATGCATCGCATTGGGGATTTTAATCATACATGTCAGGGACGGCATCTGAAAGCTCCAGTCAAGAGGCGGAATTGAGAGAATACCGCGGCAGCTTTGTTGGAGACTTCAGTGGCGTCTTTTCACTCTTTAAAGATTGAGGTGAGGAAACACGACATTCTCTGTTGGAACTCTAATTAAATTCACAATGGATGATTTTTTTAGTCGACACTTTCTTAAATTATATATTCATTTTTTACAAGAAGTCAAACAGCAGGGAATATTTCCATACAGAAACACGGGTTAAGCACACATTAGTGGAAGTTATTTGCTCTCTATAAAAATTCTGTTTCTTTTGTAAATTTGACATCCCTTATTGCTCATAATTTGTGGGACATTCCTTGGGTTTTAGGACATCTGAGTGGTACATTTACACTACTCTTAATCATTATAATCCTATTGCAGGATTATGAGTTACATTCTTGAGGAAGTAAGAACTTCAGCAGCTCCTCAAACCAAGCCTATAAATCCCTCATCAGATGTTATTGCAGATATCTTCCCAGTCTTTTCAGAATTTGCATGTAATGACAGCAAGTGTAAATTATAATAGGCCTATCCATTATTTTGCAGGGAATGTGGACACTTCTGCATATGAAATGAAGCAGTGGGAGCCACTGCAGACCCCATGCTGTCGAGTTTCTCGGCTATAATTTACTGCTTCTTCCCATGGGGTAAAACACTTGCATTGTGTTTACAAGTGTACAGTGAGAGCAGTTTTATGTACACTTCTTCTTGAACAAGCGTGGATAAGAAGAAATTCATGTTATGGCAAATTCAGACACAATATCAGTCTGATAATTGCTGACAGACTCTGGGCGTCGGGACTGAAAATAAGCAGCAGATAAGATTATTCTGACCTACAAGGGCAGACAGCACAGTAACTACAAAAGTGTTTAGACACAGATCATAGGAATTAAATGTATCTTTGTACTGCAAAGTGTGTGTAAGTCTTCTATCAATATGTACATTTAAAACAATATTAAAAGGAATCTACAATTCAGTGCATTTAAATATCAGGTTTATCGGGAGTGGGGTGTTGTCCATTAAGAGTGCTGCCCCTCCTGTAATTCCAATTGTGAAATACATATTTTGATAAAAAATTTTGTTTATGTGATAGTTGTGTTGTGTGTTGTGTGTTGTGTGTGTGTGTGTGTGTGTGTGTGTGTAAATTTCAGTTTTATAATGTTATATTATTACAGAAACATGCAATGACTTTTTAAAAAGCACAGTCTGCAGTCTTTATCTTTGTGCTGAAGGGAGGTGAGGTTGCAAAACAAAACTGATCTGGGGCTGAAAATTTTACGCCTAAGAAATGTTGCCTGATTGGGAAATTTTCCACCCAGATGGATTGTTTTGGGATGGATTATGTGTACTTTGGGTGGGCTGGCAAAAACTTCTAGCTGGTCCAACCAGTTTTTGCTGGTGAGATTACAGGAATGTCTGTAATAATATCCTATACAATTATTTTATGAACCTAAAAATCTAAAGTTAAGCCCTGTCCCCAGGGACTTACATGCAGCCAACACCATCCCTGGGGATTCAGAGAGCCAGCAATAAGAACAGAACAAAAACACAGTCAGTATGATAATAACATCTAAAACAGAAGATTCACACTCAGAGGTTTCTGTGACAAGAGAAACTATTTTAGAAAAGTCTACTTTTTTAAACTACAAAAACAATCGACAAACCACAACCTGGGAGCACGCTGTTCTCTTCCTGTAAACCATGAGGTTTTTCCTAAATACAACCTTCTTTTGTTGCCACACCGAACCATGTGCTTGTGTTGCAGTTTCTGTGAAAAAGACTGTATTCATCTATGAGCAGAAACTGTGAAAACAGAAGTGATGAGACACAGTGTATTCAACAGGCGGAAATTGATTCACTGACCGTGAACGTCAACAACAGATGCAGGAGAATAGCTAGAGCGTCATATGTAGATGTGACCATGTTGCAGTATTTGACGAGTTTAATGAGAACGTGTTGGTCTAACTTTCTGGTTTTCTGTGACAGAGTGTAGCAAAAAGAGCCAACAGAAATGTTTGTGGATAATTTTTTTGGCATAATTATTTTTAAAGGTTGTCAACAGATGTCAAAAGTCAGACTTCACTCTCAGCTCAAATTTGATCAAATAAATAGGATATGTCCCCATTACATTTTTGTCTTGCAGGGCAGAATTGCTTATTTTATTTCATGTGGTTTGTCAGAAAAGACATCTGACATACATCAGGACATTTCCTTTCTTTAGCATTAATTTAAAACTTCTGTGACGTTAATCCACACAGGAGAACAGAGTGCTTCTGTGCTCAGCTGTCACAGCAAAGCAAAAGAGTAATGATGTACGGCAGCATAAAACCAAACTAATCACACCTGTGGGTGCAACGTTACCCTCCACACACATTCATGCTGAGCTACAACACACTCACCCTCCCTGTCGTAACAGGCAAAGAAAAAGACAAAGCTAATCTTCCCCTCAGAGTGACAACCAGCTTTACTTTCTTTCATTAACCTTAATTACATGCAAAAATGGTACCTGGAACTAAGTACGTCAAATTGTGAAAGATGGCTAGCTATCTTTGGGAGTTCCAAGGTATAGCCTTGTTTGTCAGGCCAGTCAAGATTTTATGAATTTAATTTAATTTCTGACAGTTATCATCTCAAAACACAAAAATGCCTGGTGTCGCCTTTAGGTACTCTAGATGAGTTTTGCTTTTGTCGGCATTATGGTCAAAGAAAATTAATTCCACACGCTGCGGTGATAGTGACTGAAATACAAGAGAGAATAAATTCTCTCAGTAGCAGACAATTTTACTTTATAATTCTGAACAAAGCCTCAGGGCTGCGCTTATTCGTTACACACATTTAACAATGAATTACAAACATGATAAATTATTTGTATTTAGGAAAATATTGGCATATAACTTTCTCACAAGCCGCAAATCATCTCTTAAATCCCTCTGCAAATCATCTCGCAATCCTCTGGGAGTTACCATGCTACAGTCTGTGCTAGATTAATACCCAGCCATTTCTTTGGAATTGATTATTTAACTTTTTTTTTAGTGTTATGTTTTATCTCAGCCCAGCAGAATGGCTCTGCGCTGCCATAGAGGGCTTTGCCAGTGAATTAAAATCCTTCAATGCAGGTGAGGAAAGCAGTGTTGAAGAGGCTCCTTCACTTCTGCACTCCAGTGATAACTTTAACATTTGACCACGTATTGTGTTCAGGCAGCTGGTCTCATGAAAGCACGTAGCGATGCCTTCCTCCAAACAGATTCGCATTTTTTTGTTCCCGCACAACTTTGAGTTTATAAAAGGAGAGTGAACTCTGCAATGAAAATAGATGGAGTGCAGGTTCAATTCCCTCCCAGGCTAGATTAATGAGCATTCTTTATCAGCAATCTGCTTATTTTGTTGTTAAGTCGGTGGAAGCTTCAGACAAATTGAACCGCTCATGCAGTGAAGTGAATTCCTAACAAGATGCTGGTTGTGTTTACCTCGACTGTGGTCAAGTTTTAAGTTATTATTTCAAACAGTCAGCAGTTTCCATCTCTCAGATTCAGGGTTATAACAAAGGAGAGTTCTGGCACTCAAATGGCTTTATAATGAATTAGTCAAGCCTGGAAATGAAAACTTCCGCTGTCAGCTGGATGGCAGTCAGACCTGTTCTCGCAGCTGCAGCCGCGAGAAGAAAAAGATGAAGTGCTTGCATGCTGATTTTGTAACTAGGTTATTGGTCACTCTTTCAACTGTATTGCTCTCACTCTTTCTATTTCCTCTTCTTCTTCTCTGCCATAAGTCTGTTAGTGTGTGCTGGATGTCATTTTTACGAAGTGCTTTCATTTTTCCAAAAGAAACTTTGAAATTACATTTTCTTTATAAAAAAAGGACATTTCCAGGGTTCAACATTAACTTTAGCCACAACAGTAACTTTTTGAACAACACCAAATACTGCCTATAGGTGGCCCACTGCGGCAATTGAATGTTTGTTATCAGTTCACCTTAATGAGATCACCTGTCTAGATAAAGGCTGAATAAATATATTTTTCAAAATACTCATGCAATGCAAAGTTTCCGTTCCACTAACATCCCAATTCATTTGAAAACAGAAAATGGTACTTGGCACCACTTAGCCCGGGATGCCTCTGGGACAAAAAACATTTTTTCATTTATGTATCTTACTAACAACTGAATGGAGTGACCAGTGGTATATGAATAGTATTAACTGCAGATTGCTTTACATAAACCAAATACAAAATAGCAAAATAAATAAAACAATTTATTCCCTCAAAATTTTAATGATGTTTTTATTATGCCACTAACAGCAAAAGATGAAAATATAAAACTAAGGAAATATGTTTACAAAGATTTTCGTCCATTAATGGCAAGCTGCATTAAATTGCCTTTTTTTGTGGACTATTTTCATACATTTTTATTTGGGCTATCAAAAATGTACTTTGGCCACCAAATTTGGGGGCTTAGGGTGAAAATATATATACAGCTATTCTAAGTGGCCACCTTGGGGGCTAAAAAGTGAAGCCAACATGGAAATGTCCTCAAATTGCCACTTGAGGCTGGCAAAAGTTAGGCGCTCTACGCAGCGTCTCATAGTCTATGAGACACCAATGGCCAAAATGCAACACTCGAGACATCAAAATGGTCGTCCACAAACCAATGGGTGACGTCACGGTAACTATGTCCATTATTTTATACAGTCAGTGTTCTATCCTTGATATTCCTTCATCTCTACATTCTGACCTTGGTCTTACTGGTTACATACACAATAAATGAACCATTTCCATGCAACCAACCAACCAACCATCCAACCCCCTCCCCCCATTCACCAATTCCTGTCTTCACACTGCAGCCATTTTCCGGAGTGATTTCAGGGGATAATAGCACTCACAAATCATCCGCTGGGCAGTGGAGCCCATGAAATTGATGTGCCTTCATTTCAAAACAATGGAGGTGCCTTATGAGGGGCCTCATGATGTCATAACTTTAGCAGCTGACAGGCCGTGCAGGTGTATTTTGGCCCCAGGACGGGCACCGGGCCAATGAAAACCCGGCCAGGGACAGCTTAATCAATCGCTGTATCGAGAAAGATGGCAAGGCTGTAGTGTAAGCAGCCACCAGACATGCTTAATCACATTCTCCGTACTGAGCAAACTGACAGCTTTTACTCGGGAAAACCAGGCCTCCTTATCTCCCGAGAGTTGAGTAATGCTTCACTGTCTATCTGTGGCAATCTCTCTGCAATTTCCAGTCCAACAAAAGAATAAAGAAGAAAAACAACCTAAGACAAAAGTTAAATATGTTAACAGCATTTTGGTGTTACGACTCTCTACACAAGATAGTCTGATACGAGTAAGAGTTGCTTAGCTTTTGTTAGAGAGATTGAGTAATAAATTATTCATATAAGGAAGTGAAAGGACGCTATAAATCTCTGGAGTTTTTTGAGTTGTAAACGAGTGGGTTGGGCGTCACTGCCATCCTGATTTGAGCGCATTGATTAAATTAAAACAGATGAACTGTATTTTTCACCATGAAAATTTCAGCATTATCCATCAGACACGTTGATGCTTTAATTAATTCCTCCCGCACTCATTGACATTTTTCACAGAGGGTTCATGGGTTAAGCACACCTCCTGTATGAAAAGATTAAAAAGCCACTTACATGCTAAAAAGAATTATGGATGACTAAGGAGCATGGCTTAATTGGAAATTGATTGACTTGGTCGCCTTACACCTGGTCTCATAACATTTCACATCCCTCATGCATGGGGATGTTTGATGCATTTTTCAATAAGCTGCTGCAGAATCTTTTGGTGTCTCTCTGCAGAGAAAGTTACGTGGATGAAGCCATGTTGCGGCACCAGATCCAAGCCATAACTTCAAAGAGTCAGGATGGGGATGATCTTTGCATGACGGATGCAGCTTTCCAGGCTGCGCGTGCCGGGAAACGAGCTGCACCTCTTATCTATCTGTGATTCATGTGCCGTTGCATCTGCCCTGCAACTGCTACAAACAAAAACCACTCTGGTGTCATGAAAGCGGATACCTGGTGTCATTTTGTGGAGCCACTGAGAGCGTTTGCTGAGTGAAGTACTGTGCAAGCTTGGCCATTTTCAAATTCTCACATTCAAAGGGTAAGAATATGTTAATACTGTGTCATAACTTTGCCAGTGTATTCCAACCCAAGCAGAGCAAGAATGCACTTATCATCAAAGCATGCACGCTCTAAAGTTGAGGCCTGCTCCACCAAATTTGCAACAAGAAAATTAAATTTCATGTTAACTTTTAACACATTTGTCTAAACCAGGGGTGGGCAACCTCTGGCTTCAGCTACCTGCAGCTCTTTAGCCCTTCTCCAGTGGCTCCCTGCAGCCCTGACAAAAAAATAATCAAAGTAAATGTTTTGTTGTTGTTTTTACATTTTAATTTTCTCACTCTCTTACATTCTCTTACATTTTCCAGTCCAAAAAATGTGTAGTGTAGACAACAAATACCAAAATGTTATGCCACATTTCCGTCTAAATTTTGCTGAACCTCAATAGCGGTGACTAGTCTTGTGTCTCCCTAGGAAGACCTAAGAGTATGGACTTATATGGATTATTATGGATTATTAATAAAATAAACTTTTTTGTGTGTTTGTGTGTGGGGGGGGGGGACTCATTTGCTTTCACTGGAAATTCTGCAACATTTAAGTACCAAAAAATCATGAATAGCCCCCTGCAGAGTGGCGACCTTGTGATAAAACATATTAATGAATGCTCACGTATATTAATTAGTAATGCTGATGGGCTGCGTTACCTTTAATTTAAGGCTCCAGGTGGACTTTTTTCAAATGATTTGCCAAAAATGGCTCTTTTAATAGAAAATGTTGCAGACCCCTGGTTTAAACAATACAAACGCCAGACTCACACAGCATGCAAGAAACCCATAGGACTCACAAATTTATCTGCAATTTGTGAGGGACAGTCAATTGCAGTGTTGCTACCATTTGCAATCTGCATGTAAGCAGTGCTCACAAACTGCTCCTGTGAAACAGGCCCCAGATGTTTAGACTAATTTTTACCAGCTGTTTTGGACTTTTGTCACTGAATCAAAGATACAGGGAATTAGATTTCTCCAGCAGACTTCTCTGTTGAGATAATCACATAAAGCAGCAGTAGGATGCTGTTTAGGGCCGCTGCTTCTATTGGCAGGGATATTCTAATGTTTTAAACTTCATTACCCAGAAATCCCATAGCCAGAAGTTGGCAAACTGCACACAAGACGCTGATTTATCAACTCTGGCAGATACCAAGGGGTTGAACAATGCAGTGGCTGGTATTGTTATTTTGAGAGTCTGTGTGTGTAAAATATGGTCCTGAATTTAGTGTTACAACGGTGCAAGATGCAGTCACAAAACTTTACAGATTTTAAGTTGAGATCAACACAAAGGCTGGGTTTGAATATGAGTATGGTTTGAGCTAAGGAACTGGACGTAAGGGGTCAGGAAGTATTAAATAGGCCATTGCCCCTTCACTTTACACCGTTGGCCAACATGAAGTTTAAGTTGTGGAGCACTGCATTGCTTGCTGCTCGTAAGATGATCTCTAGTTTTGAAAATACAATGGATGCAAAGATTTACATTTACAGGCCATGAACTGGGCTAATGAACAGAAAACAGTGAATCCATATTTCACATTATATTTGAGAAAAAACTGGTTTAGAATTTAACTTTGGTCAAAGAGCAGTCCATACCCAATGTCTGCACATGTATGTATTTTGCAGACTAATTGTGATAATAAATGTTAGCATTGTAAATTTCTGCAAACCACAGATATCCGTATGTCTTATTTGTTTAATATGTAGTGGATATGTTGAAACTTTACATTTCTTTATGTTTTGTTTTTAATTTTATGTTGTGACAATGATGAGGTTAAAGTGTGGTTAGGTATAGGCACAAAAAACACTTGGCTAGGGTTAGGGCTAGCTTGGCTTAAAATTCCTGCTTTATTAGCTACAAACACGTCAGGACACATCTTAAACTTTCATTTAAAAATACTTGCTTTGTTGTTGCTAACAGTGGTCTGCTGCTGTCAGCGAAGCTCTTGCCTTGGTGCCATGCCATCCACCTACCCCTCCTCCTCTCGATGAAAAGATTGAGGTCATATACATGTAATCCGAGTACATATGAAATGTTCAAATGTAAAATATCCGTGGTAGCAGAAACATACAATGGCAACATTTTATTCTGGCGACTTGGCTGGTGTTTTGAATTCTTTTATCAGTCAATCTAGGTTGACGAAATGGATTTGTTATACCGAAACCTCATGGTACAGCTTTACATTAGGGTTTGCCTCAGGAGAAACATTTCAAAAGACCTAATATAGTTTGCGGTAACTTAAATAGATTACACATTAAGTCAAGGGAGCGTGAGTGGGTTTAGCAGGCAGAGAGCGTCTTTGTGATGGAGCGAAGGAACGCATGGCTGCTCTGCAGGCTCCAGACAGACGGAGACTGACAGGAGAAACGTTGGGGACGGCAGACAAAGGAAACTCCTCTCCACTGCCTATGTACGTCAGCCAGGGTCACCGGCACAGCAGTCCTCAGATGTAAATGCAGCTAAGCACAATGGCAGACAGACAGATGCACACACCTCTCCATGAGCAGAGCACATCTCTGGCTGTCAAATCGTACCGAGGAGGTTAAGGGAGGTCAGAGTGGTAGAGCACGAGCAGGCAGACAGCTTGTCAATGCTGTTGACAACCAGATGGATGAACCAATACTTTGGGGAGCCACAGTTCTACTTTACTGTTTATTAACACATCATACTACTGCAGCACTTGGACTTGCCCCGAAATGCCTATACTGGTTAGCAATTTCCTACACATGTTTACAGCTCATTTGAACATTCCCTGATGAGCGCATTTGAATTTCTATTTTCTCATGTGCATAATCTGCCTGTAAATAAACTCCCAGTCTCCGAATCCATATGTGCTGTTTATTGGGCTCGGTTGGCCCAAGCTGGTAAATTCATTTGTCACTGGCATGTGTCTTGGAGCAGAATCTGATCCCAGAGTCAACATTAACATGGCTTTTCTAGGGCAGCAGCTTCATTATTGAGCCCCGGCATGGTGAACCAGACCATTACTGCTCTGGGGAGAGAGAGAGAGAGGCCTGAATGCGGAGCGAGGAGGGAGAGATGGAGAGATGAGAGGCGCGAGGATATAGGATAAGCAGAATGATGAAGTGGGGAAAGGGAATGAGGGAGTGTGAATGAAGGATGCTAGCACGGGGGATGGAAGGAGAAAAGAAGTGACCAAATAAATCACCAGCCAACAGATAATTGGACGAGCCGCACTCAAGGGACGGTTGCAGCACCATGAAAAGTGACACCGTGATTTGCAATTAACTCCAAGAGGAGGAATGGGGATTCGGTTCCCTTTGGATTAATTCCAAGAATGTGATACCTGACAAGACGGTGGCCATAATGAATCTGTTGGGCTGCAGGAATCATTATCATCATTTAACTTGTATGATGGCACCTCGTGGGAGCAAATGTCTCGATCTCAGAAGTAGAAAACACATCAAATTAGACCTGGAGATAGACCTGGACACCTAATGACCCAAAGCAATTAACATGCACAGTCATGGCAGAGCTGTTTTTAGAGCTCGAGTCATTTTTAATGTTTCACTTGAGGTGTTTTCATAGTTAACAGTGCTTAAGGTGAAGTATCGTCCTTCTTATCAGTTAGCTGAATGCTCTCACTTTGCAAGTCCTGTAGTATTATAGAGAAGTGACCCCAAGGACAAGATGATTCAGTCGCACTAGTTGGCTCAGTTTCTTCTTAACAAAGGTCGGCCAACAAGGCCGTAATTACGCCGAACACGCTCTCATAGAAGTGTAATTTAAAGATAGGATCGCACTGATACGAGGTTTGTGTTCCTTTATCTA
This sequence comes from Plectropomus leopardus, assembly GCF_026936395.1. Taxonomy (NCBI): domain Eukaryota; kingdom Metazoa; phylum Chordata; class Actinopteri; order Perciformes; family Serranidae; genus Plectropomus; species Plectropomus leopardus. The sequence continues at coordinate 7,155,505 of NC_142197.1, forward strand.
CAAAAATAAATGTATTTTCTAATAAGGACGTTTTGTCTGAAGGCATAAAACTTTCTTGTTTCACCCAATTAAGATACAAAGAAAATCTCTTTCTCTTAAAGTGTTTAAGCTCTGCACTAGAACAAAATGTCAAGGTCACATCACTCATCTATTGTATTATAGTCTTGCTTTTTTCTATCTTTAATTTATGGCAAATCCTCCTTTTAAGGCAAAAGCTGAGAAAGGATAATGACAGGAAATAGAGTGTGGGAGAAAAAAAAAGAGAGGATGGCATACTACAAGAGTCACTGGTCCTATTCAAACTTAGCATGCCATGGTCTAACCCACGCTCATTCCTAGGTTGTCAAATTCGGCAGCATGGTCAGTTGCCCTTCACTCCTGTTAGTGATACGCGCAGCACCTTGCAAGATTTGTATGGGACACCCCAGGCTTTCCACAAACTCCAATGTAATCCCACCTGTGGCAATAAGGCAGTAAAAAGAGTGACAAGATCCGGGTAGGGTGGGAGGGAGCTTGGTGGATGGGTCAAGCAAACACAGGACTTTCACCCCGGACGCCAGTGTTTTTTTCCAAGTAAAACCAAAAGTCAACTAGAATTTTTTTATTTTTTAAATATGTAACAAAGTTACTGGCTTCATCACATGAAATGCTGATTAAGTTAGTTAAGATTAAAGATATTTTAACCCAAACCATGGTAATTTTTCTCAAACCCAACCAAATTGTTTTGTTGCCTTAGACAAATGTAATCTTGCTTACAAAACCATCTTGCTGCCTAAACCTAAAGCACTTTTGATGTTGAAACTGCTTTGTTACCTAACCCTAGTGTTGTTTTGGTAGCAAAACCATCTTATTACCTGAGCTATAGTAGTTTTGGTGGTGAAACTGTTTTGTTACCTAAACCTTGCGTACTTTTTGTGTTGAAACAAACTAAAGTAGTTTTGTTGGGTAAAGTGTTTTGTTGCCTCGACCTTAAATAGTTTTGCTGGTGAAACCTTTTTGTTCCCTAAAAACATGGTAGTTTTAGTGGCAAATAGTTTTTTTGCCAAAACCTTCAGTACTTTTTGTCGAAAACCCATTTGTTGCCTAATGCTAAAGTAGTTTTGGTAGGGGGACGTTTTTGTTGCCTAAACCTAAAGTAGTTTTGCCAGTTTTCCCATGAATTTGTTTATTTTTTTATTTATTTCTATTTATTTATTTATTTTTTGTTTATTTCGAAAGACATTGCAGCATGTGAGGAGCAGAAATTAACCTAGAAAACAGACACATCCAAAACTGTCACTACCACGCTGCTGTTAGGAGTAAAAACGTGTTGAATGGTCATGTCATTTTTGATAATAGATGACAATGCAAGTCAAACATTTTCAGCATTTTTGGGCAACTCCAAAACTTCTGAAATGTTTGTCTTTATTTGACCTTAATTTGTTTCGTAATGGAAATTACCTAGATCTAATTGGAAACAGACTTCACCTTAATCACTCTGATTAAGTGTCTGTAGCAAACATACTGTGTATTTCTACAATGGATGCTATCACTGTTTGTGTTTGCAGCAAACTGCTTGACCTTTTTAGCACACCTGCCTCTCATGAAGCACTAATTACAGTAGAAGTGCCATTAACATCCGAGAGAAAATAATATGCTCGGCACTGATCACTGGAGGCTGTGTCAGCTCAGGACATAAAAAGTTAAGTTATCATGACTTTGAGGAGTGAAAGGTTGTCTCACAGAGAAATTGCCAAAAAAAATCTTTTAAGTACCTCTGAGCACAGAGGCTCACAGTTTGAAGAGTCATCTAGAAACTGGGAACATTTCTTATCGAAAAAGGCTTGTAAAGTGTGATGTGAAGAAAGGGCCAGCAATACCTGAAGCCTTAAAGTGATTGAGGCCCAAGTCATTTAGATTTTAATCATTTAAATAAAATAAAAACTCTCAATTCAAATTCACTATAAAAGTTAAGACATACACAATGATTTTTCCATATGGTTTGAGATTCTGTGTCAATGCTGCCCAACACAAACTGTTATGGTCAAAAACACTGGACTCAGTAGTGTATTTGACTTAATGTTAAATTAATTGTTCACGCTTCCTGCTTTAAGAGTAAACAGTTTTTAATTCATGCATCTTGGCAATGAAGTTGGTAACTCAGTACACTCTGCCAACTCCAGAGGCACTGAAGGCTTAACTTTCAGTGATTTCCCTAATAAAAAGTTAAAGGATTTAAAAATCTCCAGGCCTAACCAAAGTGGAGGATGAGGAAGTGCCGTTTCACTGAAAACATCCAACATTTAAACTTTAGCTTTTTGCTGAAAGCAAATCAGCCCTGGTGTTAATCCACAAAAAAGTAAGAAGCTGAGCCAATTGATACTCCTGTCCCGTCCTCCATACTAACAGCTTCCAATTATCAGGCGACTGGGGAATGAGACCTCTCTGATTTAGCCATGTTGGGCAGTATTGATTGGACTGGGAAACTGTGTAAAATTGGAGAGAGGTGGGTTGACCTTGTCTCTTGTACTCCCCTTCTGATTGACAAACAAAGTAGCTAGACAGCTGTGGAGATGTACCTGCATAGCAATGCTCCCTGTTTGAGTTTTCAGATCGTCCATTTGGAAAGTGTTTTAAAGGAGCTCTATACGACATACAGAACATTAATGCAGTGAACAACTGCTTGCTATGTAAAGATGTAGGGGGGGTAATGGCACCCTGAACAGAGAATAAAGATAGGCTACCTTTCTGTGTGATGTTATCTGAGCTTCTCTTTTGATAACCAGTCCAGCCAGGCGTGCCTGTTAGTGCATGTCCTTGTGTATGCATCCCACCAGTTAACTAATCTGCACTGTGTTACATACTGTAGTTACTGCTGCCAGCGTGTGTCATTGCTCACATAGCTCACCTAGTTAACGCTGTTTATCTCTATCAGCATTGCTGATGTTGTTAGCACTGTTAACAACTAACCACCTAAATGTTGAGAGCCATGTGCTGGAAATCCCAGCCCTGACTCTGAATCCTCGATACACGCAGCATGTTGTATAGATCGCCTTTAAAGTCACAGTGAAATTGCAGTGAGTAGGACTGTAACGATCCATCAGTCTGGATGAACATATCGATTTAATGACCAATGATTAAATTGATGGATGCAATTTGAAAACATTGATCCATATCATCATCTTTGGGAGACGCCTTTGCCTTGAAATTCTGTGTTGCCATCAAACAGCGGCACCAAGATGGGATTAACAACAACGTACCTTCCTGGTAGGGCATTTCACTCCGCTAACTTCTCACAGCAACATTAGCTGCTCTGTTTCAACAATGTTAGACTGAAAAAAATGTGCATGCAGTCTAAAATTCAACTGTGCTGTCCTGTTCTTTGTTTATCTGCTTCATGATTTGGATCTGAAGTATAAAATCTGCTGTGTAAAGGCAGAAATGTAAAGGCATCTTCCTTGGCTCATGCTACATCCTTCCACCAAATTTACAGAAATCAGGCCAGTATTTTATTCGGCAATCCTGCTGAGGAACAGCACAAACAGCCGGGGGGGAAGAAGACCATCCAGTTAAGTCTGGTATTAAGTTATTTGTTAAAGAATTAAGTAACCTTCCATCTCTGATGGGTGCACCTGATACCACACCTATTCCTATTTGGTATACTGACACACATTGTAGTACATTTTTGCATCACTGCAGTAAAGTGAGAAGTTAAACCACTGGAGGTCAGCAAGACAAAGATTTCCAGGGTGTTAAGTTACTTTTAAATATAGGCCCACTGTATACAAATACTCAAACATGCTATTTGACATGTAATGAGTGATAGCAAAAGATTGAGTTCAGCAACAATGTATAACAATTTGTCATTGTCTTGAAGTTTGTATTTTTTTGTTTTTCATATGATCAGACACGTCTTTTCTCAGCTACGAATCCTTTGTTTGTGAGAGGAATGTCAAAAAAGGCCATCAGAGGGTGTGAACATAGGGGCTGCGGGGGCCTCACACAGTAAATCTATCCCACAGTCTGTTTGTGTTCCACTGACACAGTGTAGTCTCTGGACTCTGTTGGCAGTTCTGTTCCTGTCAAGTCAAATAACTGCATTTCAGATGGGCTCCATGCTCTGACACGGTGGGCCGGCTCATCGGGAGGCCAGAGAGGTTCAAAAAACCTGGTTGGGAAATGTGCACAACTCGATTGTGTGTCCACTGCAGAATGCAAAGAAGAAGGCCCTACAAGTTCCTCAACACACACACAACCTAGAAGTGCCCACTTTCCCCTCTTGCTGGCATTTCTTTCAAATGTCAAATCATTCACCTGGAACAAGTTACACAGACCTTCAGGGATCTTCTTTGAGAATGTCAAGCCAAAACCATGAATCTGTACAAAGCTTTGGATAAAGTACACTGTCTGTTGGCTTCTCATAGTGAAGCCTGAAGGGAGGAAATGAGACATCCAGGTCCCAGACTACTCGGTCATGCTGCACTTATCAAGTGTATATACATGTAATCCCAGGCTATGTTTTCTCTCTTAAATAACCCGGTCATGTTTATCCTTTAAAAGTGTCATGACCCCGTTTCCTGTGCAACTTTGAATAATACTGTAAGTCTGCATACTCCAGTGATTTCTTCTACAGCCCCCCAAGGCACCACACATACATGACAGTCGTCTTTTCTGAGGGAAAAAAAGGTAGATGTTCACCAAGAGCCATCAAACCAGACATTGGTATTTACTATCATTATCTGGGTTTTCTCTCACGTTTACTTTTAAATAGACAGTGTGGACAGAGCCAATAAATTGAACCGACTGACCACATAAAAGAAAACTACAGTTTACAATGCCTCGGGGCATTGAAGAAACACAGGATGAACCCAGTTATACCTGAGGCAATAAACAGGTCCTCACTTGCAAAAGCGCAGGAATAAACCGAGACAGAATCCAATAACAATAACAGACAGTGATTGTCACTGGACTTCATAATATCGGCTCAGGATGGGGTGCACAGCCGCCACCGCCAACTCGCCGCTTCGGCGAGTGCTGTAGTGTCTGTTTACTTTTTGATTTGATCCACAATATCCAGGGCCAGGGCCCGTGTTTATCTGTTGACTGTGTACACAGTATTGAGCTTTGTGTCAAGTCGTCCATCTCGGAGGCAGCTCTAATCGGCTTTGATTCCACACGTGTTCTTTATCTAGCTGGGAATGTGAAGAGGATGGTTGTTTGACACAGTTTCGGACAATTTGTAGACTGCACACTTTGTCACCTGTGCATTTTCTGAACCTTAGAAAACCGCCTCAAGCCATTTCAGCAAATGTTTTATTAAATTTGTGATAATCAAAACTGAGGTAGAGAGGAATGTCAGAGTTCTTCTGGTTTTAAATAGCCTTTCTTTTATTGAGAGGGAAGAGGACTGAACTTCCTACCAATGCCCCCGTAGAGAGATATCTCTAACTGTGAAATAAATGGAGGGGGAATCTGGTGTTCCATTTTTACTGGCGGTTTCAGGTTAATGGACTTGGTTGGTCACAGGGGAGCAAATTTCTGTAATTCTCAGGAAAGCCCAGGGACACATTTTACTAACACAGAATGATTAAGATTGTAATTACAGAAAGTAAAGCACAGATTTATCTTTTCTTACAAGTATCTGTGACCTGACTGATGAAGGAGGAAACCCTTTATGTGCTTCTAAAAGGAATATTATGGAGCAATTTTTATAACAATAGTTTTACACTTTCATCAATGAAGAGCATATGTAAATACTGAATAACGTGATCCTCAATATACTTATGATCTGATATGGATTCAATTTCACGTAGTGATACTTTTGGGGGGGAAAGCACGCTTAAAAAAAAAACCCTGTTTCACTTTCAACCCGTCAAATACCAATGCTTGGTCAGCGGCCCTCTGTGTTAGATACTGATGCACTGAGGCACCCTTTAGCAGGGCAATGACGCGCACTGGATGGCAGCATTTTTTGACGCTTAGGGCAACTGTCTTTATGATTAAAAAGTCTCTTCTGGCCAAGTGACTTAGACGTGACGGACATAGAGGTTGTAGTTACATTGTCTGGAATCTATGTAAAATTGGCTTCAAAGTTCTCCGTATTTCCTGGAGGCCTTGGCTGTACCTTGGTGCTTTGAGCTAAATACTAGTGAATACTTGCTTGGCAACAGGCTCACACTTTCAGTGCTAAAACACTGATGTTTAGCAGGTGTAATGTTTGACATGATGCCGGAGCTAGATAATATAAAAGGATCACTAAAGATATGAAAATTCATCCCATAGCAGAACATGGATATCTACACCACATTTTGTGTTAATCCACTCAGTATTTGTGAGATATTTCAGTCTGGACCAAAGGTGTGGACTGACCGGCTGACCAACAAACCATCCAGGCTATCCAGGCTGAGCAGCAGAATGAGAAATACAAGAGGGCAGTGATTCATTATTGACGTCAAGTACATGGTGCCTCCATTTGGCCATCATTTCTGTTTATCAGCTTCAGGCAGGCCTGTAATTAGGACAGCAATACCTTCAGGAGTACAGTTTGACTTTTATTGCCTATTCAAATGGAAGTCAGCTGCCAGCAGCTCATTGACTTGCACTTAAAAGTGGATGGATTAACGCTTTGCTACTTCTTATGCATCACTGCACACAGCAGTGTAATCTGTATTAAATCTGCAAAACTCTCATTGGGATATTCAAGGTCATGCATGTGTCCACTTCTGGTGTTTGGGTATTTTCTTCTTCCTTTTTAAATATGTTCAAATTATCCCCTCAGGGTTTCTTCGTCTGTCTAGATTATTCTGAGCTGCTTTTGTATCAGTATCAGCAGCTTTTGCTTCCGCGAACAAGTCAAAACCAAAAAAAGGAGCAGTCTTAGACTTTGTAAGCTTTGGATTTTGTCCCCCTGAAATAGCAAGTGCTCTTCCTGTTGGCTAATTGCTTGTTAGTGCTCCTGGCCCACGAGAAGAAAAAGTCACACAGGGCTACTTCAAAACCACCCACACAAGCAGCATCTGCAGCAGCACAGTGAGACATTAGGGGCGCCCTGTCATGTTGGCACCATTTACAAGAACTTGTGACACCAGTCTGAGCTGTTCCCCCTGCTGCTAAAGTTGCAGCACAGAAATTAGACAGGAAAAGTACAGTTAATTTCAGACCTAGTTTCTGTCTCTCTTTCCTTTTTTTCCACATTACCGAACTCTCCTTGAAATGTGTACACTGTAGGTGAGAACGGGGAGCTGGATTCTACCTTTTTTTTTCTTGTGTCTTACAATCTCCGATCATAGAGGAATTAGGCCTGCTGGCAATTACAATAAGCCCTCCCTGCCAAGGTCCGATGAGAGCAGGCGGGCACAATGAATGTTTTATGGAGCCAATGATAACGGCACAGCCAGAGCTTGAAGTAGTCAGCTAGAATTATCTGGTACTGAAGTTTAGAGTAATTAAGAGCAGGGAATAGTCGCCCGACATTACTGCTGGATGAGCGGCAAGACTGAGGACCACCTGAGGCTTTTGGAAGCAGAGAACATTAAAAGGGATCTCCAGAGATTTTGAGGGGAGTACTACAACTGCTGCTACCGCTGTAAAAACTGAGCTGCTGCTCAGATTTTCACAATGACTGAAATGTATGGTTCTTTTATGCTGGCAGGAAGTGGCGACAAACAATGCTAGGATGAAAGCAGCATTGAAAGGTAGAATTGTCAAGGACAATACAGCCAGCTTGGTTTAAAAGAAATCTGTATTATGCAACAGTGAGAGAAAGAGATTTTTTGCAGTCTTTTAAAAGCCAGGGTAAGATGTCAGTGTACTCTTCTGTTCAGTGCCTCTAAAATGTATCCAAATCTTAATTGCAATTCAGCATCACCATGGTGACCTGATTTAAAGCAAGGGCACTTAGCCCACCTGAAGAGTTATTTCCTGATTTAAGTGACGAGAATGCTGCTGTGAGCAGTTGCCAGGTTTGGTGTTTATACAGTGTGTTTATTATGAGACACATTTGTGATTGCAGTATGGCACTCCTGTGGAAACATATGTATTACTAGAAGTGTAAATATATATATCTATACAAAATTCAACAATAATCCATCAAGGAGGTAAAATTGGAGTGCAGTATCAAGTTAATCTGATTGTTTATTTTTTCAAAGAACGTAGGAAATTTGCAGTCATAAGACGTAATCGCACACGACTAGTATTGCCTGGGGACCTCCAATAATTTGTAAAAATTGTGGAGGTTGTCTGTGATCTCAATCCCATGTGAATCTGCCATGTCGCTAATTTCGGATTGAATTTTTTTCTTTTCTTTTTTATCTTCTGTCTACCCTCCTTCTTTCTGCATCTTTCCAAGTGAAGAATGATCAGTCTTAAGTATTATTAATATTATTTAGAATTATTAAAATCATGGAGGGCTACTTTAGCAATTGTGAATAAAAGTTTCAACAGCATTTTGGGTGCAAGAAGCTTATCTCTACAAAGCATGAAAATCCATACACAGAAGGAGAAAGCTCAATTCCAAAAGACGATGACATGGATGTCATGCATAGCAGCCTTGACATCATATATCATGCCGTGCAAACGGGTCAATTTATAAATCACAAAGGGCTCCCAGTTGAAACTAATCCAGTTAGAATAAGGCTATAGTTTGCTTTCATTCAAATTTTAACTCTGCTATAACTTTTTTTTTACATAAATAACGAAACAAATGACTATGAGCAACATGAAAGGTGTGAAACAGATTGACAAGCCCACAAAAAAATATCCCCCAACTATGCATTTAGCTTAAGCTCTTTAGGACATTTTAGAATCTTTCAGCTCACTGTTTTTGGTTTTACAGCCCATACTGTTCTGACCCACTCTCATCACTTTCATCCGCAGGCAGCTGTTTTGAGAGTTAGGACTTTAAAAAACCAAACAGCAGACAGGCAAAGTTGGGGACTAGCTGGTGAACAGAGTGGAACGTTTAACAGCTAAAGCACAGATTTTCATCTGGAGTTGGTGGAGACCAAAAAACAAGCTATAAGGGGGACGAGTATTAGACTTACATATATTGGGTGGCCAGAAAAAACACTCAAAATTACTGCCAGTGTTGCTCCATATGTACAGGATGTATACGTAAGCAACTGTTTGCAAAATAGTTCGCCAAAGCTTGTCACTGATGCCTCCAAGTGGCCAAAAAAATCAGTCAGTGCAGGTTTATAATGATTTTAAACCCTGAGCAATTAGTGTCTGTATCATAAAACCGCTACTACTGCTTTTAGTAGGATGGAAAATAAAATATATTCTCATCACTTTGTCCTACCTGACCCTTTGATCCACAGACTGCAGCTACGATTTACTGTCAAATACTTGAGTAAAACACATCACTTAAGTCTCACACGTCAAATTCTTCTAATGTATGCCATGCAGATCACTGTTGCGGCTGTCAGATGCATTCTGAATGACATGAAATATGGGTCCACACCACAGCAGGAATTTCTGACAAGCAGCCATGACAGCCACGGTCTCAATGCCCTTCTAAAACTCTGCATGTTTTCGCTTTATTCTTTCCTTGCCCTCCCTCCCCTGTCGAGTCGGCCCCAGCAACAGAATATTAGCACTCTAGTGGATATCTCTGGGCACAGACCTACCAGCAGAGGGCCAAGCACAGTTAAAATTAAAATTAAGCCATTGTTTATTCATATAGAAAAATAACGCTCTATTTTGTTGAACAACAGTGCTCTCATTTCAGTGTTAAGTGTCAGATTGGATTTACAAACGCAAGTAATCAACACGTGTGGTGTGAACAATAAAGATACATGTGTGAAGGAGCTCTTGTTTTTAAGTTTTCTGACAGGATTGGTTATGGAAATATGTAAATTATATACAGAGTATTTGTCTGTCTTACTCATGTACTTTCATAAATGTAGTGAAAATATAAGTCACAATATTTTTATTATAAACTGCATCCACAAGACTTTAAAAACGGTCTCAAAAGTCATATACAGTAACATTCTGAAATAAATAGTTCTTTTGATTTTTTTCCCAATGTAACACTGTTTATTAAAAAGGAATTGATGATTTTATAAATTGATTCATCTATTTAAGTTAGATCAAAATTGCAATATTTTACTTATAACCTTCATGCCTTGGCATGTGGCCTTTTTAACCTTAAAATAAATTCTCCCGATGCAGGCCAAGAGAACTTGCCCCTAAAATTACTAAATTCCAGGCCTGGTCTAAACAGACTGAAGACTTTAGGGAGCTGCAGAACTGATTTCATAGAATAGATTTCATGAGTAATTACAGGGTCACTGAATACATTTGTATGTTGATGAAATATGCTGACAATATGCTGTAAATAGTGTTTAGTCCATTGATTCTTAGTCTTTTGCCACAAATGCAATTACACTGTTTGTTACATCTAACTCTTTCTGTCCGCTGGATAATGACCTTAAGGAGGAATCTCCCTCCTCCCATCCTTTCCAATCAATGCCACTTCGTGCTGTGGTTTAGTGGCACTTCATATTGTAAGGCTCTGCAATCACTCAGCAACTGATAAAAAGCACAGCTAAAGCATACACTGGCCATTTGTCCCGCTAGCTGCAGATATAGCATCAGCATGTGGAAATCTGTAAGCTTTGAATAAAGATCTTTTACCTGGTATAACCTTCATCTACTTATTTGTGATTGGTTCATGTTTTTATTTAGAGAAAGTTTGTGTTAAATGTATCCTCTACAACAGTTCATTTTATATCTAAAAACACAACCTAACGTAAAGTTCATACTTAATATAAAGCTACAAAGGTAATGTGTATGTAGTAGAAGTATTTTGGTGAGGTTTAGGAAAAGAAACACCGTGAGGTCATATCGCAAAATAACTCCAAGATCACTTGGTTTCACACAGTTGGCACACAAATTTGTGTATCTAAGAAGGCATGACGTGCCCTACTCTCAACCTGATTGTCAAGTACTCTTTTCCTTCGTTGGCAGGATAGGTCACATTTCGGCAAAAGGAGTGAGATTGGTTAGGGTTAGAAGAGAATATCAGGGTGAGCCAATCAGAGGCAGAGTAGGAAAGTAGGCTGACCATTCCTTTGCTTTTCTAGGAAAACACAAATTTGTGCTCTGAACACCAGTCTCCTAGTGGAAAGTTATACTTCCCTATAAACTGTGTAAAAAAGATGTGACTATAAATAAAGTACATAACTATGAAGTTAAGTCTGTAACTATGAAGTTATGGGCTAAACATTAAGTTACTGTGGTTAGGGTTTAGTTTCAGATGGTTGCGAACACAAGTATCCTAGAGTCCAGCTCGTACTTACTTACTGTAAGGGTCTATGAAGAACGTAACTCAAAAAAAAAAAGAAAAAAAAAAGACATGACTATAAAGTTACATAAGTAAATATGAAGTTACGTACTTAACCTAAAGTTACCTACATAAGTTTAGGCAGGTTGATTTACACTTGTTAAGTTAGGAAAAGAAACATAGATTGGGTGACTTTAGGTGCCAGTATTATTATTTTGAGTTATTTTAAATTTGTTGTTATCATGTTTATTTTCCTAAACCTAACCAAAGTTCAACTGGTTTCACATGGTACCATGCACCGCTATAGTGGAGGAAAATCGATACTTACTAACTAAAAGTATGTAACTATAAAGTACATAACCATGAATAAGAAAAGTTCCTCAGTATAAATAAAGTATGTGTCTTCAAAGTTAAGTATGTAACTGTAAATATTATTTAAAGTTACTAAGGCAAGGCCCTGGAAAGCAAATTTAGTAGGTTACATTAGGGACATGAAACATGGGGACAACATACTTTAAAATAACTCCAAGTTCACTCAAAGCTCACATGGTACCAAACACTGGTTTCCTGGATTAACATTAACACATTTAAGACAGTATTTCAAAACTTTTCCCAAACTTTTCAAGGACCCATAATGTGTCTCCCTTGCCCCACTGAAAGAAGAGACAGAACACGGCGACAACAAGGAAGAAATGTACATGATGATAAACAAAACGTCTCACATTGATGCATACTAGAGCTACATATGTAACATCATCAGCTACAGAAAATAAATGTAAATAAAATGACATGTTACACTGCATGGATAGTTATCCACAGAAGATTACTAAAACAACGTTATTACAACAAAAACATAATATTTCCATGACTTTTTCAAAACTTTCAATAATTTTCATTAATTCCATGACTTTGCCAGGCCTGGAAAATGTGATTGTGAAATCTGTTGACTTTTCCAGGTTCTCCATGAGCGTGGGAACCTTGCTTTATACGATATCCTTCTTAGCCTTTCCTATTACGTGGCTTATACACAAATTGCTGGGTCGTGATGTTATATGCAAATTGTAGAGCATTACTTTTCGTAGGTACAGGTATGAACAGTGCATGAGAACAGCCTGTTTTGTTTATATTTGGTTGACATTTTGTGCTGTCAGACAATGGTGAGTTAAAATGCGGGAATGTTTGGATTGTTTTTAGCAATGTGTCTTATTAATCCCAGGAAGGATGGGTCATGAATCTGACTAGACACAAAAATAAAATATGCATTCAGATTTTATACATAGACACATTTGGACACTGCATGTTTACTGTTATGTAAAACACCCCTCACAGAATCTCTTTTCAGCTCTTCCACAACATTTCCACACATAACCAGAGCCAATCTTCTGTTTCTGCTCAATTAGAGCTTCCTTCAACGCCCAGCCGACGCTGCGTGGACTTCCCGGCTCATCCGCACAGAGCAAAAATAAAATTTTTAATTGCGTAAAAATAAAATAAATAAGTGTGTAATGATAGCAAAAGAAAGCGATTAGAGCAGGAGCTCAGTGCAAATAGAGGAGCCTACTGCGGTTGAAAGCGTGATAATTAGACATTCCTTTCTGTGTGTGCCAGCTACACAGATTCACTAATGTGCACTGTGCAGCCGCTTTACAACCGAGAAGCTTATGTCCATGGAATGAGGCACCCCACCGGCTAAATTTAACTTTTTACAAAAGCAACCTCGCCTCAAACGCTGTTTCCACCACTGCCAAAAACACAGATTTAGGAATATGTGTGCATTCATGGTAGGTAGAAGCGTTGGCATGAGCCGCCTCCTTCAATTTCTCCTCCTCTCTCTGTCCTCTGTGTAAGTGTGGCCAAGAAAGAGTCATCCTGATTTGTGTGTGTGTGCATACACATTCAGCCATAATAAAACACGGTGTTGGTTATGTCCTCATAATTTCGATATGGAAGAAAACAGCAGGGGGTGGATCATACCTGCCCATTTCTCGTTTTCACCACAGGGGGCAATAAGCATCACTTTTAGACATGAAAATTTTGCTTTTTTTGTTGAAACATGGAAGACAGATATTTGATAAATATGCTCCATCACTTCACTGTTATCTGCATTGACCAACATGCTAATAGGCAGTATTCATGCAGAACTGCTGGCCAAGCACGACACACAAATCGATGCGTGCCATCATTTTGCTATCACAGTCGAGCACATTGACACCTCCAGTAAAGAATTATGCACAGTCCATGATATCTGCATCTCTAATGTAATATCAATAGAGTTAGGGAAGGGCACTCGAAGACGGAAAAAAAACAGAGCAGTGTGCCTGACCTCGGTAAACCTCAGTGGGCTGGCAGAAATTGAAAAACCCATCAAATAACTGTTCAGTCATGGCGAATCCAAACCTCATCCATCACCATCAGGATGTCAAACAGGATGATAAGTGGAGATGGAAAGCAACAAGTCAGAGCAACTTTTGGAAACTTGCACAGAGACTAGAGCAGTGATACAACACATTGTTTATGATCTTAATATTTTCAGTTAATGTAAATGGTTGTCAAAGTGCAATTAAATGTGCATTCAAATAATATACAGGAACCAAGTGCCATGTTTCCACACAATTTGTTTTGTGTCTGTATTTCTGTAAAGCATACATAGTAAGCCCCTAGTGTTCAACACAAGGAAATGCATCTCTTCATGGATGGGTAAAAGTGCCACTGGCGAAATGGCACAAAAGCTCATTTAAAGTTTTTTTTGCCATCCAATCTTATGGAATGCATGATGTCAATTAACTGAGGAGATCAGCCTGTTAAATGTTTGATTGTTTTTACAAAATATTACGTTAAAACACATGTAAACCTCATTTTGTAAAATAAAATTGAAAATGTGGTATTTTATCTTACATGTGGACCTTGAACTAATGACTAAGGAGAAATCTGGACCCTTTGGCGGGAGCTTTTGGGAACCACTGCTTTAACTGACACAGCTAGCATTCTAACAATGTCAGCTGGCTGTATGTGCTGCGGACTGCTATTAAACATTCAACCATCTGTTAGCAAATTCATTTTTATGCTAACTTCCTGTTGCAAAATGCATAGACTACAGTCTGGCTAAAATTTGCTCCAAAAGTTCAATTTTTACAATGTACTATAGGCAAACACTGGACGAAAAAAGAAAAAAAAACAGGAGTTTCACAAACAGCTTAGAGTTCTTGGAGGTTCTTATATGAATGAATGGACTTTAGGTTGATCACATATGTAGAAAGGAAGCCTAGAGCTAACAACAGTTAACATGCATATAGCAATACTGACAAAGTTGGAGCTGCCACGAAAGATGAGGGTAGTGCCTTGAAATTACCGTTGTTAAAGCAGTTACCACATGGCAGCACTAACAGAAAATGTAATATTTTACCAGATGTACATTTTAATCACATTTTCTGCAATCGACAATATTATTATAAAGTCATCATGCAATAAAAAAGTGAGTCTTTTATTTAACTCTAAATAAATGGTTCTTCACTCCCACTGTGCTTTGAGAGGTTCTGTGATTGTATTCAGTGATTTATGAAACCTAAAGGGTTTTTTCTGTGCCAGCAAATTGTGTTTTCTATGGAAACATAATAGACTGTCAGAAATCTTTATCTACAGGTAAACAAATGGCTCTCCTGTAAAGCCTGTGGTATTAATGTTGTAGCAGATGGCATCCAGTCAGGATCACGTACGTATCCACCAGAAATTAATATTTCCAGAAAAAGTACCAAATTATGTTTTTTTTTCTCAAGCACAGCAGCTGTGATCAATTTGATATGAATAACATTTTGATGTCAAATCCGGATCTTTTTTTGCCAAATTGATAATCATTATTCTGCACACAAAAACTCTTAAGTCTTCACTTGTTCCCCTGCAGGTCTGTTTCAGAAACAACAGTGCGTGGCCAAAGTGATGGAAACTTTCTAATGGATTCCAGACAGGAGCAAAATGCAAATCACCCCCTTTTTTTTTTTTTTTTTTTTTTTTCTTTGGCAAGACACCAAATCAGATTCCCAATTGGAGATCTGCATGAATGTGCAAGAACAAAACCAGCATCGACCTACACAGAGCCACAATAATAGATACTAAAGGCGACATCAGTGCTTTTTTTGTTTACCTGCCATCTCTTCAAACAAAACCAATTACAGCCAGCGGCTTAATCAAGGTCAAGCCACAGCCTCATTCATGCACTGCACAACAAAATGCCAAATGAATATTAAATCTCTGCACAGGATGGTGCCACAGGTGAGCAGTATCTGCAGGATTATTTGGGACCCTGCCATAAATACCACTCATGAAATATGAAATTCAAAATAATCATCCGAAACAAACTGTTCTGTCTCTTCATAAAGTCCAGAAATTCACGACTACACGGAGGCGCATGCAGAGCATGTCAGTGCCAGTGCAGCAATAACCTAAGAATCCTAATCTGATTTTTCTTCTTTGGTAGAGAATTACTTTTCATTTTTAGTTTCATTATCTCTGTTCTAACACAGACTGTCACTCTCTTATTTATATCAGCGTGAAGTGAAATGATCCAAAACTAGGACCTGCATCCATCTATCACATCTCATCCCACTGCACTGATTTATTCAGTCAGATGAGTAAACATCTACTGCTCTTTTCGTACACACAGACTGATTCACTGTACTGTAACTGTCATCCTCATTCTAAATAATAAGATATGCAGCCTAAAAATATGGCTTGATAAATCACAGCTTTACCTTTTGAACACGGAGTCCAGCAGCTCCAGTAGATTTATGGGCAACATGCTCACAGTAAGATTTGGGAGATCCACTTTAACCCGCCACACATCAACTGTAACACAAGCCGACACAAACCTGCACCGTCTCAAGTCTGCTCCGGCGTTGCGCGTTTTACGCAGGTAGTGGCTGCGACGCGAAATCACCTCTCACTCTTAACTGAAGAGCTTAATACATATATCAGAGCATCACTTTCTCTTGAGCCGGTTGTTAAATTGACTTGAAAATACGGGTATCATGCGGCATAATTGTACATTTGTGACAATCAAACGCGCTGAAATCAAGAATGGCTCATCGAATTGAGGAGACTAGAGTGGACTCAGCGCCTCTGCAAATATATCCTCTCACAGATCTAGATCTCTGCTGTGTGTTGATGATTAGACATCCGTTTTTTACACCACAGATGGGAAATCAAAAGAGGAGAACTGTGGAGAAAGCAGCTGTTACATGGCTGCGTGGATGAAGCCACACGGGGGACGCTTTTATCCAAAGCGCATTACAGTGCCATGGGCGCATACATTACTGGCAAACTATACGGCGAATCTTTAGATAAATGATCAAAACATCGTTACTTGAAAGAAAAAAAAATGTGGAGAAAATCCTAAGAAATTAGGGTTAACGGCAGTTTATTGCACCGGAGATTTGGTGAAGGAGCGCGCAATATACTGTAGATGCGAGATGGATGTGGTTGGGAAATAAAACGGAGGGCATTCAACGACATAAGAGCACTAGCGGGGGTCTATATTAGTAGCGGATGCTTGGAAACTACTTGAAATAAAGCACAAATAAAGTTCTGTTCCGCACTCTCCGTCCAAGATGCGCCATATGGCACAGGCAGCTGTGGCTCAAGCGTAAAACATTTCGTTGTCCCTGCGCTCATCGAGCAAGCAGCAGCAGATATTGTCAGGCCTCTTTTCTGCGCGATATTTCAGCTGATTACATAGCAGATATTTTTACAACAATCTGGAATTCTCTTTGGAGCTAAATCTTCCTGAAAATAAAGTTTGAAACACTGGCTGTAAGAAAATCTACTCAGAATATTACTGCAATGATCGCCTTTTTACGCGCCGGAGCGTCAGGATTACAGGTGTCTACACTGCTGTGGGATCAAACTGGCACAGTCCCGTATCTCTAAAGTCTGAGGTTCGATTCCTTGCAACAACTAGTCCCAATTCTGTCGGAGTGTCCTTGAGCAAGACAGCCTAATGAAACCTGCTTTCCGCTTGCCCAGTCACTGCAGGAACAAGCGCTCTATCTCCTGAGAGTCAAATAAACCTGCTTAAGAAATACCGGTTCCTTCCTTCTCTCGTTTTATGAGACAAAACAACTCATAAGGGGGGAATTATTTAGATTCGGGCTTACCTGCTTTCATGCTGTCAAGCTGGTGGCGTCTTTTGGTCCGCATCATCGCACCGTGGCTGCATGTCTGAGGACATGCTTCTGGAGACAGGCTTTGGAGACGAAAAGCGCCGCGGCTGCACGGGAGAAAGTGGGAAGGTGGGGGAGAAGTGTGTGTGTGTGTGTGTGCGAGGGAGAGAGTGTGTGCATGTGAAAACGAGAGAGAGGGAGAGGGGGAGAGAGAAGGAGAGAGAGAGCTATATGAAAGAAGGCTGGCATTTCTTTGACAATAATGACAGTCGTTATTTGCCTTTTAGATTCGGGGGAAAGCAGCCCAAGCGTGTCCAGCAGCAACAGCAACTCGTGATTTAAAATATAAAATCGCCCAAAGCCTTTAATTGTATTATTCGCCAATTCACCAATTAAGCCTCGTGCCAGCGGGATCAGACATATGCCACCAATTTTCAAAGGGAATTTAGCCTATTAGGATTTGGTTCGAGGCATTTTCATATTTATTTAATGTGTTTTGAGGCTATTTAACTTCGATTTCATTCATTTCATTTCACTTGTTGGCAGAAGAATGAGATTTTTTTCGAGTTGGTAAATCGGGGTGATAGAGTCTCCATTCAAAAAAATAAAAAAAATGGGCGCAGCTTTACGCACACTTTCAGCACCCAGGAGAGCGCAAATCTGGAGAGGGGAAAAAAGCAAAATGAGCTCATGTTTTTTTTTTTCAGATATCACTTCTATAAAATCGTATATTTTGTGTATTTCAGGGCACTCTGTAGCTCTCCTCTCCCGTCATCCAAAGCTGCAAATAAGTCTATAAATTTAATATTCTCAAAATCCTATTTCTAGTCAAACAGAGGCCGGTGGGAGGGTGACAAATCAGCTTCTAAATATCTTGGAGCAAGACCGAATAAATCACCAACAGTTCCACTTAATAAAATACATTTCTTGAAACTAAGTCTAACAATTAAAAGTAGAAAATAGAGGAGTTTTACATTGCTGTATTACATCCCACAATTCTCTCCCTTTTTTGTCCCTGTTCATGACTGAAGTCCCCACATGGAGCTTGTTGACTATCTGTCCATGCAGTCCTGCTCTTTGTCACCTTGTATACTTTGCGCGCTGTCCCTTCCCTCTCTGCAGACAGCTGCTAAAGCCATATGACTCGTTTTATAATAACTGACTGGCACTTATTGAGATATAGCCGCTTAACACTTGTTTGAAAAAGGATCATTCTTGCCTGATTTATTACAACGTTGCATTTAAGAATAGGGCTGCTGGTATTAAAGGCTTAGTGTGATTTGACATTATATTTACTTTTTAAAACCTGCCACAGAGCCAAGATTGTTGGGGGAAATAAACTGAGGATGGGAATGTTTTACTGACATCTACTGGGGGAATAATCTCAAAAGACTTGCTCTTTGTGTGTGTAGGTGTATTTGTATTTGTGTGTGTGTGTGTGTGTGTGTGTGGCTCCGAACAGATTGTGTCTGCGCACGAGAGGCAAGGTTAAAGCTATACTAAACAGATATTTAAACACAGCACTTGTTTAAATATGGGAGGGTCCAATAAAAGCAGGACGTCAACCACATGTCTGCTGTTGAGCCAAACCATGAGGAACATGAATATTAAGTGTTTTACTGACATACGCTTATTTCGAAATAGAGCGATCTGAAACTGCACATTTAAGTGTATTCTAAAAAGTCGATGCATTCCACAGGCATAAACTTACACGCCGTCCCGGATCGTCAACAACAAACACAGAAGGAGACTTAGTCAGTATCAAGCTTCTCACTGGTTTTAAAAGACAACAGCACTTCACTCCAATCCTGGCTTCTCTCCATTGGCTCCCTGTTCATTTTAGAATTGATTTTAAGATTTTACTGATCACTTTTAAAGCACATCTGGCCCCCAGCTACACGACAAAAATGTTGACCCCATATGAGCCAGTTGGCAGCCTTGGAGCCTCAGGTGGGGCTTTTCTGGCAGTTCCAAAGTCGAGGCTTAAAACTAAAGTTGATCATGGCTTTGCCATCAGGGCCCCTCGGTTTTGGAGCGGCCTGCCTGGGGAGATACGGCTTGCAGAATCAGAATCTCTGTTTTAATTTGTCTTTTAATTCATTATTTTATTCAATCTTGATCCTGATTAATTTATTGTTAAAATTTTGTGTAACTGTTTTTACTTTTGTTCTTTTAATTGTATTTACTTTTATGGATTTTTGTTTTTTTAATTGTTTCTATCTCTGTTTCTCATTATCATCTGTCTTCCCTCAAATATGTTTTTCGCCTCTGATCTCTTGTTTAGTTCTACCTCAGTATTTGTTTGGCCTAGTTCAGCATTATTGTTTGGCTTTTCTGTCACTGCATTAAACCCTTCTTGCTTCTGTTGTGCTTCGTTTGTCAAAGCATTGTGTAAACTCTGTTTTTAAAGGTGCTATTTAAGTAAAGTTCTTATTAATATGTAGACATGAACAGCACTCACCAAGTGGCAATTTTGGATGACTTGTGTTGAATTGTCAGAAACTGTCTCAGAGATGCTCATCTGCATGCTCGTCGTCCTCACCGTGGTCCTGGCCTGACAGCAGATTGTCATCATAACCATCTTGAATACTGCAAAATTAAGGGAAACGACACTGGAGACGTCTTATGGTAGTACAATGAACATTCAGTTTAAGAGCGACAACACATCGGTGGACACTCCTAATCAGCTCCCTCAAAACTTGTGACATCTGTGTCAGTGTGTTTTGGGGTGGCCCTTTTATTGTGACCATCCCAAGGCACACCTGTGTAGTAATTATGCTGTTTAATCAGCATCTTGATCTGCCACAGCTGTCAGGTGAACTGATTATCTTGGAAAAGGAGAAGTGCTCACTGACATAAATTTTAGCAAATTTGTGACCAAAATTTGAGAGAATTATTTTCACTGAGTGCATATAAAAGCTTAAACTTGTGAAAAATGGGACCAAAAACAAAAGTGTTGTACCTAAATTTTGTTCCATGTAGTTTTCCTACTCCATCAGGCCTCTTCCTCCAGGTCTGCTCTCCATACTGACGGACAGGTTACTTTATTTTAATGAATATACCCCCTTAAGAAAAAAAACAGCCTCCTCCTCCCTCTCACAGTGCTATCACTCCAGATTTCATCCCATCACCATTAAGAGGTTTCAAAATCGTGAAAAAATGAAGCCATTAGGCACAGTTCGAATGGTGCCATCCTGAACCTTAGCTGTCAATTAAAATGTATCAAGTGGCATTTGTTTAGGAAACACATACATACTATACTTGAATTATTTAACAATGTTGCTCTTGTAGGAAGTGAGAAGTATAAATTGGTGCGCTGAGGTTGCATATAAAGCAGGAAGGTTCTGAGGAGGAAAACAAAAACTAAAGAAGATGCAGAAGAGAGGCGGTTCTCATGTGGTGACAGATGTCAGACACATTTTTACATATTTCAACTTTAAAAGAATGTATTAGTTGCTTGTGTAAATGCTCCAGGTACGGATATGTTATTAGCACTACAATAAAATGTGTCTGTTCTCAATGCTAAATCATAACTTACACTCGGAGCCAGCAAACAGTGCCAGTCAAAACACCCACCACAATGCTCCAGTTATTCCTGTTCACAATACGCATGACTCACACACATCACACGTGTGTCACTGTATGCAGGCTCCTAAATGGCCATAGGTGGATGCATATGCACTTGTCTAACGCTGATGAACAGGAGAGCCTCAAAGTCCAGCTTGAGC
Organism: Plectropomus leopardus; assembly: GCF_026936395.1. Taxonomy (NCBI): domain Eukaryota; kingdom Metazoa; phylum Chordata; class Actinopteri; order Perciformes; family Serranidae; genus Plectropomus; species Plectropomus leopardus. Next base: position 7,176,648 of record NC_142197.1, read on the forward strand.
GCGCTGCAATTAGTTGTGGAAAAATCTGTTTTTAATGGACTCACTGTTTCCAAAGTATGAAAGAGACACGGTGAACAAAGAGTCTGTCTAATGCACCATCCTGTAAATGGCAAATACATACAAGTGCATTTGTAAAATTGGCTGTTGATGTATTTTATTTTATGGCAGCAGAGAGCTGTCAAGGCCGTGGCGTGCTCCTTTTTTTTTTGTTGGTGATGTCAACAAATGTACATTGTGTAATGACAGGGCATGTGATTATATTTAGACATGCACATGGCAACCCATGCTGGAATGTCAATAATGCACATGCCAGCATGGATATTTAGGATTAAGGGACAGAGGCACAGAGTTAGGTGTAGAAAAAAACATTCAGAAGGGAAGCAAACGCCGGACTCACACATGACAGTCTGGGGTTTGCTGGTGTCATCCATCATCCCTCTCTCTTGCCCTTTGGACACTCTTGTTGCTGTCTACCAGTGTTTAATGTGCATGCAAAAGGTGCCTTTTCACATCGCAAATTTATGCCAAAAGCACTGAAGCAGTAGTGCTATTTTACGAGTTCTGATTTAGAACAGGGGAAAAAGATCCATAAGCTTTTGACGAGGGAACAAAGGTGAAGCTAACTTCTGTGTAGGCCTGCAGAAAATTGTAATTTCTTTGTTTATAGTATTTTGAAGGCATACATACAATACAATGGATGGAGAAAAGGATCAAAATATCCCTTTTTAATGGCAGCTGTGTAAAAGATTGCTTTTGCTCCCATTTCCCTGTTCCCCAACATTAACAGTGTTTGTGTGTGTCTGCTTAATTATTAATTCAGTCCAATTTTTCAGTTAATTTGATAAATTATCAATGAGGTTATATAAATGACACAAGCTTATTTATTTTTTCATGGCGTATGATCTGTTTAAAGCAGTTCACCCTATTGTGTGAGTTGGTCAATGAGTAATGGATGGCCAGCTTTTTTTTTTGTAATAAACATAAAGGGGCTAACATTTTATTTATCTATCATTAATTTACTTATTAAAAATATTGGGGGTTTTTTTGGCTGGCTGAAGTATGTTTTGCTGCTGTCCCCTCCCACAGCAAAATCTTACTTATCTACTGTAGGTAATATACTAGTAGTAATACACTAGTAGCCATGTGGTGTTTGACTATCTTCAGTTTGACTCCTCCTCAACGAGTTGTTAAAATCCCCTGGTGAGACAGACCTGCTTTTACAGAGTACTTATTGATCATTAGCTGTCAATCAATGCAAACAGCTGTCAAGAGACTTTGACTTTCTGTTAGGAAACCTGTAGTGACACTGTGTTAAACAGACAGATAAAATAATCTTTGTGGTGTCTCAAAGCAACTCTTTACCATGGATTTCTTTTATAGTGGGGAATGTAAAGCAGATATATTAAGGTTCATCCTTGCTAAAAATAAGAAAAAAGTTATGATGGTCCTGGAAAAATTGAGAAAGTGAATGTTAGGATTTTGCATTTGATTTAAAGATCAAATTTTTTAAGAGTAAATACCATTTGTCAGAAAAATATTAGGATTTCACATTTCTGCAAGCCACATGTTACATTTGCACATTATTATTGAGTAGATTCATTGAAACTTTTTTTGTTTTAACAACACTCTGGTTAGGGTGTGGTTAGGATCAGTACAAAAAAAATACTTCTCAGGCCACTATCTTGGCAGGAGAAGCAGAGAGGTTTAGGTTTTTTTAAAAAAAAAAAGCATTTTGTTGCTAAAAAGAAACTAGATAAACTGCAACAATTTCGTAAAAAATCATCACCATTTGAAAACACAGCACTTACTCACTACATCACAGCTGGTTATGTTGTTTGTTGGTGTCGAACAATCACCTGCAATGGTCTGCAGCTTGACAGTCAACAGGCCATCCACCATCCTGTCAACCTACAGATGAAAAAGTCAGTTAATGTATAATGTCATTGTAGAACCACTGATGTGATGTATGAAACATACAAATATAACATATTTATGGTTTGCAGAAATGAACAATTCCAACGATTCATCTGGTGACTGGTCTGACTATGTAGTTAAGAATGAAAGTAACCAAGTAAACCTACAACCAGCTTTCAAATTAAAATATAAAATCAGTTTTCCAAGTTCAACAATGGAGTTTCAGCTGAGTTATGACATTCCCAAATGAACCGGAGCAATGCTCCAGCTCCTGTGCGCCACAACTGTTTTGATCTCTGACCTCAAACAACAGGTTGTGTCACATTTAATGCTTTGTTATTCCATCATACAGATGGAAAATAAATTAACCATTGTATTAGTGAGTCCATGAGCCCAAAATCTAAGCTGTGTGGTGATATCAGGTAAATGAGGTGGAGCAGGACAAGTTTGTCTTAATCATGTTTGGCAAATCACTGACAAGCTAGGCCCACAATCCTCTCAGGGCCAGCAGAACAAAAGATAGGAGGAAAAGAGAAAGCCGGCCGCAGAGGAAATACAATACGCAGAAATCAATAGAGGATGGGGAAGACGATTTTACTCGCAAACCAGGGAACACGCGAAACTACTGTCAGAACAATTTGATATGCAGGATAATTAATCACTCTCACAAAACCACGAGGAAAGATGACGTCTTCATTTTCAAATCATGAGTGTTTTCAAAAATTTGATGTTGCTCCGTCTAAGTCCTTTCCACCTGTATGCTAATTTTCCTTGTACTCTTGCTTACAGTTTGTCACAATAACGAGTGCAGGGACCATTCTATATGCATCAGCGTTTTGAAGTATGTTTCACTGGAGTCTGGTGACCTGCCTGCTGCTCTTTATGTTTTGCTGAGCTATCAGTCTTTGTATTTGGCAGTGCCATTAGCATGGAAAAATCCACCGCTTCAGCATTATCCAAATCACTGGTGGACAAACACTAGATTGGAATTCTCTGCATTTCACTTTCCTCAGAATTTTCTGTACTGACTAATGTGAACGGTGTCACTTGTACCCTACAAGAATTTGCATCTCGTTTTGCAGCAGCTTTGCCAACTCTTTCAAAAAAAGTAGGCAGCATTTGCTCCAAAAGTCAGTAAAAGTTGCCAGATGACATCACATGCTCATTTGCATATTACTGACAAAACATTTGAATGCAATATTGTGCCCCAGGAATAACATGTTTCTGTAGTCCCAACAACGATATTAGCTTTGTTCTGGTTCCCACATCAAAAACTTGAAGGATTTTGTATAACTGCAGTAAATAAACTCTGTGCTAAACAAATCTTTATGATACTTAAACAATTTGTTCAGCAACATAATCTTCACAAATGAACACCCATTTCACATCGCCACTGCTATGATGCTGTAAAGCCATGTTTGGCTGATGTATTTTATGTTGTGGAACAAAACTTGGAAGTCTATTAAGCTTGTGTTAACCACAGACCTTAATTCGGGCATCTAAACAAACCAGAAAGCCTACACCTACACCTACTGATTCTGCACTGTTGGCAGAGAAGCCATTGACTGCAATAACTCTGATAAGCATGCATAGGAATGGATTACAATTTAATGTATTTGAATATTATTCTCTTTCATTTTTTTTTCACTTTAGCCAGAATGTTACCAAGTTGGCAACACTGCTCTGCAGCTCCTATTAGCTTCACAGAGCTTTTGGGAAGCTTTAAGCTAATTGTTTTTTTTTTAATTTTCTTGAGCTACAATTATGTTCATCGCCACAGCAGGCAGCTATTTTGTCTTAAAATATCTGATAAACACAACCTGCCTATAACCAAATAACAAGCGTCTAGCATATGAAGTTAAAAACCCAGCAGCTAAGCTAGCTAGCTAAAGAGCTAGATATCTTCCCCAAGAGTTGATGGAGATAAAAACAGCCCGAAAAGAAGGTCAAGAATTTACTTATATTCACCCGAGGAAGAAACGTACCGTTTGTTGGATGTATCAAGTGTCAATTGTATGCTAAAGCATTAGCCACAAGAGCTATTTATGCATTTATACTAGCATAACTCTGCAGCCTCTGTTAGCTCCACATAGCTTTTTAGCTATTTTTAGCTAAATGTTTTTGTGTTTCTTTGTCCAAAAATTTGTTTACGACCCCAGTAGATAGCCTTTTCCTCACAAAAGATGATAACAAAAATAAACCCAATGTACACTATGTGACCGGCACCGAGTGACAAAGCTAGCATCTAGCTTGTTAAGTCAAACATCTAGCGCAGTAGCTAGCTAACTAAAGAGCTAGATATTTTCCCTGGGAGTTGCCAGCGATAAAAACAGAAAAGCAGACAGCAGAAGAAAGTTACTAGGAATAAAAAACAGTCCTAAAAGACGGTCAGAATTACTTACATTTTTCAGCTGGAGGAAAACAGGACTGTTAGATGGATGTGTCAAGTGACAATTTCTTGCTAACGCGTTAGCCACAATAACTAATTCGGCATTAAAACATCTCTTAATGTAGACAAACTGCCCAGCACCAAAAACAAAGCAAGAAACTAGCATGTAAATAAAGTGAAACAAGTCACAGCTTATCTATCTAGCGAAAGAGCTAGACTTTCACCAGGTTGTTGGAGATAAGAAAGTTGAGAATTTACTTACAGTCATCAGGTGGAGGAAAGCAGGACTCCATATTATGTTTCCACTTTGGAGAGGTCCTGGTATTATGCGTGCTGGGTTACTGGGATAGCTTACTGGGACACTTGATGGAGCTGAGCCTTTGTTAAAGTTATCAGTTTCACCTGTGCCTTTCCTACTCTGACAAGCCACAGTGTCTGCTGTGGAAAAGGTCTAATCCTATAAAAGAGCATATTAATGCAGCTGTAATCAGTTTGATTTCACCTTTTAGACTTTCTGTTTTTGTCCTCATTTAAATACAGCAATGAAAATACGGTGTCATATGGCACATGTGGACGTTTTCTGAACATTTTGATTGCTATTGAAATACCTAAATATACACTATAAATACGCTATAAAAATCTATAGTATGTGCAAGCTCCTGCATTGCCGACAACACGGTCCTGTAAATGTTTCAAAATAAAAAGCCTTGTATCAGCAACTGATGGGATTCTGTCCACAGAGATGCCGTCAGATAGCTTTTGTTTTGAAAGGGAAGCAGGGAAGTTGGAGTAAACCAGCCGTCTTTGTATTTCCTCATCTTCGTGACGGAGAGATTTTTAAACTGCAGTAAAAAGTGACATAGCGTCAATTTTACCATCAATACACCATTTTTACTGTCTATTTCTGCTGACAAACGCGCGGCACGCAAAAAAAGCCGAGCCACCATTTGTCTAGATAGCTGCAGCTGACACACAACTGACGCGCCTGACAAGCGCTGCTCAGCGGGCAGTGTGAATGCTCTCACTTAAAAACATGGGCGCCGAAATAAAAAACAACACATTCAATTACATTGTTCAGTAACTCAGTGACCCGCCTACTGCACATGTCAGAGAGAGGAGGATAGTGTCACGCGAATGCCATGGACGCCAGAATTTGAACGTTCCAACCGGACGTTCTAAAGGAATCCTTCTGTTTTCGTGAGTATTCTAGAAATCTTATGATGTCATTATTGCGGTGAAAAAAGGCTATTATTTTTTATTTAAGATGTATTATTGATGTATTTGAAGCTATAATGTTATACTGTGGTGAAAATGGTTTCTCTGTGTTTGGAAAACTAGTATTTCTCCGACAATTTGAAACTGTTTTTAGTAACTTCAGTACCACTGACTGTAGCGTGTTGGTGCGGTGCAGCGTTATTGTTAAGCTAATGGTAGCTAGCTAGCTAAGGAGGTAATGTAACTTTAAAGCAGCATTAGCTAATGGTGGAACAAAAACTGGTGTCAGTACCATGGATGTATTATAGTAAAGTGGTCAGTACCCTGGATGTGTTGTGGTCAGTACCCGACCCGTTCCCGGCATGCGCAAGCAGTGGGCCATCTTGGACAGCTCCCTGTGGCAGCCTCACTTTGACAAACAGGTGCGTCAGTACTTGATCTGTGCCTCCAAACTATGCTTGAAAACTGGTGTCCATGCTAAGAGAGCTTGTCTGAGGAAAAAAAATGAAGCGTACGAAAAGCAAAACGTGCATAGAATATAAGTGATTATTGATGAAAACAACTTGTTATTAAAAAGATGTTTGCAAGTGAGGAGTTTCACAAAAAATATCTAATAATAAGAATTTATTATATATACATATACATGTATTATTATTAAAGTATTATTATTATATTAATTATATATATTGATAGTACACTGGCAACTGCTTGGCCATTTTTGACATTTTATGGGTGCTTTTGGAGTTTATTAGGGATGCTGATTCCATTAAAAGACACTGGATTAATTCCTCTAAAAATATTTGGGTAAATTTGGGTAAAACACAGCCATTGCTCATCCTGTGGGAATGCACTCCATGAAAATCAGATGTGGGGGGGGTAATTTTGACATAACATGAGGTCCCTTGGTAATGATAATAGTCCTGTGCGTATCAGTCTTATGTCTGTGTTGTGTTTTTGGCCGCTGTGCCATGACTATCCCTCTATATCTCCTTATTCTTTGTCTTTTTACCAGTCCACACTCCTTAACATGGTCCATGCTGGACTTCTGGACTCCAATCTGCTACCCTCTCGATCCCACACCAGACTGAGCTACCGCCTCCAGACTAGATCTACGAATAGTAAGGGCCATTTTGATTTTCTTTAAGTATGTGTTGTGGTTTTGATAGGCCTCCATGCCAACTGATCTGTTTGATTATTGATCATGGCCGCCATGCCATGACTATCCATCTTTGATCTCTGTAACTATCACTTATCTCTATTTTTACCTCTGTATTTCTCAGTCTATCTCTATTCCTCATCGCTCTTTATCTATATTTGGCCACCGTGCCCTGACTATCTCTCTATATATCCTCTATCTTGCTGTGAGATGTGTCATTTACATTTTGCCACCTTAGAATTATGAGTTTCTATCTGCTTTCTGCTTTTGGGATATTGAGCTTCAAAGTTTTGTATTCAAAATAGCAAGAATTGTAAGAATCTTTTTTTCTTTCTAAATAAAATGTCCCAAAATACATATAACTTTTATGAAACACCTCACATTGTGTTAATAAGTTGTAACACAATAAGGCTGAGGTGGTGATTAGTGTTGTGTTTGGGCGGTTTGATTATCTGTCACGGCAGCTGTGCCATTACTATCTGTTGTCTATCTGCTTAGAACTATTAGTTTAGATCTATATGATACAATAATTGTCAAAATTAATTATTTCACTCTGCTATTATTATTTATCACACACACACATGCACACACAGGTCCTATAGACATGTATTAGTTGCAAACAGGTATTAGACTGATATACACATACTCAGAGCTCCAAGCAGTTAGAGCGTCAGTGCTTTGCTCAAGGGCACCATTCTCCAGTTTCCACATCAATTCCCTCCAGAGTGAGCTATCGCCACCCAGCAAGGTCTACGAGAAGTAAGTGCCATTTTTATTTTTCATGTTTGTGTTGTGTTTTTGGTTGGCCACCATGCTGAACGATCTGTTTGATTATCTGTCTGTTTGGTTATCTTTAATGGCCGCAGTGCCATGACTCTCTCCATTTATCACCCTACAGTGTATTTCCCTCATCTTTCCCACTATATCTCTATTTATCTCTATCTCTGGCTCATCTCTCTTGCCTCTCATATAAGATATGTAGTTTTTATTTTCTTAAAATCTGTCATGTGTTTTTGGTTGGCCGCCATGCTGACCTATCTCTTGGAATGATTTTGTATGGCCGCCGTGCCATGACTGTTGGTTATGCTTCTATAGTCTTTAGCTTGAATCAATATTGATACAATAATATATTTCTAATTATTAATTAATCAATGGCGATTAATCCCTCAATGGGGAAGTTTTTTTCACTCTTGTAATCCTCATAATACACACATTGACACACAGGACCTGTAGGCATGTCAATAATTGTAGATTGCTGTCAGAGAGATGGAGGTGCTTCATAGTGAGCACTTCAAGCAATTAGGGCTTGGCTCTTTTTGGTTTTCACCATAAGCTGTCTGTGCGTTCCAATACCTGTCAAAGATGCAGTACATGTTTTTTTGGATATTGTCCACATCCCTGACAAACACAAACACATATGTCCTTGGATAGCTCCGTATTTCGTATGTCTGATATATTAAACACGATACATCAAAGATGCGTTTAATATATAAAGTTCATTAACAGATTAAATTGCAGAATATAACATTTATTTCAGGATATCAGAGATTCATTATACATATGAAATTCCATCTGTCCGATATCAGGTCCATTTATATGTGATATCTTAAAGAGGATACGTCAAAGATGTAGTTAAAATATGAAAAATGTGACAAAGATCTTAAACAGATTTGAATTCAGGATATTATATGCATATTTAAGGATATCAATGCATTAAATATTTGGAATCATATCCGTTGGGTATCAGGTACATTTATATCCAAAACATGATATGTCAAAGATGCTGGTAATATATGAAAAGATCTGACACATAGATCTTAAGCAGATTACATTGTAGGATATTTTATGTATATTTCATGGATGGGTATCCTGATCCTGGGTTTTTCAGGGTCCGATTTTGTCCGTTTACGGATAAGATCTGTCAAAGATGCAATGTGTATTCTTGTGGATATTGTCCGCATCGCTGAGATATACAAACATCCAACCTTGGATAGCTCCATATTTTCTAGTCGATTGTCCAGTGAGGGGAGAAAAGAGGCTTATCTAACATGCCTGGGGTTAATTGCCCTCAATCCAGGATCTCCTTTTGAATGTTTCCACGTCTCCAAATCAGTTCATTAGCAATTCTTTGCAATTCTTTTATAGTGTCTTAATTGAGGGTAATTAAGTGAAGTGATGGTATTAGTGGATGGGCGGACAAAGCATCAAAACCTTTGCTAGGGGTGTAGCATACATGAATATGTCATTAATGGTGACACTCAACGATAAACCCCACGTCCTCTGATTGTGCCAAAGCTTTAGATGAGCAATGCGTTCATTTGCCTGAAACGTTTTTTTGTTATTTAGATAAGTGGGATAATTGGAAGAGAGATAAATGCTGTATCAGAGTGCAGATGTGCAATAGAGCTTTGTTGAAATCGTGCAGACCAACAGAGTTTGGACCCCTGTGTCACGATTCAGGGACACAGACTAGCAGAGTGCTGTTGTACTATTTGCAATGAAAAGTATAAAAAATTACAAAACTGAATGGCAATAACAATGGCATGCAAATATTTTGGTATCAAAAGTTAAAGAGTCAAATCTCTCAAACTTTTCTTTATAACCTCAATGGTATTGAGGTTTTTTTTTTTTAAGGCTCATTGTCGTCATACAGAGATTTTTAAAATCTTTACGTCTCTTGAGAACCTTTAGGGATCTTCCAGTCAGGAGCTATAGACACACAGTGAAGAAGGCTGGTCCGGAAACGTCCATGTGTGTACTGGACTGTTGCTAATTAGATGACAAAAAGTCAAATGTCAGGAGAACGTTTGTGAGTTCTTGCTCCACAGGGCCTATGTGAGTTCAGTGGTTTTAGTTTTACTTTTCCAGCTTCTGAGATGTCCATTGGTGAGATTTCTTTGATATTTTAAAATAAGTTGAATGCAAAACTGCTAAGAACGCATTGTTTCCATAAAGAGGCATTTCTGATTCTTTTTGCATCTATTTTTTAATGCTGTGAGCACTACAAAAGCCCTCCCAAGAAAAACAAAAGCATCAGTTGTTGTAGACCATTTCCGTCAACTGTGGCTGTGATCAGTTTTTTGTTGCAATATTGAATTGGAACCATTTTGGAGGCCACTGACAAATTATGTTGACCTTCTGTAAGGGGGGGGCGGGGGGTCAGATGACAGAATCAGTCATTTCAGCACGACATATGTTTCCGTTCACATGACAAAGCCCTCTAGCAGCTATAGAAATTATGACCGGAGAAAAGGTTCAGGATAGGTTATTGTGGAGGGAAAAAGTTTGACTTTAACATGGCAGGCTGCTGTTCCCCACCTGTTTATTACCTATTCCCAACATCATACATGAAAACCTTGAGACCTCAGAAAATAGGGAGGATTTTAAAACATAAGTTGAGTTTCAAAAACTTTGTCTTGCGGCATTCTGGCTACTTTTTAAATGAAGGCAGGCTCACAGTCTCTGGAAGACAGCCGGGTACCCCATTGAATCATAGAGAGGAAGTGTGGTCGCAAGTATGGTCTATGTTGCTTTCTGTTATTTTATCCCAAACCATAATCTTTCGTCTGCATGCAGCCGGTTTTTCTGTGATCACGCAGACTGTTTGCATATCCAGTGCACAGATATTGTTGAGGACCTTAGAGTCCTGCACTGACTCCACGGTGTCTGAATGTTAAGATACTGTATTCCGTGCAAGACCTTGTCAACGTTAAGACTACAGTGATAGACACGGTTTTAAGGCGAGTGAAATGTTCTGTATGAAGCTGAATGATTCCTCCGTTACTTTAAATTTTTGGTACGTCTTTGTATGTGCAGTACCAAGAGATTCTCGTATCCGATTCATATTGCCATTAAACCTACTGTATATATTCATTTAAGATCAAATATGGCTCATTGAAGATCGCTGAGAGTAAAAGTGTTTTTCTACATCAGCTGTCAAAGTACACAGTACTTTTCTTTGTAAACTTTCAGTTCATAAGTCTGCATCATATGAATGGATGTCGTCCTTTAGCTGGAGGTTGTCCAACCCTCACCTGGCCATTACAATAAAGGAAAGAAAAGAAAACAGGACTTGTCTTTGCTTCACAGGCTGTTGTTTTGGCTTCGCTCCGGGTCTGTCCTGTTGAAGATACTCAACTCCTTTTCTAAGCGCGGCTTCCACCTGTGACTGCATTGAAGGGAATTTAAGAGGACACTGCTTTTGTGTTTGTGCAGAGGTTATTGTACCTTGTAAATACCTCACCGACAGCAAAAGCTCCGCGCTGCAGTGAGTCACTGAGACAGTTGTTTTGATACAAAAATGCACCGTAAGAGGCAATTTGCCCTTTTGCTACTTCGGCACTGAGAGACAAATACTCAGATTACATGTTTAAAATCTCTCCGATTCTGGCAGGTGTTGTGCCCATAATGGAAAATCCACCTTTGCAAGCAGACAGGGGATATTTAAAAGTTAAATCTCTGTGTGTTTCTTCCCTGAGTTTTATTCCTCCCTTGTCCCTGTCTGTCTTTAACTTTAAATTGTCTCCTGCTTAGATAATGCTGTGCTATTTCATACGAAGACAACTGGAAATTACAACAACTAGAAGCATAATTCGCAGAAAAAGCAAGACCCACCAGGAGCTGTGTGTGTGTGTGTGTGTGTGTGTGTGAGAGAGAGAGAGAGAGAGAGAGAGAGAGAGAGAGATGGTGACAAGAACATTGTCTAATTATCAGTTAGAGATGATTAGAGCAAAAGCAAACTCTCTGTGACAATGCTGTAAAGCCATCAGAATGGAAAATTGCCCCTGAAACTTTATGCTCAAAGTTTGTGTCCATGCAAAATGTGTGCAAGCAGCAGCTGGAGCTGTTCTGGAAAAGTTTCTGTCACTGAATTATTAACTGAATCGACATCTCATAGGAACTTTTCTGAAAAAAAAAAATCTGTCTGCAGTTGGGCATAAACACTTGTATTTGCTCCTGGTGTGTCATTAAGTTACAATGCCCAAATTCAGAGTGATTTCATGGGAAATGACAGACAGATAGCATGAGTCATAAAAATGCAAATGCTTTTTTTATGGGATTCTTTTTTCTTTATTTGCTTCCATACACTGTCGTCTCACATTGTGCTGGCAACAACAAGCTGGAAATTGGAACTGTGCAGTGTATCGTCAAACGGCCACTGTGTATAGCTGTGCTCACAAAATTTCGCCTGGCAAGTTTCCTCATTCTTGTAATCAAATCTGACCCGCGATGAGCTCCATCGGCTGAGGTAAGCACACGCACAATGAAGTGGAGAACGAGGGGAGGTTTGAGGTGGATGAGGAGGTGGTCTACTTTAGTGGTGCAAATTACGGAAGACTGTGGAGTAAACTGGTGCTAGATCAAAGATTCCCAGCCAAGCGTGGCTCCCTTTGTCTCTAAATAATAAGAAATTGAAATTGATTATGCCGAGTGGAGCAAGACTGTGCAAAGGAAATTGGAAAGTATTACTGTGGAAAAAAAGGAGGGATATACTTAGCTAACGCCGATTTCAGGCAGAGAGTGTAAACCCCGCGGTGGTGGATTCATGATCTGTCTTTCTTTGGAGAATGCAAAACAGCAGACAATAGATCCGGTCAAGAATATCAAGAGTATTTAATGGGCAACTAGTATGGTAAGTTCAAGGTCCAAATTAGTATTTTGGGTTTCTATTAGAACATGCTGGTCAAATCATTATTATTATCGTCATAATTATTATTTTATTTATATATTTTTATTTTAGTGCTTCAACACCTGTATTCACCCTTTATCTGAAACGCTCCAGTTTAGTGCCTCTCTCTTTAAGCCACCCTCCTCAAAAAAAAGTCCAGTCTGCTGTGAGTTGTCAGCCTTTCTGGGTCTTTCACATTTCTGCATCATTGCACCATAATTGCAGCCGGGTAATGACTGTAACGGAGTGAAAAATCACCAATAACAGCTACTAAACACAACCGGACATGTTCAAGCAGTAATATGATCCGAAATCGAGATGTTAGCATGTTGCTACATATAGAAGTGTAGGCTACGTAATGTAAAGAATTACTGTAGAATACCTGGAGCAGGTGACCATATAACCATCATGATCACTTTGTAGCAAAAGCAGAAAAAAAACCTCTGGAAACAGTATTCATAAGAGTCCGAAAGCCTGACGTTTTAGCCTACAGGGATAACTTTTTCATTAATTTACCCCATTGTCTAAAGTTTTTTGCCAACTCTAACATAAACATCCAAATGTTACATTTAAGACAGAAAATAAGGATAACTATTAAAGGTTGCCTTTAAAGGTTTGCAGGTTTTCTCATGTAAAAATAATATCTTTTGGCTTTGGATTATTAGGATGGAAAAAACAAATGAAGTGGAGTTTGGTAGGCCATTTCTACCTCTTTGTGCAACATAATGCTTTTCAGTTCATTTTTCCAAAACATTTTGGCAAAAAGTTTCTCCAATTGTCATAGTGTGGGTTTTGATAGTGGTATTGATAACTGATATCATGTTACTAATAATCACTAGATAGAATTATGTAAGACTTTGTCTCCTTCCCACAACACCATCCGGTTGCCTTTTCACTCTCTATTAAGCATAATTGCTTTTTTGTATGATTTTATACAGTAATGGTCAGAGAGTCTCTCTCCACTGCCCTATACTTGTATTTTTAGTGTAATTCATTTAAGGATACCTTTGCTATTACTCTTCTTAAATTTCTTCTATATTATTATTTTCAAATTCTCTTGAGACTGTTTTGGCCATGTTAATCATGTAGTGACAGTCTGATAATTAAAAAGTAAACGTCTGATAGCCAGCTTCACAGTCATCATATGATAAGCTACAGTCATGCTCTGATGTTATACAGTATTTATAGTTTAGTAGTATTTTTAGATACATTTACAGCTATCCCTCTGTCCAGATATGGGTATAGACCATTTACACCTCCACACACACTACTTTATATTTGCAACTTTGCTTCAGTGAAAAGTGATGGGCATTTTTAAGGACATTTTAAAATTTTAAAGACTAAATAATTAACCAATCCATTAAGATAATAATCCACAGAGTAATCAATACTCAAAATAATTAGTTGCAGCCAATATTGACAATGTGTTGAACTGAAATATCTCCATATACCACTCTAGTAAGCATAGCAATGGCTATAAACTAAATGTGATCATCAGTGCATTCATTTCTGTCCTCATTATGTGTTGCTTCCAGCAAAGAGAATACCGTTGATTTTTTGTCTGTGGTGAAGTTTAGCAATATGGACAGTGGCAGTGTAATTGAAAAATGGCTGTTGAGATGTGCTGGTGCCTGGCGTTGAGTTTAAATCACTTGCTGTGATGAGGGAAGAAGCCACCGGCAGAAGAATGAGAGATGACAGCACCTTTTGTTTTTTTTACACTAATTACACAGTAAAATTTTAGTGGTAACATTAAGTATCGTTGACCAAATCTTAAGGGAAATTATGTGACACAATGAAGTAGGAATTAGGGAGACGGTCAAGCTGTATTTTATATTTATGGGTTGATTTTCTAATGGATTTGGTTATTACTACCAGGAGTGTTTAATAGTGGAGGGGGTCAGCAGGAGATTTACATATTATAGCACTGGTAATAAGCAGACCCCAAAGTCTCACAGAATAGAAAATTAAATGTACTCTCTATTGCAAAGTATATATATATTTTAAAACAAAATAATTGGAGTAGCAAACATGATACAGTGAGTACTAATCTTTATTTTTACCAAACGTAAGGGGATTTTAAACTCTTTCTGCTGAGAGATTTACTCACGTGGATGACTTCTGGTGTCTCATTAGTCCACAGAGAGTGGATCCAATTTGTTATGCCTATGAATAAGTTTGCTGAGGGTGTGTGAAAAAAAAAAAAAGTTGCCCATGATTACAATCTCCCCGAGACGTGGAAGATGCACTGTAGGAGTCCATCGATGCTCTTTCACAGCTCATCAGAAGTCCCTGGAAGAGGAGAAGAGGAGAGGAAGGAGTGTGGAGTGCTGAGTGGCAAACAGCCAAAACACTGACTGTGGCTAAGAAAAAAAAAGCTACTTTTATTTTTGGCAGACAGGAGGGATGAAGCAGTTAGATGACACTGGCAATGACTAGAAGCTGGAAAAAAGTGCTGAATGATGATGAGAATATGTAAAATCATATGTGAGACTGATGGCCACAAATATTCTCCCACTAGTCACTAGAATTTTAGGATCTTTGCTCTATATATTTTTTGTGGAATTTAGGAATTATTTTAAAAATATTGGTTGCGACCTCATTTTTGTAGCCTGTGTGGAAATTTTGAAGGAACAGATAACCCCAAAGCTGTATCACAGCACAGAGGGAAGCGTGCATCACTGAGCAAGCAAATGTCACAGCTCAGCTGAGGAGGATGCCATTAATAGCTAGATTTAGGCAAAAGAGGCACATGGTAAGGTGTAGAAGAAGAAAAAATCACATTCAGATGGAAAGAGATCATTGGGCTCACAAATGAAAGTCCGGGGTTTGTTGGATCCATCCACCAATCCTCCCGCCCACGTTATAGAGACCTTTATGATCCTTATATTAAGTTGTTAACGTCAGCCTTTCCACCTGACGCCATTCAGCAGCGTATCATATGGACATGACAGGCTCCGTCTGGCCACGCTCTCAAATGAAGCCACCAGTCCGTGCATCATGCTGCTGCAGCAGGCACTGTTTGGCGGTATATAATGCCACTACAAACAGTTCTGTCTGGCCGTATCATGTCTAGAGGCGTATCATGGGGATGTGAAAGGTGGCTTTTGGCATCAGAATCTTACGCTAAAATCACTGCAAAAGTGGTGGTATTTGATGACTTCAGAATGAGAATGGGCTGGAAAGCACATCTCTCTGACAGGCTGTTATCCCAGAAACAAAAGTGGATTGCTCTAAAGTCTTGCATTTCCAAAAATACACATGCACAAATTCATTGGGTTAGACAAAACAATCGGCAGAAAAAAAAGTTTGGATTGTACATTTCTGAAAACCACAGAAACTTCACATTTGTCGGTTATGGTTAGAAGTGTTTTAGCTTAAAACACACACTTTTGATGGCACAGAAGTTGCTTCAAAAGCAAGAATAGGTCAGTAAAAAACACTTGAGATTGGTGCCTCAAATGCTGCTGGGAGATGCAGCGAATGGTTGGTAAAGACACCTGGAATTGATGGTTTAATTGACTCCAGCAAACTTCACAAAGAGGTGGTAAAAACACCCAGGATTGGTGGTTCAAATGCCAATGGGAAACTGAAACTAACTGCCGGGAGTGTGTATTTTAAGAGGCATTTGTTTTTGGCATAACGGGCTGTCAAAGAAATGAGCTTTCAGTCCCATGAGAAAACTTTGGCAAATTGGGTTTCAAAATTTTGGCATGAAATCCTTTTGCGCGGTGATGTGGTTGGCAGGTGCAGATTGGTAGAAAGAAAACAAGTTCCTACATGAAACTGCTCACAACAAAGTTTGTGGATTATTTTGCATAACCAGGTCATGATTTCTGGAAAACAACATTGCTGTTTAGTTTTTTAAATCGATTTTTTTCGGGGCACATTGAGCACCACAAGCTGAGAACCATCTAGTTTCATTACATTTGAGAGAAGACAGAGATTTTTACTGACGAGTTTGGAGCGAACTGTCCCTTTAAGCCATTACTCTTCTGTCCCAGTCCAGACACTATAAACTCTACTTACCTCATCAGCAGAACTAAACCACAGCTTCAATAACAAACCTCTAATGCAATTTAAAATGTGATACTTTAGGTGTTAGTTTTGTCAGATCAGTTGGAAAAAGAATGGTGCATCTGAAGAGCAGCTTGGGGAAAAGTGACAGTTCTGATGTGTTTTCTGAGACATAAAGAGGGGAGAGAAGTTTTTATTGTCTCATGAGTGAACTGTGTGTGTCCCATGTCTCCCCAGGATGTCATCATCTTCAACACTTCTGACTATTATCACTCATCATTCTGTAAACTGGGGAGATGCTGAACACCAAGTCATAAAAACATCAATATTTGGGTGCAACAGCCCGGCCCTGGTTCCTCAAGACCTAATCGGCTATCCACAGTGGATGTGGTGTGAGTAATTGCACTTTGACAATGAACGTAACTTAATTTAGACACTGCAGATGGAAAACATACCTGCCGCCTTCACTAAGCTCTGAAGGGAGAGAGTTAATCAGCTTTAAAAGAACAACGTCATACCAACAAGCTGTTGTGGATGAGAGGTGTTGGAAAGAAAAAAGTAATACATTTCAAGTTGTGTTTACTGGCATTATTGCCACAGCTGTCGATAAACTTTTGTCAGTGAAGTCAGTCATACAAGTCATAATATTGTGTATCTAGAAGTGCAGAGTAATAAGGCATCTCACCTGCACTTGATTTAGACTTAGATTTTTAGTTTTTTGGTGATACTGTCAAAATGCATCAGTCTGTAATGGTCATGAAGCTGTTTAGTTCAAAATATTTTGGAGGAGTATGTCTGTAGGGATATAAGGATACATTTTACAGAAAACATCACAATATTGCCACAACTTTGGAAGTTGTGTGTTGGCAGAGGTGGAAGGAACAAATCATATTTACTCATCATTGCAGCAAATTGTTTTTGTGTACTTGTCAAGTTCTACTTTTTGGAGTACACAACTGGGCGGCGTCAGGTTGAAACTCTGCCAGTAATGAAATAATATAAGAAGCAATTTGGTCCCTATTGGGTGGGAAGGAGGGGCGGTGGATGAATCTAGCAAACCCCGGACTTTCATACAGGAGTCCATTGTTTGCTTCCCATCGAAATGTGATGGGGTTTTTTTATACCACTGTTATACTGTGCACTGTTATGGAGTGAGATTCAAGCTGACCATGCCTGCTGTGTTGTATGGCGTTAAACAGCTCTATTTCAGCGGCTGGCATTTGGCTGAATCACTGTTGTAAGATAACTAATGACTACATTCCACGTCTGGAGACAGGCCAGGTACTGAGAGTTATCTAGTCAATACACGATGAAAGAAGCCAGCTGCACATCCAACGGGCCACTTTGAGAAAGTTACAGTTGATTGTGAAGAAGTCATGAATATTTAAAGCAAATATAATGAGATGCTTACTTTTGTGAGGCACTTAGTGGTCTCTAAGTTATATATGAGCGGTCAAAAGGTTGAAGCCGATGTGAGAGCTCAGGAGAGAGTCGTAATTCTCGTAGCAAGTTAATTGGTAGTGCCTGTTGTCTCTTGGTACATTTCCAGCACTTAAGTTTCCTCACTACTCTTTTCTTTCTGTCATCGGTGTCTTTTTTTTTCTATCATTTTATGTTTTTACACTTCTCCTTCATTGTTTCGTGCCCTCCTTCAGTTTTTCTTCCTCTCCTTCTCTCTCACCTATAATCAAGAATATATATATTAAACCATACAGTGCAGTGCAACCCCGGGTAACAGTAACAACTTCTGTTGTCATAAAAACTGGAACATTGGCTCTTAATGAGCTTGTGTGGTGACTCTTAGAGCGGGACGCTCTGCCCCCCTCATATATCAAAGTTTAAAATGGTTGTAAATATATACAAGGGTTTTGTTTGCTGTAGGACCAGTGAGGGAGATAACAAGACACGCTGACTTTCTGCTTACTCTGCAAACTGCTCCGAGAAAAAAAAGGCAAGCCAATCAATACTTGAGACACTTGGAAGAGGTAACACAGATCGATCAATTGCACACTTTCATTGGCACCATAAAAGTGTGGACATTTCTGAGGGCATGCTTAGACGCTTCTCTGAGCCAAACAAGTCGATATGATCCCTTGAATATGTTTCGCGCCATGTAGGCATGTCAGCATGCATTATTCATTAAAAAGATGAGAAAGTTGTTGAAGCTGTTTGCTAAGGTGTATTCATATTTCATCATTCATTATTTCTCAATTCAACTTTTTTTTCTGCGTTTATTGTTTTGTACTGAATTACAATAAAAATACGCTCCTGGCTGAGCTGTCAAGAAAAAAACCCTCTGCTCAACCAATAAACCAGTTATTTTAATTAAATGCTCCACAGCTTAGCTAGTTCTGTATGTCTTTATAATTTTATGGCTCTGCAAAGAAATAGAATTTAGATAAAGTTTAATTCCATGGATTACTAGGCCTTGTTTTCTTACTTTCTACCATTATGACTCTGTGTTGAGTTTTATCACTTTGCTTCACTGCTGAGCTTTATTATCTGTTAGTTTACCAGTGGTGCTGCTGCCAGTACTAGCGGAAAATAAAACTTCTTTAAAACCTCCAGTGACAGATATTTAGAGGCAGCACAACAAGCTGTAAACACATCATTGACATCTTGTCACCAGATTCGGTCACATTGTGTTGTCTTAAAGACACTTTGAAACAGCCAGAATATCTGGAGTAAGACGCATCTGTAGAGTATCTGATTGAAATCTCATTTCAAACCACCTTCAAAGGCGGTTTGGATCAGATTTGCAAAAATCACATTTTATGTGGTTTTGCTGTTGGATCTAGATATAATCTGGATATCTAAAACAAACAAACAAACAATAAAATGGGAGTCTCTTTATGGGTAGCTACACGGCCCTCCAAAACTTTGAGAACTAACATTGAAATGTGTACAAAAGCAAGTACAATCTGATTAACATAAATAACTCATTGTGCCCGTGGCAGTGCGACTCAGCAGAGCAACCTTGTGGGTGATTTTACATTTCGCATTAAAATTAATCTAATCAAATCAGTGAATCCTATTGTTGAAACAACCCAGTTAATCAATTCAGTACCAGGTAATAGCCTACGCTTCCAAACCCTGCATTACCAACTGTATTATCACGCGGCCAAACTTTATATGCACACAGTGAAGCTGACAGCAACCACATGCCACAAAGCCGCTGTGCAACACCGAGGTGATGCCTTGTATCCGTGCCCCATGTATTTCAGCCATAAGGAAGATGAAAAATGGATTTCTCACTTCAACTCAAACCCAAATTGTTTGTATTATTTGTATCACACCATAAATGAGCCACGGCAGAAGCAGAATGCCCCTTTTTTCTTAGATATTGATGATTATGTTAGAATGATTTTTTTAGAGATAATTGTGACATTTAGGAGGTCCCAATTGGCAATTCATTTTTGCTGAACATCTGCAGTGAATGTAACATCAGGGCACTTCAGCTAGTTAACAGTTAGAGGAACAGATCTTTTACACAAGCTGAAGAGAATCACAAGTCGGAGGTTTATGAAGATAATGCAGTTTTCATTTTCAGATACAAGTACTCGCTTTCCTCTCTCTCTCTCTCTCTCTCTCTCTTTCTCTGTGTGTGTGTGAAGTCAAAACTCTCTAAAGCTCTACAATTAAGTGAAGTAAGTGATGCGATTTTGATTTGCTGTCAAGAAAGCAAAACTATGAAACTAAGGCTCAGGGTGAAAATAACTAGAATTATTTGGTTAATTATTAATATCATTTTAAGTATATTTGTGTCTGTCTGTATTCGCTCCCTGTGGCTGTGAAATGGTTTTAAACTAACCATGTCAAAAAAGGGTAACGGGGTCATTGTTGTGTCTGTTTGCATGCTGGGTCTGTTTGCATGCTGTGTCGCTGTAGGTGTGTGTGTGTGTGTGTGTGGCGTGTGCCCATGTTTGTTTACTGTAGATCATCAAATTTCAAATGAGCCACTCAACACTTGATAAGACGCCAACTTCGAAAATAGCCTCCCTTTTGTCGAAGAAAACAGAAATTTTTGAGTGAAAAGCGCAGCTGCTACCCCTTCGTTTAAAACTGTTATAAATCATTCATGTCTGCTAGTTTGTTTAGTTTATGTGCTTTAAGGAAATAATGTCAATGCACAAACTTCCCACTCTACATATTTTACCCTCCAGCTCACTCTCATTGAGCAGCATGTTAATTCTCACAATGTGTGAAATTACACTGCCTTTCATTTGAATCCAATCCTTCAGTTAGCCTGCAGTGGGTCCACCGGAGTGTTATTAACATCCTCTAAACAATCAGCTGAAAAAGTGAAACCTTCTCTTGTTCAATTTCAAAAATGCCCGATGACTGTCTTTTTCTCTCTCTCTCGGTGTATACACAAAGATTGAATGTATATCCCACTACATCAGTGCCAGAACTGGTACATTTTCCATTGTAACAAAGTCACCGGTGGTAACGTTTATAGGGCGAGGTGAGGTGTAGAAGAAATATCACACTCATCAGGAAGTTGACTTGACTCCCGCATCACAGTCCGCCTTTGTGGGATCCATCCACCTCCCTCCCGCCCACCCTATAGGTGCCATTGCTCCTTATATTACATCCTTACCTACAATGTTTCAATCTTTGGACGTGTTTCATGAACATTCAACAGGTTCCATCTGGCCGTGTTCTCAAGTGTTGTCGCCTGTGCATTTGTCGGGCAGACATGGCAGTGCCGTGCCGTCCAGCTGTCCACTGGGCCTACAATAGCACAGAAAAAAAACATCATGAAATGTGACATACATCACTAGCGTAGCATGCCACACAAACTAGCACTCAGTGTTATTAAAACAACTCAATCATCTTTGGGTTTTACATGGGACACAAACAATGGTCTCCCGGATGAGTGTCCGGGACTGTTTGACCTATCCATATCACCTATTACCCGCCCTATACAGATATTCTTGATCATGCTATGGCACACTTGCTTGACCATCAGAAACTGTTGCCACCCAGTGCATATCATTTCACCCTTAAGGGTGCTTGCTAGTGTCAGTGTCTGACACAGACTGGTGTTGCAGCCCAGATGGCTTTTGCATTTTAATTTTCTGTTACTCTAATTCTCTCCACACACACTCCACTCCACCATACCCATCAATCCTCCAGCATGTTGTGACTGTGATAATCACTCACTGGTGAACACATTAAGGTTAAATGATTGCAAGGACAAGAGGTGGTACAACGGACCAACAGTTTCTTTTAAAATTTAAAAAAAAAAAAAAAATTGGCACCTCCCACCTCTGGGTAGCACCCTGTGTCCCCCATAGTAAGATCCACCACTGCATTGCACAGTCTGTATCCAAGTCCTGAAAAAGATTATCTCTATTTTCATAATTTTGGTGAAAGAAATTGTATTACAAGATAATTCAGCGCATTTTGTCCAACCAGTGGATTGCTTTGTTCCTCTGTGAGATAAGGTGCTAAGGCGTGAAAGCTCATCTGACTTCATATTTCTTCAATAAATACAGATTCCACTGACAAATGTCCAAATACCATTTTTTCCTATTTTTCACACTTTTCGTCTTTAGTGTTTTATTCAGTTATTTTTCCTGCCAAACCATGAGCAGCAAAATATAAAGCAGCAGGAGTTAATGTTAAGTTAGTCTTGTTTAACAAAAGAAGTCAACAGTCAGTCTTATCTAATTTGAACGTGTGGAACTCTCACTCTCTGCTGCACACCCACTCATCATACCTCTCAGGTCTCATTTAACAAGTTAGAAAAGAAAACTGTTGTGATCCGCGGAGACTATTTGCTTCTCCACAGAGCCTTTGGCAGGGCTGTGGTCCCATCTGCAATCAAATGCTCTATACTTAGAAATACCTGGGCTTCCAGAGCAGAATTTTACACAGCACTTAAAATGTACTGTAGTTTTATTTGAATGTACCCATCAAAGGCAATTTCTGGATCACTGTACTTGCATCTGTTAAGAGTGATACGCTTACATAAAACAATGTTTTCTCACTGGCATTTTTAAATCCAGATTTGGTTTGTGTCAACATGTATTGAACTACAACCTCTCTAAAATTAAGTAGAATGTGGGGTAATGTTTACAGGATGACACCATTAATGGCAGACCAAAATAGAGGCTTTTACTATGAGTATAGGAACAGATTTTCACTGAGGGGGGGGCTGCACAGTATGAATGTGCACGCATGACTTTGTGCTTGTGCTTTTACAGGAGCAGCAGAAAGAGTGATTTACATCAGTGGTTTTATCTGTCATTAATCACTCCCTCACATCAGACACAATTTCTCTCAGGATTGCATGTGCCAAAATTTTTAATATTTTATTTCAAACATTGTCAGACATCAAGCTGACTCCTTGCTGAAGCCACTTACATCCCATTGGCAAATTATGTATGTGCCCATGGGCCACATAATTAGCTGCCATTAAACTCCATTCTGATGGCTATGTGCCCCTGTAGTGGAATTCTTCTTGCTCAAAGGATTTTATGCATCTGAAAAGCAGCTCCTTTTTTTTTTTTCCTTCTGCATCTACTCTTGATGTTATGGGATGCCGCTCAGGGTGTCAACAGGAGCAAATGGTTAGGATTAGGCAACAAAGTGACATTGTTAGGTTTAGAAAAAAACATTATGGTTTGGCTCACTGTTCAGAAGGGAAACAAACATTAGGCTTCCTGGTGAAAGTCCAGGGTTTGTCCGACCCATCCACCGCTCCTACCGCAGGTTCTTTAGGCATTCTCGGGCTCGTTGTATTGTATTGTTACCAGAAGTGTTTCAACTTGATGCCATCCAGCAGCGTATCAAATAGCCACAATAGGTTCTGTCCAGCCACTTTATCAACTGGCGCTGCCCGTCTGGGACAAGCGTCATCCAGCAGACCGGCGGCGTATCATAACATCACCAAGGCTTCTGTCTAGGCATGTTACAAATTGATGCCACACAGCGGCATTGGTGTTGGTGTCGGTATCATACGCCAAAATTGCTGATAAAGTGGCAGTATATGATATCTTTGGAATGCTGGTTCAGTCTATCCATGCAAATCTGTCCCCAAGTTAAGCTGACCCATGTGCTGACCCTGACACTTTCACTTTGACCTCACCTGATGTGATGACATTTGCACATCAGATTGGAGGAATTAATTTTGTATGCACATTTTAAACAGCTTTTTTTTTCATCATCCTTCATTTTATTGCAGGCACCTTATTATATGCTGTTTGAAATACATGCTCAAATATATAGTTATGGAAAACTACCCATCTGTGTACAGACTATGTTGACTATATGTTGCTGCAGCACCCACCTTCCTGCACCCATGCCCTTTACCTTGACCATGAATGGTATAAAAGAGTGTAACATGAAAGCTCAATACAGACTTTATTCACTTTTTACAGAGAAGTTGAAGCACAAGGCCATCAACAAAGAAGCAAAAAAAAATAATAATCTGACCTTATCATTCATTATCATCTTCAGTCATTCTACCAAAATGTAACAACACAAAATTAAAATTTAGCAAAGAATGCAAGGCACAGACCAATCAGGCTGCAGAGCGTGTTGACAAACTTGCATTTCTTAGTCAAATATTTTATTGGTTTTCATAGTTTTCTACAATGAACAAAAATTCATCAGCTGATCACACTGTCATACATTTCTGCATTTTCAGAAAGTACAGAGTGTGATTGTAACTTTTGTGAAAAACACTTTAGGATGATGACCAAAGATGGCATAACAGCTCTCCAAAAGTGTTAAGTGTTATGTTGTGATTTGAAATCTGAGGAGAAGATCACTATTGTAGCTCCTGTGATTCCTCTTTCTTATTTTCCTTGCGTCCAAGATAACAGATATAAACACAAATAAAGTGTTGCTTGGCAAAAACTTAGGTAGGATGTTGGTGAAACTCCTGGGTTGCTCATTGAAACAATGTTTGCTAACGAGCAGGCAACTCTCTGACGAACAAACAACGTGCCAGCTTGCCCACCTCGAGCAAGCCACAGCAGCAAAATGGCAGTTTCATGTGTTTGTTCGCTCTCAGTGAGTCTTCATTTATCCATTTATGGCCATTTCTGATGACCATTTTTGTAGGCCAGCGCTTGCTGCTTATCAAGCTGCATGTCCAGGACCCGAATATTTCCGAATGATAAATCCCACGTTGTTTGAGCCAGAGCTGATTGTGGGGCCGCTGACCAAGGGGGCAACACTGAGCCGGATCTGTTCTTGTCCCCCCCCCTCTTGTTCTTTCCCTCCTTTATTTTCTCTTGTAGTTTGTGGTGATAAGAATGCAGGGAGTAATTATGAGAAAAACTTAGAGTTTTCACATCAACAGCTCTGCTGGGTTGTATTAAAGCTAAACAGCAGCATGTTTTCTGCCTGATTAAAATTCCTTTGGTCCTTATTTTCAAGACCACTAATGCATCCGTTCCAGAGATTATTATTTTTCATGCAAAAAAGTACAGTGGGAAACCACCCAGGCACATTCCAACAAAATATGTCGTTCTTGTAGTAAATGACGTGCGCTGGTGGGAAAAGAAATGTCCGTTTTTATTATTTGTGGTATAGAAGGAAACAGTAGCTTGTGAACAAAATTCAATTACATTTATTTGTGTTAGTAGCAGCTGTAGCTGTAGTAGTACTGTTAATCCAACCCAAGGAAATTCCACTCAAAATATCAAGAGAAATGTAGCACGTTACACAAATCTGTCCAGTTTGGATTTACTCCAAGGTCAACAAATATTGGTGCTGTGTCATGGCACCCTTTAACATCTGTACGAGACATACAGCGCTGTCAGCAAACTCCAACATGCTCTCACCCCAAGTTGTCATATAATGCAGCTCTGCAGTGGCCTTCTGCATCTAAAAATGATGTTTTAGGTATCTTTCTGTCTGTTTTTTACCCTCCAGCATGCAGCTACCGTTATGTCAACAACCGCACATTCTGGTACGGATAGTGCGGTTTAGGCAACAAGGGCACGGATGGTGAGGATTAGGTGGAGAGGGCTCATGGTAAAGTGTAGAAAAAAGATCACATTCAGACTGCAACCGAAGACAAGACTCCTGTATCAAAGTCTGTTGTTTGTTGGATCCATCAACCACCCCTCCCGCTCCATAGGTGCCCTCGCGCTTCCCTTTATTGCGTCATTAGCAGTAGCGTGTTAACCTGACGTCATCCTGCCGCGTTTCACACACATGCAACAGGTTCCTGATGCCTTCAGACCTTTTGAGTGGACTGAGTTGTATCTGTCATAGACTAGCATAATTTAATTTGCCTATATTAGTTTGTCTGTGTTTTCACTTCTTTGTATTTATTATTCAGAGGATTGTGTTTACTTTGTTTCTGTTCCTGTGTTTTTGTGATGTCTTTGCCCTGCTTGTCCACCTACACACCTGCCCTGCATCAGCCTCATTAGTCCTTCCGTGCTCTGGAGTATTTCCCAGTTAATCAGCTCCCTACTTAATCATTTTATTCCCCTCACCTGAGCTTCCACGCTATTCTCGCCACCTGCACTTCATCATTTCGTCAGACTAGTTTGTATTTGGTTGTGGTTTTCAGTTAAGTCTAAAATGGATCCTTGATCTTGTCGTGATCTTTCCGTTTTCTTGCTCAGACCTTAAATAAAAGGTGATTTATTCGAGTTCCTTTTGCCCAGCAGCTTCCAGGATATTTTCCAGTTTATTAACTTCCACTTTGGTTTTGGTTTTCTTTCCAGCAAATAAACTCATAACTGAGAACACACAAAAAAACAGCACAGTGAATTTAAGTTGTTTCTATCCATACATACCATACACACATACACACACGGCATTTACTAATCTTTTTTTTTTTATCTCGACTGGTACCGTCACATTTCCTGAAATCTCCACCTCCCCCAAGAAAAGCATCCTATGGGTCAGCAGCCATCTCATACCCAAAGCTCCAAATGCATTAACATTGTTCCAGACCATTAAATGAATTTTCACACAGCACAATACAAAGGCAGATACACAGTGTAAGACATGATTGAATTACTCGGAGACATTCCGCGCTGGGCAATATTTTCATATCAGGCCGGAGTTTACCCTGCGGGTCACCCTCTGTCATGAGGGTGGATATTATCACATTAATGCATTTCAACATTTACCATCATGGCCTCATTGTGCTCAGCGTGAAGGACAAAAAAACACAGAGGGAACGCACGTGCATATCAAGCAGCGATGACTGACTCCCCAGCTGAAACGTAGCAGCTTCTGCGGTTGGGAATAAAAAGAGAAGATAAGTCGATTTAAGTGCTTTAACTCACATTTATTCAAACAGCGCTCGGGGGGAGAACTGATCCCAGTCAATGTTTATAATTCATATTTTCACCTACCACTGTTTCTCTCAGAGGCCTTCAGTGACACACAGCCTCAGCACATCTAAATGAATTTTCATAAAAGGCTAAATGAATATCTGTCATTAAATTAAATGCTATAAGAGTTGTTCTCCCTAATGTTTGACACTAGTTTGGGTACATTTTTACATCGTTTTTTGTTGTTTTTTCCAAAAAAGCACATTATGTTTTTATTTGGAGTCTGCACATCACAGTAGGTACAGTAATTGCAAGTATAACTTTTGTAGTTTATTTCCTTAAAATGAAGTTCAGGGCTTGTTGTTCCTCTCCAGCAGTGTGGATGTACAGAGAGAGCTGATGGGAATCCAGTCATGCATATTGTCCCGTTGTGACAGCTGCTCTAACAGGCAAACAGCAGCAGCAGAGATTAAGGCACAAGTTTGAGTTGATGATTAATGGTGTGAGCTTTTTGTTCTGTGTGTGGAAAAAAATGTTTTTATTATTCTCAAATAATGAAAACAAAAGAGCAAAAGAACAATAAAAGTATGGATTTCTTATGTCCGGTAAAAGGAGATACACGCAACTCATTTGTTCTAACAGCGTGTTTTATTGATTGCACTTGACTGGCTGCCTCTTAAAGCTGAGAAGATGTCACCAAGCTTCAGACAGCCGAGGTAGTGCAATTACTGATACATGTTATTAATCAAAATTCAATTTCTCGCCAACATGTGTTACATTGAGAAGTTCAGATGTTACCAGAGTGAAAAACAGTTTTTCAGATTTTTGACACATCGCAAGAATGTGTGTAATCCATCATAGTCATTTAAAAATAGTGTTTAGTGTAACACATGTTGACTTCATATTATCATGAGAAACAAGATGACCACAAAGAGATCCAAACCACCACAATGGGACAAAAAATTTCAACAAAGAGACAAAACGACAAAGGGACACGAAATGGGAAAAACATAACAACATTTTTTCAACACGTCAAATTTCACCAATTTCACCAAAACTGTCCAGTTCTGGATGATTTTTGTGTCCTGTCAATTCAATTTAACCAAAAACCTTTGCTCTTTGTATGAAATGACTTTTGTCAACTTGTTGTTCATGTTGCTTATATGTACACTGTTGGCAGTTAAACATGTGTGTAGGGTGACAGAGTAAAATTGTGTTCACATATTTATTGTTTTAATAAATTGAGTTGAACTGAAAGGGCAATCCATAATACTGTAGATGTTCCTGTTTATGCTCTGTGTATATCGATACATACCAGCAGAATCCCGTAGAGCGACATTTAAAAGACTGATGTCACTGTAAGGTGTACATCTGTGGAATGTAAGGACCCTTGTGTACACATGTCCATACTTGACCGCCCTGTGCAGACAATCGATATTGAATTTCACCCGGCCGCACGTGAAAACCTGATAATGTTTTGGATCACTTCTCTTGATCACTTACTTGGCAAATTATGAAGCCACAAGAATCGGAAGCAGCTCGCATCGATCCGTGAAGTCTTGCCCGGGGGTTACTTGTAACCTCTCTACCAGGAGCGCTGAGGTCCGCTCAATAGGGCTTGAAGGCTCAGCAATCAAATTATACAGATGCTGCCTCAGTGGGACTGTGGCTGGAGCACAGTGCAGATGTGTGCTACATGGAGCAAGTGTAGATACAGTCAGCGTCAAGTCATAGTTAGTGGTTGACAAGGAGGAAAACTGGGAAAATGCAGTTTTTAAACAAACATAGGACACTATTAAATGTACTATGCAAATGATCAATTAAAATTACCATATTACCCTACGGCCATCTATGCTATGAAATAGATTATGTCTTAGTTATTTCTCTGCACATTTTAACATTACTCATCGCCATAAGCCTATGTTTTGACAATGTCCTATAACATTATCAAGCACGGATCTGAACTCTGAACCTCAAGAACTACAGGTCCTCGGAGGCGCTGGATTTTTTTTCCTACCAGGGGCTAAACAATCGAACGTTTTTTGGATAAAGCACAAGAAGCTTTTTGTTTAAAATACTTTTAAAAATAATTTTTTTTATCACTTTCTTGAGGTCATTTCCTTGTTGTTATAGTTGTTTTCTTTTAAGATTTTTTTTTGCCTTTAGTGGTAGGGCAGGTCAAACATGAAAGGGGGAGAGAGGGGTTAACATGCAGCAAAGGGCTTCAGGTTGGAGCCGAAGCAACAGCTGCTGCAGCAAGGACTTAATCTTTGTACTCGGGACGCCCGCTCGACTAGGTGAGCAGCTGGACACCACTCTTGTTTTTTTAAACCTTTTTTATACCTTATTTTCAGGCAATTTTCTTGTAACTTTTTACTACTTCTTGTTTTTTGGCGCCATTCCATTGAGGTTTATCTATACAGAAATAGCTAATCTTTTCACTGATTGTTTTGTTTGCTTATGTAGCCCATCAAAATGAGTCTGTTTCATAACCAGTTATAAACTCCTTGTCGCTACTTTAAGAGGGGAACATACCCTTGTTAAATCAAACCGTCATGATTTGTAACACGGGTTAATCTGTGCTTACACAAGAAAACAGCATTTAATCTTTGCCAAGGGACAAATTTAGCAGCTCCTTCATTGGGAATGAATCGACCTTGCTAATAAAACGTCTGTTTGAGCTTTTAAATCAAAATGACCTGATTATATTGCCATCAGTTACGAACCATAAAATGTGACCATATCCTATAAAATCCCAGGAAGCCTTAGTGTGTCACCTACAGGAAACTTCCAGTACTCTGTCACCAAGGTATGAAAGCCCAAAGATTTGAATCTTTGTTGTTTTTCCTAAGTGTCATGTTTTATACAAGCAATAATGATGCCTGCACAGTGACATTTCAAACTGGGCTTTTTGAGTTAAATTTAGAAATGTTTTCATTCTGAAGCCAATCTCAAAACCCATCAGCTAATCATGCATGATTAGTCTCAGGGGGAATGGGCACTGCAATGGGACTGCAGTGCAATGATTAAGAGTAATCACTTTCTACACCCACACATAAAGTAAAAAAATCCAAATGAAAGGTAGAATGCCATGTATGAGTAAATATGTGTTATCCCAACTGCAGATATCCCTTTGGGTTTGTTTAGCAGAGAATTGAATCTCTGAACGTAGAAGCAACATTAGGAGATGACAAGTCTTCGTTACTGGACATTTTAATGTCATAGGCCATGAAGTCTGTACGCTGTGTTTTATGGTTATTGAGGTAGTTACACCACAGAGGAGGTAAGGCGAGGGTGATAAAAAAGACTTCTGCAAAGAGATGCTTATTGGATACATCATTTAAAAACTAAATATCCTCAGGGTCTGAATGAGGAGTGAGCACTATCTTGCTTTGTTTGTAATGTGTTTGTGCAGAAGAGCATTTCAAACAGTATAGTTTTAAGATTGTGTAAATAAATGTTTATTTCTTTGATATCATGAATCTGGGCCACTAAGATAATGATGCAATGATTAAAAAATAAAGGCTCAAAGGAACTTGATGTTCCTGTATGAATTGAATATTGAAAACTATGTAGAACAATAGATTCTAGGTAAAAGCAAAGGTGGAATTTTTGCAGGTGTTTAAATTGAAATACGGATGAGAGAGACCGATCCAACAGGAAGCCAGTGCAAGGCAGGGCAAGCCAGGGCTTCAATGACAACATTTTCTTTGTTGCTCTTTAGATTGAATTACTGCCTTGAAAATGAGTTTCAGTGTACTAAAATAGCCTGATATGATCAGGAGAAACATCAGTATAAAACTGGATGTCATCTGCATAACACTGAAAGTTAACAATGTGCTCCATGCTAACATAAAAAAAAATGCAGACCCAGAACTGAGCCTTGTGATACTTCATATGGGATGTTTATTCTGTCAATGATAAATTCTGGTTTTGGACAAACAATGTTATAGCATTATGTGTTTGACCAAAAAAAAATTATTGGTGTGTCTTAGCCCTCTACCCACTTCTTATGTATCAATTTGATTAATATCTAAGGCTGCACAAGTCCAAAAGGAAAAGAGTAGAGTTAATTATCTAGTGAATGTAATCTAATACAATCATAACAATATGATCTTAAGGGAATGCATATACAACGCTTCATATGGGTTGCATACAAGTTATTGGCCTATGATTACCAGGGTTAAATACGGATTCTGATGATCTTTTTATAGCTTTGCGTACAAACAGTGCATGAGGACAGTCTTATTTAGTATATTGTTGTCTGTGATCATTTGTAAAATTTCCCAGAACAGTTTGAATGGTATGCTTTTCAGAAACCACTCTAGACATTTTTTTAAAAGTTAATTTTGTTTAAAGTAGTCAACTATGTGAGGTCAAGCTTTTCCTAAAAGTTTGCTGAGGAAATATATCTAAAATTTATGCAGTTTAGTCCACTTTTCAATACTGATTCTTATATCACTGAAAATTTTACCTTTGAACCGTTCTATTTGTTTCTTTAATGCAACATTATGCAGCTTTTAATTGTTTGATTATGATTAGTTTGATTGTTTAGTCTCACTCCCCAATAATCAAATACTGATGTTTTAGGATGATGCTTCGGTCCAACCATCACCCAAACTTGTCGGTACTTGACGACCTGGGAATGAAACTCGACAATCAACTAAAAGTTGCATTGTGTTGCTTTAAGACTGTGTCACAAAGTTTTGGGCCTTTTACAACCAAGTTGCTAAAAGTCAAATTGATGTCGCTTTATCTAGGCATCAATATCCTCTCTCTCTACATCATAGAGGAGTTTCAATGCACACAAACAAATTATTTTCCTGTCGATAGAGCTGTTCCATGGGAAATATGTGAGCTAGTACGTTGTTTCAGTTGTCAGCCACAAGCCTCACTATACGTAATTTAATTGATTCATTACAACAGACACAGTCACACAGGATGCCAGGGACCCTCATGAGTGTTAAACACCTTAGCTTTTCTTTCAACCAGCTGTTTCAAATTACTTGGATCTCTCTAGTGTTCATTAATGAAAAACGGCGATAAAATATTCATGAACTTAATAAAGCTAGCTCATAATAAGGCATAATTAAATTCGCTAGGCCCTTTATGTAAAACTGAGTCACTAGAAACTTAAAGGATATATTTGGGAGCTACAACTGATCATGGATCATTTATAAGAAAGAGATCTGTTGGAAAGAACAACCAAGAATGGAGGTGACGGGAACCAGAAAATGTATTTAACAGGTTTAATAGGGAGTTTCCTGATGGAGGTTTGGCAGCGGACCCATCTCCAAGATCCACGCTTACTATATGATAACAAATGATGGCCTTGATGTGGGTGGTGGGGTGTAGGAGGATCAAAAAAAAAATGCTATAAGACATAACAGATACTGCTGAATATTTGGCCTCCTGAGACCCAAGCCTTTGTTTGGTATGCATTTTCAATTTCTCCTGGTTGGGATTTGTAGAAATGTATGTTATGTATAAAAAGCTGAGCATTGTCTTTGAAATGTACGTAGTTTTAAAAAAAACAAAAAAAAACCAACAATGACATCCTTATATGGTGGCAACAGGTTTATTTTTAAGTCAAAGGTGTGTATTAAGTATAAAACTGTTTATTTCACTGCTTAATATGGTTGTACAAAAACAAAACTGCAAAAAGTGCGACATGTATCTAACTCTAAGAGTTAAGGGTCACTGTTTCACTCTAATGCCTTGGCTGTGCAAAAGCACACATTGCAAAATAATGCAACATATTCAAAAGCCTTGTGATTTGTTCATTTTGTAAGTCTGAATGACGCTTAATCCATGCTTCAAGCATTGACAGATTATGAGACAATGGTCCCCTGGGCGCAGATATACAAAAGGCCCCACCAACCTCTCCGTTAAAGGAGCGACACACGAAGACTTTGTGGTGGTTTCGCCTCTTTTTGTTATTTTTTTGTGGTGTTCATGCATTTGCGTGTGTGTGTCTCTTTGAGACCTTTTTGTGTCTTCTCCTGGCTGATCCATGTTCATCTGTGTGACATTTTGCAGATGAAGGCTAGGGGGGACCCCTGCATTTTGGGCCCTTGGGCCTGTGCCCAGTAGGCCCATTCAATAATCCCTCCATGACTTCAAGTAATGTCCTCATAGGAGACTGTAGGGTTGCAAGGCCACAAAATGCATAGAGCTACCCCGTTGGCAGAGGCAGCTGATTGTCTTCCTGTTTGAACTTGTCCGGGATACAGATTGTTATAAATCTGTCTTTGTCTGTCTTATAAATATCAAACAGTTGTAAAATCAAAGCTGTAAACACCACAATTTGTTTACGCACCACAAACATATGACAATGGATTTATTAAGGAAGCTGTCTAGAGTAGATAAATATGACAAATAACATAATCTAAAATGACAAAGACAATGGAATTGAAGCCGAGCTCAGAAAGATGTTACCACTTGCGTTTGACAAATGATTGCAGTGCAAGAGAAATGTCAGAAATGATGACAAACAAAGCACAAGGCGCATCAGGCGCTCAGGGAAATTATGGCAAAGAAAGGGAAAACAGTGCTGGTGTAATGGAATTGTCTGGAGCTCACATCGTTGATTTAATGTATGCAATCCCCTCGTTCAAAGGTAATAGGCGATGAATAAAAGGCACAGTCATGACTTATTGTTGGGAAGGCAGAGAACTGACAGGTATGAAGATATGCTGGCCCACTGGCCAGAGGTAAAAGGGTGTAGTTGCCTCTTAGCACACAATGTGTGTGCCACCTGTCTTACAGCATGATTTCCTGGTTTCCTTATCCTGCTGTCCTCCCATATTTGCTCTTTTTATCTCTCTATTTCACAGTATATTTTAAAAGGATGCAAAAACATTTGGCGATGCGCTGGGTTGGATTTATTTTGTAGCCCATCTGTTCCTCCTTTTGAGCTAGAATATTTTTTGTCTTTGATTGAATATGCCGTTTTATCCCCAGTCTCTTACATTTTAATTATCCCCTCTCTCTACTTTTTCGGAAGCACTATACCGGAAAATGTCCTGTAAAGCTGCAGTCATTGGAGCTTTGAATGTTCTTCAGTACTCTATAGGCTGTTCAAACAACAACAGCCCAGAGGGAACAGGCACTGAAGGACATTTATTAGGTGAACAGACCATAAAACTGAACTGTTTTG
Organism: Plectropomus leopardus; assembly: GCF_026936395.1. Taxonomy (NCBI): domain Eukaryota; kingdom Metazoa; phylum Chordata; class Actinopteri; order Perciformes; family Serranidae; genus Plectropomus; species Plectropomus leopardus. Next base: position 7,210,422 of record NC_142197.1, read on the forward strand.
GCTCCTTTGACTCTCTTGATCGATTTCTGCATATCAGTATTTCAGCCAACACTGGATTCTGCAGACGCAAATGTTAACCAATACATCATTGTATATGTATCTGTATTTGATGACTGGAAGTGGGTGTGGTTTATCTGAAAGTAATGTTAGTTGGAAAAATCAAAAGATCTTGATCTCTATAATGATTCAGTGATTAACTTTCCAACATAACCAAAGCAAAGTGAAATCATCAATGCAGACTGTAATCTTTAAAATCTACACCCTTACATTTTGCCTATGTATTTTAGATGGAAGAAATTAACATTACTACAGCAAAAACCTACAAGTTTTAAGCTTCATTTCGATGTATATGTGGCAGGAAAGAAATTCAGCTGCCATACTAGTCTTTTTGTTTCCCTGAGCGATAACAAGAAATTATGATGCGCACAAAGGGTCATCCCACCTGCTGGTCCTGGGCAAGTTGAGTAAAGCTTAATAGAAAATGTCACAAATTTGGATGGGCTGGTCAAGAAGTGAAAAAGCAGCACCCCAAGTTCTTAATAATTTTCAAAAACACTGTGTGCAATAGTCCACCTTCCACCCTCTCTTCCCTGCAGCAAGCAGTCCTCTTGTCCCTGTCCTTGTCTCAGTCCTGACAACTTTGCCAGTAATTTTGCATGAATGTGGCTCTTAACAAGTCTGTTTAAAAAAAAAAAAACCCTGACCCGCACAACCCTGTCAGCATGACATTTTTTTCTCCTAAATAATAACAAGCAACTTCCGGTAGAATGGATTGGTTTCAAACTCATCTGCGCTTTCCCAAACAGATTCTGATTTGCGTTCCTCTCTAACACCTATGGGACTCATTAAAACTTAAAACTGTTTCACCTTTGCCATTACTTGTTGTCTCATGCCACAGTATGGTTATGTACTGTATCAATAATCTGAACTGTAATTGTTACAGCCACACTCCTTCCTCAACCCCCCCAATGAATGCATTTCTGGCTGGTACAGAGCCCCATGTGTCGCTGAAATCAGTGGTTTCTGAGTGGAACAGTTAAGAGCAATGACAAACTGAATAGCTGGGTTTCTCCTCCTGCTTGCCAGTCTCATTTCCACTCCCTGCCAATACAGAAGTATTTCTCTGCAATGCCCTGGGCTCTGTTTTGTTTTCTTTTAAAACTGTGTGTATGTGCAAGCGAAGAGGTTCAAAGGGCTTTTGAGGATGCAATCCAATTCTCTGAGCATACATACACAGTCTTCTGTCTGCTCCTCTATTGTGCAGAGAAGCTGAGAGGTTTTAGTCTGAAAGCATGGTCATTTTCTTGTTTTCGTGTTATTACGAGACACAAGGTTAAGTCACCTACTCTTGCTGGGGTTTTTTTTTTGTTTTTTTGAAGTTGAAGTTCCATTATTTTGGGGAAAAACATATTCTGACATTTCCGAGACGAAGGCATTAATACTGTAACCGATATGATCACTGCCTTTTTTTAATGTCCTTTCTTATGTTGAATGTTTTTGGGTCAGTCCTGTGGCTATTTGTGGAAAACAGATGCTCATTTTCTTCATGTCAAGCTGGCAGCATTGCATTAATCTCTAGGCTTGTCTTGGACCGATATCGCCATGGAGACCGTCCTCCCAATATTGACAGCATCAGTCATTTTAGCAAGTTCCCCAAAACGAGACATGTTTATGTTGGTGTGACAAAGCCCTCTAGCAGCCATAATAATTAAGATAGGAGTAAAGGAGATCAGGTGTTGTTATAAAGTGACAAAGTCTGCAGTGAGAGGTTGAGCTGGAAGGATGAGCTAATACCTTGGTTGTTCCTTTTTTATGCGTGACTGTGATCACTCCTGAACCATAACCGAATTTATCATGACAACGATGGCCTTCTCACCTCATTGAAGTAGTCATTTAACCAATACATTCTCATCTCAACTCGTCACATATTGCAGCTTTGTAAATAGACTTTCGTGTCTACATATTATGCTCTAGGTATCCTTCTGCGACTGCTCTTTATGTTCCAGGATGCCTTTACTGTCATGGCAACAAATGCACGTTGTTGAATGACGCAGGGCGTGCTTATGTTTAGGCAACCACAGCACATGGCAACCTATGCTGGAACGACAACAAATGCACATGCACATTCACACAGGAAGTCAACACCAAACTCCTGCATTAAAGTCCGTTGCATGTGGGACCCATCCACCTCCCCTCCACAATGCCCTATAGGTGACCTCGTGCTCCTACGTTGTTACAGCAGCATCAACCTGATGCCGTCTTGCTCCATCTGGCTGCGCTTTCAAGTGACACCACTTGTACGTGTCTTATGTGGATATGGCAGGTGCTATCCACCGGCATATAATAACACCACTACTAGTTCTGTCCAGCCGCGCTTTAAGCTGACGTTGTCCAGCAGCGTTTCATGCACGCGCGAGGAGGAAAGAGAGGAAATTAACACTTCGACTGACCTGTTTTTTCAGACACTGACTTTTAAGCTCTTAATCATTGTAAATTGTACCTCCAGTAGCACACAAACTTCAACCTCCCTTCAGCCATGAAGTGTTCAAACTAATCTTTACTGGCAGTTTTTTAACTAACCGGAACAGTCCATAGGGCCGTTTTATTTGTCCATTTTACATGTACAGTATGAGCACTTTGGTGTGGGGTTGACAATCTGGGCTCACAGTGTGAGCACATAAATCTTGAGCTTAAACTTCACATACCAGATGATTTACTTGTACATTGGAAGTTGGAGTTAAACAACATTACTTCCAAATCTCAACGCAAGCTAAATGGAATAATCGACCATTTTAGCAAACTGCTGCAGATGCCTCCTGCCACCTTTCCGCTGCTGTTTTGCTGCTCCCATGTTTATTGGCAAGATTAACTCCTGAAACATTTGAAAAATACAGACTGAACTAAGAATTTTCAACTGTCAGAGAATCAAGAGAATTACGTCCCTGCCTCTACATCTGGTGGTGTTTGACAAATTGTTGATTGGCTTGATTGAGATGCTGATTTTCATTTTAAAGGCTCCTTGCTGCTTCTGCACGCTCTGATTTTGATGTACTTGGTGGGACAATGCATCCTCTTTCTGATTTATCAAAGCTGCACATACATGCTTTATTCATGAAAACATTTCCTGTGAACTTATTTTGCAGTACCCTTGCTTTTGCAACGTTTCTTTGTCTTTCTTATTTGTCCCAGTCGCCAGGCTGTTTCTGAATGTTTAAGATGACTTGCCATGCAAATATACCTTTCATAAAAGTTTTTTATTAATGTATGCAATTCTTGCATTGCAATTTATTTCCCCTAAGTGCTAAGAGCTGAGGCAGTGCTCCAGTCTGGTTATTTCTCACTGTTGAATCTGTTTTCACTGATATGCACCCATTGCCTTATCTTAGTTTCTCGCCCAAAACAGCGTCTATCACTGCTTTCCCTCTCCTGACTCTCCCGCTCTCTTTCTCACCTACATCTTTTTGTGTGCTTTTTATCTTCACCACCAGCCTTGGCATCCATCATTTCACTGTCGCTACCACTGAATAGCTTCCCACTCCACACAGACTCTCCTGGTGTCTTCAGTGGACCAATTAGAAATGCATCTATATGTTCATCTCCAAACACAGTATGTACTTCCCTTTGTAAATACTGATAAAGCGCCTCCCGTCCTTCCTGTTATCGCCCGCTGTACTGTAGCGTCAACATCGTCCTTCAGATGTAAGGAATGAGAAAGCGACTGCTCTCTCTAAAATCCCCCCAGTGCAGTTTATCTGAAAGAGAAGTTAAGTAAATATATGATGCATTTTCACTGATCTTATGGAGAGTCTTGAAGGTCTGAGAAAAAAATGTTGGGTTTGTAATCTTCTATCTGCAATAAAAAAGTAACCTTTGTTGAATATTGCACAGGCAATGACATCACCAATGAGAGTGGAGTCGAGGAGCCCTTATTTGTCAGCCTTATACCTGCCTGATATTTAAGGTCTAGTGTGTAGGATTTAGAAGGATAAATCAGCAGAAATGGAATATAATAAATATTAATTTTCTTTAGTGTATAATCACTTGAAGAAAGAATTGTTGTGTTAATAAAGTTAGAATTCCCCCTGTACGCATATCCACATAGGAGCAGGTCCTCATCTACGATGGTGCACCACCGTGTTTCTACAGTAGCCCAGAATGGACAAACCAAACACTGACTCTTGATAATTGTTGGACATCATAGTCTGAAGCCCCTTCCCATGAGAGCTTTTTTTTATATTGAAACTGTTTTATTCAGTGTTTTTACCAGTTTTAATCACCCAAGGCTGTATTTGTAAAGCCTGTTTGTCCTAATAGCTGCTCCCAGTGACAAAATTCTAAGTAAATTCTTATAATCATGACGTTTTCTAAGAGTTTCCCCTTAAAGTTAAGACTAGTTCCTGGTAAAAATAAAAGTTATTCACAAAGCATCTAAGCCCTTAAGAGAACTCCTAAGAGGATGAAATGGCAGAAATACAAAGAGGTCGCAGAAACTTCTCCAAACGCTGGATAACAATGAGTTAATCAAATACTGCAGATTAGATGGTGCAGGGATACGCACACTCCCAACCAAAATAGTAACATTGAAAAGACAGAAATAAAGTGATCGCAACACTAAGATATTTGGAAAGCTGGAAAAATGCCCATGCAGCAGTGATGATATTCTTTTTTCTTAACCTTCAGGAGAGTGATTGGTCAAACTATGACACACTTTAACAGTCTCATATTGTACAGTTTGCAGGCTCACAAAAGGGCGTGTCTGTGACAACCAATCAGATCTGTTAAAAGAATGTGTCACAAAGTTAAACTTAAAAAAAAACAACTAAATTAAACATGAAAACTGCCAGGACAGGATATTAAAAGGACGCTTTATGTCACCATTATTCCCTCTGTTTTTAAGGAGATTTTTATAAACGCTAAAACTATCGTGTGTCCTTATCTGTCTTTATTACTTTATTTGACACCAATAAGATAAGAGATCCTGACATAATTATTCAGATAGAGCTGTAAGATGTTCTTCAAAAAATACTTTTGATTTCTTTGGATGACAGTATCTGAGTCATAAATCAGCAGCTGACACGACACGTCATTGCACAGGCAGGTGGTCTGTTGCTCCGCTAGCAGCCACGTTAATTAAATGCTAAATAAAGCCACACTATGACATTAAATTACATTTCATCCGACATGAGCAACTACTGGTTAATCAAATAAGTTACTTAGTGGGATACTTGATTGACTGGCTGATGAAGCTTGTTATTATCTGCCAAGGACAGTCGGTCACAGATAGCCCCTCAGGGTTAGCTGGTGTAGCTGCCGCACTACAGGGGCACCTTTGGTTCCCAACTTTGTGATGCAGAGAAGAAGTAAGTTTATAAATGAATAATGAACTAAGTATCAAACATGGCAAGTGCTCTCACCTGCAAGCAATAAAAATCTCCCTTAAATGTTTTATCTTCTGTTGTTTTTTTGGGTTCACTTCCTTTATTGTTTTTCATTTTCTGCTATAGTAACACCTGAGGAGGGTGAGTCAGCTGGTTGTCCTTCTTTCCATCACTTTCAGCCAGAGCAGGACATCTTGACAATTATCTGCCACACTGGATGACCCGTAATTCAAAATTCCTTAAAATGACCAACCATGTAATCAAAAAACTGACTACTGTTACCATTAAATATTCAGATTTTTGGATTCCTCCTCAGGCCACAAAATCAAACTTTACACAAAAGACAGAGCTAGGAATGCCTGCTTCAGTTAATTTTGCATTTGATAGGCTGACACTCATGAACCAGTTACTAAGCAGTTAATTTTTAACGACAAAAAAGACAGAAAATACAAGAGTCCTTTCCTTTGGTCCAGCACTCCCTGGCATCAGTGAGCTTTACTGCTGCATTTCAGAGTGCTATCTATTTTAGAGGTGGTGAAATTTTAATGTTTTGTGATGTTAATGTCTTCACTTTATTTTATCAGCCCATACCCGGGGATATGTGCACTGCAACTACATGCAGACTTCAGGAGATGTGCATGCTACAACCTTCTGCAGACCACAGACCTGTATGTTGGTGCAGACTTTGCAAAAAATGCCAAAAAAAAAGAGCTTTATTCAGTGTTTTTACTGGTTTAAATCAGCAGGTCTATTTGTTTTGGAAAGGAAGAGACCTTTGGGGATAATTTGGCTCCCAGTTTTTGGTGTTCCTCTATAATGAACACCAAAAAAGGAATTCCAAAAAAGGAATTCCAAACGGGAGCAGTTTTGTCTGAGGACAACGATTAGATATACAGCAAATTAATTGAGTGCTTCTTAGTGTATTTGTTTATTTTTAGTGTATGTTGTCTTAATGGTAAATTAGTCCCTGATTTAATACTGGGAAATGTTACCTTAGGCAATTATTAAGCTTCTTATTAGCATTCTTTTCTATTTTCTTTTTTTTTTTTAAATAAGGACTAGATTTGAAAAGATGCATGTCCATGACTCCATGCATCTGAGCAAGGAAATGTCAGTTAAGATAAATCACATATTTGATAAAGTAGATTAAAAAATGTCATAGTCAACAACAGCTGAGAGAAGTGCCCTTCGGTTTTGTGTTCTCAGTGTCATCTCCTCTATTATGCAAGCTATGTATACTTCTTTGTTATGCAACACCAACATCAGCATTTGTGATACTTTTACCAAGGTGCAATTTAATGGTCTTACTGTACTGGTAATTACTAATGCTACACTTAGTTTTCATATTAATAAATAATAAATGGCTGTTGTGTGCAAAGTCAAGACTCTCTGCCTCCTCGTCTTTACTGCCTCCACCACCTCGCACATCAGCCCCCATTAAGTGCTGTTGCATGTAGACTAAAATGCCCACACCGCCTTACTTATTGGCTAAAGTTTTGTGTCCAAAGTATGTTCAGATCCACATATTTTATAAAATCAATGCAATATACATTAACACCATAGCTATTAACCTAAATTAAAACAGATGGTGTTTTCAAGTCTTGAAGTAAACAACATCTAAAGAATGCATATTTTTAAAACTTTTCAAACAAACTTTTCAAGAAATAAAAGATGAAAAGATATAAAAAGGTTTACTCCTAGCTGCTCCCCTGTTTCAGTCTCAATGTTATATTTTTCAACAGTTTTAGTTTTAATTCAGAGCAGTTCAGCGCGCAGAATCAGCCCTTTCAAGGTGTTAAATGACCTACTTATCACGCTTCATGCAGGCACACGTGAAGGGTTACTTCGTGTATGTATGTCACAAAACCAGCTTGATTCATTCATTATTTTCACCCAGGCTGCTTGTTTGTCTGCAATACTAATGTCGGGCTTACATCAAACAGCTTTTTAAGCTATTTCACTGCCTCAGACAAATATCCAATGCCGGAATAAAATCATTAGTTCTACCTCAGTTGGTACATGCTCCCGTGATCTTGATTTGTGGTGTAAGGAGGTCATAAAACACAGTCTGAGCTTTCTTAATCAGTCTTTTTCTCATCTTGACGTTTTGATAGAATCAAACATGTTTAATATAATCATACGTTTTTAGTCTTGGCTCATGCAAATCTCAGAAACAGGGAGCAACAAACCAAGTAGCCAGTAAAAATGAAGGGAAAGGTGCAAGAATGCGAGCAAGTCTTGGTTCTCTTGTACTGTTGAAGAAGAGGAGATATAGGGAGATTTGTGGAGTAAACAAGAGTCTGTGTTTAATTGTGCGTGCATCTGATCTATAAAACAGCACTTACACCTGTGACGGCTACACTTATTTAAGTGCTGCAGCTTGCATGTGTGTGTTGTTCATGCAAACAGAATTGCTGCTGAAAGCTGCCTATGGCTATGAGTATTGTATTTCCAAAATTAAAAGCCAATATTCTGCCAATTTACAGAGCCATAAGGGCTTATATCCACACAAACATTGTCAGAGGTTTTGTTAAATTTTATTTTATTTTTTTGTTTTTTCCATGTCCATGACAGATTTTGGCATTGAAATTGTAGTGAATGTTGGTATGATGTCAATATAACTTTTAAAACATCATTGTCACAGTTCATTTTTGCCAAAAACCATGCATATCATGCAAAAAAAATGAAAAAACTTAAAATCTCTAGATGTTCCGCAGCTGAGCAGCACTGCTCACTTGGGAAGTGTGGCCCAAGCGTTATTTTAATGAGAAATATAATTTTTTAGAAAGGTCAGCTCTCATTCCCACAGTGTCTTCCTATTAAATAGTGCAGCTAATAAACATCGGCTGGTATTGAGTTGAGGCGACAAAGCCCAAAATGTAAACTTTGTTAAGTTTATGTTATTGGATTATATTTATGCAGAACTGACAAGAACACTGTCAGCATACGACAGCTTTTATCTGGTGTTTCTAGATATACTGAGTTTCCTCCCTATCTTTTTACTCTGATATACTTGGGTGAAAATAACTTCCTTCCTATGAGAAAACTTGGCCACTTCGTCTTTGAACGTAATGTTAACATCAGAGCCTTGATTGCTCAGTTGTTAGATTGATGGATTTTTCTTATATTTTTTCTTATATTTTTTTGCTGTACGACATTGTTAAGGGAGTTTAGTGTAATATCTCCACAAGGAGCAGGACGGGAAATAATCTCAAAAGGAATCTGTGGTTGTTGTTTTGCAAATAGATCTTTGTAAAATCCTTTAGTGTGTGACTAAAACTCACATTGTCTTCCGATGTAAGATGGTATCAGATGTCTTTAAAAAGTATTTTCAAAGTCTTAAGGTAGGCATAACTTTCCTGTCATGTCAGCTCCTGCCACTCCCTCCTGACCTGCAGTAACCCTCTGATTACCTGACAGCCCCACCTGCCTGCACACCTGTTCCCACTTCCCTCATCAGCATTGTGCCTTCACTGTTTGGCTCCAAGACTGTGGAAACAATGAAAGACCAGACCGGTATTTCTTTCATCAAATATATAAAAAAAATATACAGCAAGGTGTTCATGTTACGTCTCCACTTTTTAAAAAATGTTCATTGCATTTTTAAGTGCCTGCTTGTTAGATGTTCCACAGCACTAATGACAGCAAAGACACTTTTTATTCTAATCATGTCATGTTTATATTTTGTTGGTTCATTCTGATAAACCTCCGCTGTGAAATCGCTGTTACATGACATCCGATCCCCTCCCTCTACTTCTTCTCCGCACTGATGTGTGTCTCAGTGTCGCTTTATTTCTCCAGGTGGAGGAGAGGAAGGCTGCGAGACAGAGCAGTGTTTGGCAGGTAGTTGAGAGTGAAGGAAAAGTGGCATCCTTGACGCTTCCACTTAATTAGCAGCCGCATTTGTCTAGCTGTCGAGATACCCGCTGCTGTTGTCAATTTTTTTTTTGTTTGTTTGTTTCTGCCATGCCTGTTAATTTAAGATGCTTGTGAAGTGTTTGAGCAACCACTTTTTACTGCATTGTGCCAGTTTTAAACGTACATGTTTGGAGTCTTTTTACTGTTGTGCTTTGATTTTGACTTAGTGGAGTGAAAAAGGTGCTGTTGTACATGGGCGTATTATGAGACAATGTACACAGATATGCAAAAGGGCCCCAACACCTCTGCTTCATGAGAGCAAAATACGTGCTATGTAGTGATTTTGTCTCTTTTTTGTTGCCATTTTGCATCTTTTTTGAGGCACAGTTTTTTAAGATTTAATACAAACTGTTGCATGAGGATATGCTGATCTGTATGTGGTACATTTTCTCACAGCCTCTTCATTACATAACACCTTCAAAATAAGACTGTAATACATCTACATAATAATTCATGTAGGATTTCATCAGACAAGCAAAATTTGTTTCGAAGAGTGATATATATATATATATATATATATATATATATATATATATACACCACAAAGGGCACAATCAACCAGCTCGGCTAGTGTGTAGATAAATCACACTTATGGATCCCAAAGCAAGGCGCTCAACGACATTAAAATGCTTTTTAATGACTATTCACATCCCATGTCTTCTTTTAGGTTTCAAGGCACAGACCACATCCATCTTTCTGGATGTCTGTACTCTCAGGACAGTGCACCCATTGTTTTTGAATGAGGTCTTTGGCCTGAGTGTTTTTCTCGATGCCAGTACACTATATATTGTGTTTCTTAAGTATTTTTTTCTCTGTATGTGCTGTAATTTATCCGTAGACTTTCAAGCGTTTCTGGGATTTGGTTCTTCGAGGCTTTAGATGTGGTCACATGGTTCAGTGGCACGGGTGCTCGAAATCAGGACTGAAGTTATTGTCAGCATCTGTTTACTGCTGCGCTCGCTTTCTTCTGGCTCGGTCTCCAATAGTCAATAAGATATTTAATGTGTTGGCCAAAAGGCAACTTCTTTATTTACCCGCTTGGCACCAAAACTTTATTTAGGCTAATAAAGTGAGTTTATAGACTCACGATAAGCTCCTGTTTGCTGCAAATTTAGTAAATTCAGGAAGTGACAGCAGAGGAGATGGAGCAAATGCAATCTAATTTACATGTTTACATTAAAATCTTGCCTTCTCTCTGTAGTCACTATAGTGTTATATAAGGGGAAATTAGCTTCTATATTTAATTTTGAACTGATATAAATCCAATCTCATAGTTTATCCAGGCAAAAGGAGTCTTTTTAAACAACAAAAAACTGCTTTATCTGAAAGCTGTTGCCACATCTCAAGCTGATTCATGAACTGTCAGTTAATCTTATTGCTATTTCAATGATAAACCAGGTGTCTGAATATTTATTTTCATATGAATAACTGCATGAATATGACAAAACTTAAAAAGCTTCAGGAAGGAATCTTTTTAAAGCAGTTTTTTCTTATTTTCTTCTTATTTTGCTTTGTTTATTGTACATTTCTGAAAAACTTGACAACGCCTGTTGCTGCATCAATTTCAGCCATGAAAGCTGGCTTTTAGCGTCTTGATCTTACACCGAAATCACTGCAAAAGTGCAGTATTTGACGACTTCAGAATGAGAACAGGCTGGGATAGCTTACCTTTAAGACCAACCTGTAATTTTCTGATTAAATAAAATGTTTGACCTCTGTAACTGTATTTTTGATGTCATATAAATTCACAATTTTTGGGCGCTTTGTGTGCATGACATAAAAAAAACAGAAAATCACATAAAAACTTGACAGAGATAACAGGCTGGAGAAACTTTGTTGAAGGGATCCCTTACATCAAGGTCAACAGCCTTTTACTAAATTGTAGAATGAGAAACCTTCACTTACTCTGTATGGTGTGTAATATTTTGTGCTCTTGCTGGTGTTATCCAGCTAAAATATGCTCGACTCTCTTTTATGAAAGCAATAAATTCATATTGTAAGTGGAAAATATTTACTGAAACCTATGAGTTTCTCCTCGCTGCATTCTGCAGCTCAAAGAGTCTTTCCGAGCTTTGTGCTGTTTTTCTTTCGGTTTTGTATTACACCGGCAGCTCAATCACTCCTGCAGAAAATCTTGTCGTGTTTTTTTTGTTTGTTTGTTTGTTTGCTTATGATATATAGAGCACCAAAGATAAGTGTGTTTGCTCTGTTTTCCCCCAGAATGAGAACCAGTCAGTTTTTTGACAAATGAGACAAGCTCGGGCGGTGAAGACTCGCCGGTCGGGTGATGTTTACACAGACGCTTTAGCTGCTTTTTGACAAACTAATTGTCTCGAATGTTTACAGTTTAGGGATCCTACTAATCTCATAATTCCATTACTCCATGTTTGTTTTTCATTAAAAGCTCAGAAAAATCCATCAATCTAACAACTGAGCAATCAAGGCTCTGATATTAACATTTACGTTCAAAGACGAAGTGGCCAAGTTTTCTCTTAGGAAGGAAGTTATTTTCACCCAAGTATATCGGAGCAAAAAGATAGGGAGGAAGCTCATTAAATGATTATGTGTGAGTTGTTTGGCAACACTGAATAATTCATGCTTATTTGATTGCTGTGTATGAAGGATTTATTGGAAGGTGGCGCATCAAGGGAGGAGATGCTTGTCTGGGTTGCTCAAGTTCAAATTCCAACGGTAGAAGAGTATTTACGTGAAGCACAAAGGCACATTAAACAGCCACTGAGGTATCTGAATCTGCTTACGCTCCTCATTATTTTTACTAGTTTGCATTGCATATTTTCCACAAGCCTTGTTCCACACTCTTTCTCTCCATCCATCAAATCGTTCCGCTGCTCCTTCACACCGCCAGTGATACTGGTCTGAAGTCAGAGCCAGCACTCATCACTTTTACTTCGCCTGCTCCCTATCTGTGGACCATGACTGGTGTCTCCTAGCAACAGCATTTGATACCGTTTCAATTGCATCCTTCTAAAGAACAAAAGGAGAATTAGCTTTGAAACACGTAAATGAAGCTCCTCCTATTTGAATGATTAATTTTCTGCTCTGAGGAGCTCATCCTCCACACACGAGCATTTATTCCTCACAGCAGGGCAGTGAGATTCTCCCTACTGTCGCCCGATAGCTTTGTTACTGTAGTGAGGCATCAAAAAGAGCACACAGGCAGCATATAAATAGGAACCATCTCATTTTTAAAAAAGTACATTCTCTACTCCGGGCTCGTCATATGAGCTGTTCTACAAACAAACACTACAGTTTATAAGCACCAGCCAAGTCGCCTGAATAAGATGTTGGTAGTGTTCGTTTTTGCAAACCACTTTAGATTTGTTTGTTTCGCACATATGATATAATTGAGATTACATATATGAGCTGAATTTTGGGACATTTCCATTGGTGTTTGTGGCGTCAAGCTGTGTTTATAGCGAAACCGATGGGTATTTTTTAAATCTGAGTTTGGGATATGTCCAGCTGCGTTTGTAGCAACCAAAAAAAGTAATTTAGCAACAGCTAGGGATATTTCTATTGATGTTCGAAGCAACAAAAGCAGGTGTTTTAAACAACAATTTAAGATGTTTTGTTGTTTTTTTAATGGCAGTTTTTGCATTTCCAGCAGTGATGGTTTTTAACAAGAGGTCAAGAAATATGCACTAGTGTTTGTGTCGTCATAAGCAGGTGGTTTTTAACAAGAGTTTGGAACATGTCAAGCAGCTTTTGTTGCCACAAATGTTTATAATGATAGTTTAGGACATGTCCATGGTTGTCCTAGCTACTAAAGAGGTGTTTTTGGTGACAGTTTAAGGCATTTCCAGCAGTGTTTGCCTTGACAACAGCAGATGTTTTTTAACATTAACCTGGGACATGTCCGGCCATATTTGAAGTTTTTTAACAACAATTTGGGACATGTCCAGCACTGTTTCCTGCTACAGAAGTGGGTGTTTTTTTAATTAATAAATAAATTAATTAATTAATTAATAAGTGATAGTTCTGGACATGACCAGTGGTGTGTCAGCGACAAATGTGGGTGTTTTCACAACAGATTGAGATGTGTCCCGTGGTGTTTGTAGCCACAAAATCAGATAGTTTTAAACAATAGTTTAGGACATACCCAGCAGTGTATGTAGACAAAAAGTTGGGTATTTAGTCCAGACCATAACCAAATGTTTATTGTGACCAAACCTAACCACACATTAACCACAACATAGTCAACATAGTCAACGTAATATTGAAAATTTGAATGTAAAGAAATCAAAAGTTTCAACATGTCTGTTACATGTGAAATGCACAAATCTAACATATCTGTGGCTAGGTGAAACGTACAATGCCAACATTTACTCTGACGATTGGTTTGTAAGCACAACTCATTGTTTCATCCAGGGAAGCAAAGTACGCCTTTTGGGGGAGGGGATCAGTGGGCATCTGGTAATTACTGCAAGCTGTGAGGAGATAATGACCGTTATCTTTATTTCACCAACCTGCTGGCTTTGTCCACCATGCAGCTCCATGCGAGACAGCTCATCAGCTCAGGCAGAGAGGTACAACGTCTCATCCATTAGTTTGTCAGCGGGGGAGTTTTTCGAGCATAAACTTGACGTAAAATGTTGGAGTCAGACAGTGACTCAGTACAAAAAGAAGGGAGGCCTTTAGATAAGAGGTTTTCATGTAGAGGTAAATGAAATCAAAACAGACAAGTCCACACATGAAATCCATTTGGGAGGCTTTTATGTATAACTTGTATTTCTACTGGAAGAAATCAACAAAGATAAGCTCAAATATCGTCAACCTACTCGGAGATGATGCTTGAAAGCTTCAGTGACACTCAAAAAGATGTGGGCCCTCAATGTTGTGTCATGATGTTAGTGCATAAAATCCTCTGGCAGGTGTTTAGGGGGTGGTTTTGGGCATCTTTCCCAATTCAGATGGTGAAGTTAAACCCGCCTGCTGTTCAATAAAAGTCACATCAGAAACAAGCTGCACTTTTGCATCTTTCTTCCAGTCAGCTGTGGCCGATTTCAAAATAAGGCTGCCACAAAAAAGGAAATATGGGCGATTCATCTCCCCTAGGCGCCTGCTTTGACTTATATTTGCTCAGTTTTGTAAGCTGAATATTTCGATTGGTGGAGTGCAGTGACAGCAGAAAACTGGCATCTTTGCCCAAAAAGATCTCAAGGCAGTTTATATTAAGGAAATAAGTTAGCGAGAATCCCTCCGACTCCCCAGCGTACTCCCATAAAAAAGGAGAGCTCTCTTTCACGCATACACACACCTGGAGAAATAAAGCTCCGCTAAACCTTTAAACACTCTTTTTTCCCGTCTTATCTGCAAAGCTTTCTGCCGCTTATCTCTTCATCCAGCCTTAAACTGTGAATCTTTGATGCATGCTGAGGCTCACCTTTCCGTAGGCACCTTGCATGCTGCTGTTTTAGCTGTGTCAGCAAGTGTCACCTGAACTAGGAACAATACGAGACCAGTGCAGCAGCAGGAGCACAATCCTCCCAAAAATAAAAAATAAAACTGCACCGGTGAGAGAAGGATGGAGGGAGAGGAGCATAAATACATACAACCCAGAGGTGTAGCTACAAAAGCTCTTATGGTCTTTGGAAGTTTCTTTTTGCTCTAAAAAGAAGCTTATATAGTATTTCATGGACATCAGTGCTTATGCAGAAGTTTGATTTGAATGCTTTAACAGAAAGTCTGCAGCAGCATTAGGTTAAATAAACAGACATAAGCATCTTGGTACGCCTTTCATAAAAGAACTGCTGTAAATTTATCACTAAAATATACTTTTTTATGCCTGAGGGACACAAAATCAGTTGCATAAACCACAAAATAGTGTGAATGAGCCTATTTTAAGTTGTCAAGGAGATTCTTTCATGTGAGATCGGTCTACGAAGAGAAGAGCTTGCATTCATTTTTCTTCGCTTGCAAAACAGACAAAAAGCTTATAAACCACAATAAAAGTTAGTGGCACAGCAAGGTTTTTAGTTGTGCTATGTTTCCCAATAATCTATGTAGCACCACACTTGGGTAATCTCTAACAAATCTGAGTATTTGTTGTCATGTGTCCACATGATATGCACACCTGCGGCGTCACTGGAGAACACGGCTGGACCAAACTGATGTTTTTTTTTACCAAATCATGGCATTTTTAGGAACACATCGCTCTGGGTGTTTTTCAAATTATATGGTTCCCTAATGGCATTTTTGGAAACAAAAGTGGAATTTTCTATAACGGCACATTGTGGCATTTTGCAGCATCAGTGGCACATAGCCTGTGTGTTTTCCACCAACACATTACAGCCTTTTATAGCAACTGAGCCAACAAACCTGGATGTTTTTCACCAACCCGTCCCTGCTTTTCCAGCAGCTTTCATGCCATTAAAAAACATGGGTGGTTTAAGCTAAAGCATAATCTTCTCCTAATCATAATGAAGTGATCTTTGTGCATAAAACAAATTCCACCTTCACCACAGCATTGTTGAGAACCAAAGTTATAACATGTAGGGGGGGGTGGTAGGTCAACAAGGAGCATGCATTTTGCTTGGGTGGGGGGGGGCTTCAAATTGCCTTCCACCCACACTCTTACAGTGTGAATATCCTGCACAACCCCTTACAGCATGTGAGGGAGTGTGGATCAAATGAGAGTCACAACCTCAGCCAGACAACACATGTCCTGCACGATAACGCTTGTTCACCTGTGAGACAGAGAGCTCTCCTTACTCTTGTCTCCTGTCCAGCAGCGACACCAAATGCTCTTTATCAGCCCCGGCTAGCAGCAGGAACAGCAGTATCCATATTGACAAGCACTCCAGCCTAAAGGCTCATATGTGGGAGGGGGGGCAGCCAAGTGGACGGGAAGCCTCCGTGCAGCAATGCAGAGATGCTTGGTGGAGATGTATCTGCAGCTCCTGCTCGCTCTCCGTTCATACCATCTCCTGCATATTGAGGCGCAGGTTAATATATTGAAAACTGACAGATTAATCTCCATGCCTGGCTGCTGTTGGGGATTACATTATCTGGAAAAGCAAGGGGCGAACTCAGAACTGGATGTACAAACAGCCAGTTTTAAGTGATAAAAGAGAAACATTAGAAATGAGTATGTATTCAGGCAGTAATAAGTAAGGTATTTCAGACACTATGTCCAAGAACTCATCAAAGCCGAACAAATATTGTCTCTAAGGTGGCACACGCTTTAATGACAGGAGAAATCGGCTGTAGTGAGTCCTCATCTGTCCCCCAGGTTGTTTGCAAGAACTGCAGAAATCTAAGTCAGTGTGAGCTGTTGAATCATTCATGGCTGAGGGCGATCACATAGTTTTCTCCTTTACCCCAGGGTTCAGGGACAGAGCAGAGAGGGTTTTTTTGAAAGTGAGACAGACCCTGATCCCTTCCTTGCAGGCGAGCTTGAAAACTGCTGGCCTTTTTGCCAGCTGTCAGCAGCTCCGCAGCATCTTATAGCTCAAAATAAAGCTTGTATACATTGTCGTGTGTCCTTGATGTAGATGTGACAGGGAGTGTTGCCATGGAGATGGATATTTTAATGCTTTTTTTTTTTTGAAAATTGAGTGCCTTCCTGCGTGACTGATGTTTTTCACAGTTGTTGAACATGCTGTAGGAGTCTATATTCTCAAAGCTTTGTTTTTGTTAAAGTATTGGTGCCAAGCACCTTAGTGGTTGAGTGGTTTCATGCCACATTGCAGCAACATCACGAGTTTGATTCTAGTCACGGGACCTTGGTTGCATGTCATACCCCTCTCTTTCCCTGTTACCACTCTGTCATCTGTCAAATATAGGTGGAAATGCTGAAAAAAAGATTAAAAAGTATCAGTGCATTTCACATTTCATAAAAGCTATAATCTAAAGGCTATATTCACTCTAACATTAGGTTCATGCTGAACACGGAAGTGTCTTGATATAAGTGTCGCATGACAGTTCTGCTCTCTCCTTATTACATCGAGCTCTGTCTGTCTGTCTGTCTGCTTGTGTTAATGTGTCTGCTCATCTTTCTTAGTTTTCAGTTTGCGGTACTTATGTGGCAAGTCTGAATCTGGTGTGCGGTGAAGAAATTTGGTAAATTCATGCAGCCTTGTTACCGTTTTTCAGGTACATTTCTTAAAAGAAAGGGTAGAATCTCCTTTTCCTTATTTGTTCACAAACAGTTGTGCATTGCAACCAGATGATGGTTGAAAATAAACTTCACAGCTTGATTAATCCACTTAGTTTCAAACCTGTTATATTGCTCAAATCCAATTGCCAGAATACATGTTGGGACTACGCTTTGGTTAATATGTTGTTATGTTTAGGTATAAAAACCACTTAGTTGGGTGAGGAAAAGATCATGTTTTGCCTTAAGATACCTGCTATTGTGACTTCAAACACCACTGGAAATGTCCCAAGTTGACGTCAACAAACGCCTCTGCCTTCAGAGCAGGGGTCTTGCCTGGGTATCACACCATCTCCTCCTTCTCCTGTGGAGAATCTCAGCTCATATACATCTAATCTGAACTACCTCAAACGTATGAAACGCACAAATAAGCAACATCTTATTCTGCCGATTGAACTGAAAACACTACCAGTATTGTTGGTTGGCACATAGATAAAACCAGGGGTACCGAGCTTTGCTTGTGTGCCAGTCGTGTACCTCTCCACAATCACTTAGACACTTAGTTCATGTTTCTTAATGAGGCATTTTTTTGTCAGGAGTATAAGACTTTGATTTGATCGCAGCTACCTGTTCACTGAGGCAGAGTAATTCATGTGCTGCTGCACTGAGTCTGTTGATCAGATCACTTTTTAAATCCCTTTTTAATGCTCACAAAATCATCTCACAGTCTAATAACAACTGTATTGTGCGCAGCTCTGTCGGCATTTAAAATGAGAAATCACTGAAAGTATTAAAGGGAACAGAAGTTTGCATCTTTACTTTTGTGCTTCATAGTAGAATCACGAATATATCTGTGGCAAACAGTACATTTAGAGTTTTGGAAAAGCTCTCCCTCACAGTTGAAGGTGTAATACAAGACTGGCTTTTTTATATATCATTGGTGGTAGGATGGGACGGGATGGTTTGCCGATGAGAATGTGAGGTGCTCCCGGTCCAGTTAGCAGAACCATCCGGACTCATGGACAGTATATTTACAGTATACAAGTTAAGGAAGCTGATGGGATACCATTTCACTGGAATTGCATCTTGTGTTATTTACATTTGAGAAAAATGATGATTGATTATTTTGGTTGCTTTTGTTTGGACATGGCTTTTTGGATACATGAAGTAAATGTATAAAGTGTCCACCTAAAAAAAAAAAAAGCTCTGTTTTTTAGAAATAACAAGACAATTATCTCAGAATTCTGGAAAAAGTTTTTTGTTGTGAAAATCTTTCAAAAAATGCAAAATACAAGGATTTACAAGATTACTATCTCGTTATTCAGGAAAAAAACAGTCTTTTTCGCTGTGAAAACTTCTCTCATAATTCTGAGATAATATTCTCATTAATTCAGAAAAGCAGGGCATGAAAAAAAATCTCAAGGGAATGCATTACTTTTCCGTAAGTTTGCATTTTGGAAAGAGTGATACTGATAGAGGGCAACTGTGTGTGTGACCTGTGGAAAGGAGAAAAACAAAACTTTTTGATGTATTGCTTTAGTCTCAAGTGGTACAAAAGTTCCTTTGGTAACAATTTTAATGGCTAAAGTTCCTGATTTGAGAAACCAGAGAGAAAAGATTCAGATTTTGACCCAACTGACACCATTAATCATTAGTCTCAGCAGGGCCGGGACACTTTAATCCTCCCAGTGCAAACAACTCTCGCATTGGACGATTGGTCATTTGTTGGCTTTGCAATGCTTTAGTCATTAATTCATGCCCTGTAACACTAGAAATGACCAGTAGCCCACCATATGCATTGTTTAGAAGAATCCTTTGTCAGCTATTGGGAGATCAGTGAGCCCACTGGGATCCATTAACAGTGACATTACACAATGAGCCGCATACCGCAAGCTCTCCAAACTTCAGTTTGGGCTGTTAAAAAAAAGAGGTTAGTATGAATTCATTTGTACCCAGCGGAGCCATCTGATGTCAGAAAATGTAAATGCCATGACATGCCTGGCTTATTAGTACGTTGTATCAGATGATTGGTCGTGCTTGCTGGTGTCGACTCTCAGCCAGAAGAAATTAATGAATGGCTCTCAAGCAGCATTGCTGTTATGACAGATGTTAACTTGAATATCCTGGAAAAAGAAAAAGAAAAACCACTTGTGTAGTTTGAAGCTAATAAATTTGGTAATCGAGCTAGTTTGGTGACAAGGAATGAAAGAGAATCCCTCTGAGCACCATACACGATTCATCCGCCCACACATTCAGACATAATAAACGTGTTTCTTTGAGTCCAGTTTTTGCTCTTCTAATTACCATGGCATTATGAGTTCTCAGCGAGTTTGTGTTAGTTCTGACTTTCTTAATTTTCAAACTTACAGACTGCGGCGAGTCAGTGTGTTCCTCTCTCCATGCCAAACCCAAAATAATAGCCAGTGTCCTTTCAAGTGAGGCGTCAGAGGTGAGGTAAATTGGTATAACAAGAAATGGAAACATGAGGACATGTGTAATTATTTTTTCTCGGGGGCTCTGAAGTCAACTTTTGTTCTTTTCGTGTTCTCTCATTTTCTTCATCTTCCTTGTACTTTTTGTTGCACTAAACTTATGTTTTCTCTTCAGTTTGCACTGCATAGAGCAAGTGTGACATTTTTTACCCTTTTCGGGAGATTTTTTTGGCACAGTATTATCTGCAAATAAAGAAGCAAAGGAGCTACTTTGACTTTTATTAGCGCTAACATTTATCTCATTTGGTGACTGTTATATTTCTCTGCAGGGACAGTGTCATAAAATCTTTGTCCAGGCAGCCGGCCCATAACGTTGTGTCTATTAAATCAAAGTTTGTAGGAACGTTTCCCAGATTCTTTGTGAAATAGCTCTCATATTGAACCATATGGTGTGTTAGAGACAGAAACAGAGAGCCTGGCTCCATGGATGACACCAACAGATGCTTGCTTTATGACAGCAGTGAGGGTGTGACAAATTTATGGTGGGGTCTACTATATTCGCTGTGAAATTAACATGTAAAAGTTGATTTAGATGAATGACAAGAATATATCGTCACTACACGCTAACAGCACGCCTATAGGGATGGCAGTGTTGGTCTGGTCCACCTCTTTGGTCCTGACTGAAATATTTCAGTTGTTGGATGGATTGCAATTAATTTTTGTACTGACATTTGTGGTCCTCAGAGGACTTAGACCCCCTGACTTTCTCTAGTGCCACAATGAGGTTGACATTTGTTGTTTTGAGGAAAATCTCTTAACTGTATGAATGATTGTTATTAGATTTTGTCAAAAATTGTCCCCATCAGTGTGAGTTATAACCTTCATCTTGACATTAATCAGTCAAGGTTTTTGTTTGTCCATTGAATTGAGGACAAAAATTTGCAAAAAAATAACATTATCCTCAGCTATACTAACTTATGTTCACTGTATATAAGCTAATTTTAACACGCTAAACTATAATAAACAAAATTATAATCACAACGCATGCCACAAAGGGTCGTACAAATTATAATTTCTATTCAAAAAAGGTTGAGAACAGGCAGTTTTTTTAATATGCATACTAATAAATACTATCAAAGTTTGTTGATTACTTGACCCTTGCCTCTTGACATTTTGAAAAGCAATGTGAGTATCCCTGAACTATAATCATACATAGTATACTGTATATTTAGTGAACTTTAAAACCCTGTAAGTTTAATCAAAGGTCCTGCAGGCATTCTGAGAGGCAGTGTACGATGATGCAGAGCATCACTTAGTTGCATAATATCGGCCTTTCTGTCAGACAGACCACACACAGACGGACCCAGCAGCTGAATCTGTGAATCTGAGTGAAAAGACTCGCACTGAGCCTGCTGGCAGCGCTCATGTATAATTGATTATGGTATTTTAGAAGACAGAGCCAAATCTATGATAGATATGCTTTATTAAATGAATATTATGTGTACTTTTTTTCAGAAAGTTGGACAACCCTGAGGTTTGCTACCAGATGTAATTTCACAATGTCAAATTTTTCATTGAGTACATGTCCCTGAAGAGTCATTTTAATAAGCTCTAAGTCAAAGAGAAGGTTGATCACTCATTTTGGTATGGATTTTGATTAATTTACTGCCTATTAGACATTACACAGAAATGATTAAGCCTTGAAAAAGTAATAAATTAAATACTGTGAACGTGCAGGTCATGTTGTGATTCTACATTACCAATAATATGTGTATGCGTAAGGAAAAATGAAAAAAGATGCATAAAGGTGTCTTCAGAATAAACAGCCCTCTGCTTTATCCAGCACACCCAAAACTACCAATTAAAGCTCTCTGGATGCTAATTTTAACATAAACACTTCACTTCAAGCACTGTGTTTTTCAGATTTATCTCTTCATAAAATTAAAATTTTCTCTAATTATGCATTGCGCACAGAAGCACCTACTCACTAGCTGTGGCTGTGCGACAGGTGTTAATGCGACAAGTTTTTAATAATGCATCCGGAGATCTGTTGACCCTCCTCAAGAATTTTGGTCCACACACACACACACGTACACATAGTCCTGCATGCAAAAACACCATCTGCTCTTCCGTTTCCCATCTCCTTTGCGTATCTTTATCCCTCTCCAAGCTGCTTCAACTACAGTAGATGGTATTTTTAGGTGTGAGCAGTTGGAGCAAACATTGATGCACAATTAAACAACGCCCGGTCCCATGTCATGATCGCTCGGTGCGGGGGGAGTGGTTGTCGCATGTCAAGTATATGTGTTACAAATTGGATGCATGGCCTCTGAGGTTTATATGCAAGTATATGTCTCCCAGTCTCTGCTGATCTGCCTCCAACAAGCCGTCTGATTCTCAGTCTAACTGTTCTCAGCGGGCACAGCCTCGGGCTCTGCTGCAGCGCACACACACACACACACACATACACAGAGTCCGTCTTCAGTTAAAGAAAATACTGACTTCTGCTCAGAACATTCAGCCATATCTCAACCATACTTCTGCAATTTTGCCCTCCAGTCTTTCTGGCCACTTTTCCCCCTCCATCTATCCCTTCTCTCCCCTCAACCTCGCTGTCAGCATTTCTTCTTTTCAAACCCCCTCCTCCTTCTTCTGTTCAACCTCTCCTCCCCCCCTTTTCTGCCTCTTTTGCAATATCCAGTTTTACAGCGAGGTGACTGCCTCTCCTCAGCCCTCCAGCTCAGTCTTTGCTTCACAGAATCAGATACTTGCCTCAAATATTCTCATTCTGCAACCTCTTCTTCTATTCTCCACATAAACCAGAGATTTATACCTGAATTATGCTTCTACTGGAGTGTTCACCCAGTGTTCACACACCGCTTATCTACCTATTATTGCTCACACACCAGTGAGTGCTGAACCTTGAGTTTTTGACCAGAGGCAAAGATGTTCACAGAAAAATTCTTGATTATTCTTTTTTGGATTGTCTCACAGGCACTGCGAGGCTTTTATTGCCTGAGTTCAAGTGCTCAGGACTTACAGTATCAGTAATATGCAGTTATGAGCTTTTCTTTTCTCCAAGCTATATTAGAGGATACACAGGATACATATGATGTACGATATGTACAAATACAAAAAATGTAGTGGACAATTGAAATTATATGCATGTATATGCAAAATATCGTATTGTATTGGAAACGCAGTGAAGGGTCAACAAAATCACCCAAATCGGTGGCTGAAATGCTGCTGAGAAACGCCGCAAAGCATTGTTTAAAAAAAGTCAAGGATCGGCAGCTCAAATGCTGCTGGGCAACTCTGTGAAGAGCCAGTAATAGCACTCAGGATTGGTGGCTCAAATGCCGCTAGGAAATGCTGTGAAGTGTCGGTAAAAACACCCAAGATCAGTGGCTCAAATGCCTCTGAGAAACAGTGCAAAGGGTCAGTAAAAACATCGGAGATCATTTGCACAAATGTCACAGGAAAATGCTGCAGAGACCCAGTAAAAACAAGTGACATCTGTGGCTCAAACGCCACTGTGAAATGTTGCAAAGGGTCATTAAAATCAGCAAAGACTGATGGCTCAAATGCGGTGAAGAAATGGCATTGCTGGTTAAAACTCCTGAGATCGGCATATCAAACACCATTGGGAAACACTGAAGGCTCGGTAAGAACAATCGAAATCGGTGACTCAAACACCGCTGGGAAACTGAATGAGGGAGTGTGTATTTTTGAAGAAACAGGACTTTGGAGCAATGGGCGTTTGTTTTTTGGATAAGGAGCATTTGGAAAAATGGTCCAACTGGGACATTTTTCGGACTAATGTTCCTATGGAATTTTTGGCCGTTGGTACAGTGGCATGGCACCAGTGAAACATGGTTGGTCATCAGTAGGTTACAGACGCAAAGTAAACGAGGGTACTTGACATAACATAAGGATGCAAAGATGAACCTAAAAATAACTTAAAGTTTACCTGGTTTCACACAGAACACAGACACCAGTCTCCTGGGGGAAAGTCCTGTTTGTTTGACCCCATCCGCCACCCAGCCTGTCTCTTTACATGTACTTTCACTCTTTACTTCCTTTGTGACTCACTTACTGGCCCATGATTACATGAGTAAGATACATTCTGGTGCATTACTTTTGGTAGACACACATACAAACAGTGCATGAGAACAGCCTGGTGTATGGATGTAATTTATAGCATACATGGTCATCTTTCAGCGCTGGACGGCCATTTGTTTACCTTCTGTTAGGGGCGTGTATGAGAAACAAGCAGGCTGCTGCATGTTCAGCCAGTCTGAGAGCAGACACCAGCCAGCACACAGCCGACGGTGCCGCACACAAACAGGCAACATATTGAGTCTGCAGGACACACGAGCTGAACAGGCCTGACTCACCTTGTGGCCAAACAGATGCTGTTTTGAGAGTTTGCTGTATGCGTGTGTGTCTGTATGTCTGCACGTGTGTGTGTGTGTGTGTGTGTGTTTGGTGGCAGCTATCCTACGCTGACTTGTGACCTGGTTCTGTTAAGTCCAGTTGTATCCTGCAGAAGGACCAGAGAATTAATGACAATGGGTGGGAGCACCTCACAGTACCCGCCGCAGGGACCAGCCGCTACTAATTAGATACAGGGGAGAGGAGGAAAGTGCCCTTGTCTGAGCAGCTAGATATCAAAGGATCCAACAACAAGCTATGGAGACTATGTCATTTTTCACAAAGTGTGTGCTTTGTGAATGTGTCTCGTTTTCTGCAAATACACATATCACTGATGATTGGGCAGAGTCGTGTGCTCCAAAAGTTAGTTGTCTTTTTTTTCTCCTGTGAATAAGCATTTTTAAGGTTTGTTTTAGTACTTTAGCAAGGCAGTCTCCTTCATATTTTAATGCTAGTATAGGTTTACTTATATTTCCACTTGATATTTTTAAATCCTTTTTTTGTCAGGTTGGTATTGTAAACGGTTGCTGTACCCCTAAACATTAGCAGGTTTTTGAGTTCAAACATTACCCAAAATCTAAAAGTGATACACCTGTCCATCTGGTGTCATCAACAGTTGTATGGCTTAATGCTACAAAATTTAAAGCAATATTTTACCCATACAGTAACCATTTATACATCAGTTATTAATGCCCTGATTTTTTGAATTTGTGAGAAAACTTTATTTTTTTTTCATGCCTCTGGTGAACAAATAATCCAAAAACTATTTATCAGCTGTTATCTGTGGTTCTTAAGTTTCATAGCTATGAGATAGAAGGGACGTACCATTTAAAGGCTGTTGTTAGCCCATTGAATAGCTGCTGAAATGATGATTTTTTCACTTTAACTTTCATTTTCATTAGGTTTAGGTGCAAAAAACACATTGTTCAATTTGGAAAACATATAGTAAGTCAGATAAAATAACTCTAGCTGAGATACATCAACGTTGACTTTTGGTTAAAAACAAGACAAATGCCCCGCTCTCCTGGGTGAAAGTCCTGTTTTTGTTTGACCAGTCCACCACCATATCGTTCATTTTAGCGGATTTCTCGCTTTTTTTAAATACTGCATCACCTGACTTTCTCCATAATTATACCCACGAGAGGTCACAACTTAACAATAAACTTAAAAGCTCATTTCATGGCCCAACACTGGCCCTCTGAACATTAGTAGGTATGGTAGGCCCATTCTAACATATATCTATGACCCCTAAGAGCTGAGAACAGGCATTTAATGGCCTGATAACAGCCAATCTGGCTTTACACGTGGTACTAACATGTGATCTGTATCGGGACAGTGACATTCAATCCAAGGGCTTTTGCATTTAGTAATGACCTTTGTCATTATCTTGATTCACCCGAGTTGTGATCAATTCTCAGTATGCAAATTAGTTAGAAGGCAGGGCTGGTGAACTTCACGTGTCGCAGGTCAAGGGAATGCTGCTGTATGAGCTCTTCTTTTTTTCCTTCTTCCAATCATAATGTAAATCAGACCACTCCTAGATGTAGTCTTGCCGACCTGATGGCATTCATATGATGCATTTACATCTGCATTAACATCCACATGCAGAAACATGTTAATACCACGACCATGATTGATGATGATTCGACTGCTGCATATTTTTGAGGTAGAACAGGTGACATTCACCCTCAGTTTTTCCTTGTGACAGAAAATAAAAGCGATTGTTTCAGACAGCATGAACACCAAAAATTGCCTTTGATGTCAGCATGACAGGGGGAGGGAATACAATCTGCTGATTTCACTTGTGGGTGGGGAGTTTTGTCAGGTCTGCAGAGGCCCCGTGCACACACCTTCAGGGCTTGCAGCTTTTTGTGTAGAATATTCGTATGCATGTCCTCTTCAATCTATATCCAACCTAATGTGGTGTGACGCTGTAGCGCTTTCATGTTGGAATCGGTTTCTCAGGAAGACTGACTCGATTTTTTCCCCCTTTTTCCTCCATCTGTCCTTTCTGTCTTCTCCATCTTTCCAGCTGTTTCGCTTCGCATGCACGACTCTGACTTAGGGAGCAGGCTAAAGGGTGGTGGTGTATTTCAGAGGCAATCTGTGTCGGCTGTCAGGGAAATTGCTTGTACTTGAATCTCATACTACACTTTTAGGTTTCCCCTTTTGCCCTTTCCTCAACTTGTCTGTACTGTATATGCATTTTCTGTCCCGGTGTAACCTCAAAATTATTAGAAAAAAGAAAAAAAGCACCTTAAAAACTAAATTAAAAAAAAAAATTAAAAAAACAAAAAAATTACTGGGGAAAAACCATTACAAAACTCAAAACTGTAAAACTAACCCCATCCCTAAAGACTATTTAGGAAAAAAAGCCTAAATCATAAAAAAGGACAGAATTTAAAAAATAGCTGCTTTTTTCAACGTTTGCTGTCAGGAAACTGATCAAGCAGCTAATTGTTGCAGCTGTACTTGTTTAAGCTATTTGGTAATTTAATTTATTACAGAACAGCATATGTTTTAAATTCTTGTTATGTTTTATGCAAAATGCTTAATTTGTAAAGTCACTTAAGTGTTTGGGTGTAAATGTAGTGAAATAAAATGTACATTATTTACCTCTGATATGTAGTTGGGTAAAAGTATAAAGTGGCATGAAAAGAAAATACTCATGCAAAGAACTTCAAATTTGTACTTAAGTGCAGTATTGAGTAAATGTACTTAGTTACATTCTACCACTGGATGTAAGACAGCAGCCTCTCCATTTCATCCAGGTGTCTTGCAAGTATCCCCTGGGTTTCTCCGACCCACTCTGTCAGCCAGCACCACACACACACACACACACCCACACACACACCCACACACACACACACACACACACACACACACACAAACACAAACACACACACACACACACACACACACACACACACACAAACTAACATACACACACATAGAGACCACGCTGCATTCCCTCCATAGCTCCCTGTCATGCTTTGTACATTCAGTCCTTGCATGTATGTTCATCATCAGGCTCCCGTACACACACTTAAACCGTCATTTCAAGCCCACTGTGTCTGTTTCTTTTGGAGGGGGGGGGGGTCTCACTGGAGAACATCTCCGTCAGACGTGTGGCAGCTGACACTTCGCAGAAAAATGCCCAAATGACAAACACTCAACCCTCCGTCAATACCGCTTGGGTAATTAAACCCTCAAACATATCAACACAAAATGCAGGTGGTGGGTAATTTATTTATCATCTCTGTTTTATTGGTGCGTGGACTCCTTTGAGAAAACTGGTACAGAAGATGGCAGAGAACACACGAGCTCGCTGCAATCACACACGCCTCAACAACGTTCACACATTTGTAGAGGAGGTGGGTTTGTGACGGGCAGCACTCCTCCCATGACCACATTAATGCATGAGTTGCAGAACAGGTTGAATTCCTCATCCAGGAACATTTTGTTTCGATCCCAGGCTCATACTCATGGCGCATTCCTGCAAAGTGCGTCATAAATTGCAAAAGGGATCGGATGCGGGCTTTTTCAACAGCATTATGTGACATTTTTTAAGTCTGCACATGTGAGGCCTCATGAAGGGAAATATAGTTTTCATATAAGTGATGTAGTGTAGTTTTCCTACCCTGGGGGTTTGATAACTAAAGTCAGTTGACTGAAAATGAATTGCCAACTGTTTTGATAAACAGGAGTTTTACGGCTTTTTTTTAATCATTTTTTAAAATAATTTTGATGCTTTTTTTGGGGTGTTTTTTCATTATTATTTTTAAATAGTTTTATTATTATTTCTTTTTAAATCATGTTGAGGGTTTTGGGGTGTATTTTTCTATTTAAAAAATAATAATAATAATTCTAGTAATTTTATTTTTGGTTGTTTTTTCCTTTTCCAATAAATTTGAGTTTGAGCTTTTTTTAGGTGTGTTTTCCTCTCTTTTTCTAATAATTTTAAGATTTTGGCTTGTTTTATTTGTTTTCAAGATTTTTCTGCATTAGGTACTTTTAATTTTAATACTTTTAAGTATATTTTTCTGAATTTATTTATATAATATATCACTTTTAGTTTTCACTGCAGGACTTGTACTTGTAACAGAGTGTTTTCACTACATGGTATGAGCACTTGTACTTAAAGGATCTTCATACTTCGTCCTGCACTGGCGTTTTTTTTTTAATGAAACAGTATGGGGTATCCACATAACTGAGCTATTTTCTAAAATATTCATGTCATGAAGAGAGCAGAACCTCCATATCCAACAAAAATGTCCAAAAATGTCTCAGAGTTGCAGAAGACGTGAAGTTAAATGAAATAGAATGAAATTGCTTGTAATTAAAACAGTCTGTCTGGTTGTGTTTGGGTGGTTTGATCCTTATCTGACAGCCATCTCTGGCCCCTGCAGCCTTGTCTAATACTTTTGTTGTGCCAATCTCCCAGAGCCTCTGCCATCCTCTTCAAGGCTGTTAGAATGAGGGGAAACAACAGTAATGCCCTTTTCCATTATGGATCTCATCGGCAAGTCTGTGCACCGCCCTTAACACAGCAGGGTGCACCATGTGCCAGCTGAGATGACGTCCCCTGCCACGATCTCTGTCTGTATGAAGAATATTCAGCAGACCATTGAATGTTGCTCTTGACGTCATCCTGACGTCAGCCTTCATTCCACATCCATATATGTCCCCAGGACTGGAGCATTAAAATTTAATATTGTATAATTTGCCTAAATGAATGGAGAAACATGAGATCAACTATGGTGAAAAATCGTGCCCAAGGTTATACATTGCTTGAGGGTTACTTAAAGATTGATTGAACCAATAAATGCTATATTATTATAAAAAACATATTTGGTATATGACACATGACGCCTGGTTTATTATTGCTAATAGTTTGTAGATTTATTATGTTTAAGGCAAAACAAAACATTTATCTGTCGTCTACTCTGAATGATATAAAAACCTGACATTCTGTAAGTGCCTTGGTCTTTTTGTTATTTATAGACAAAAAATAACACGATACAGGGGGTTGGGAACCTCCACCAGAAAATGTTGGCCATGAAGCACTGAATTTCCTGCATTCTGGGGATTTTTTATGCTTCAGTTTGTGCCTTGCCTACATCAATTTTTATTTTGTCAAAATAAAAGTCCTGCTGATGTTTTTATTGAAAATGCACAGGGTCTAAATACTGAGGGAGACATTTCCTCCTTGCTCCCTTGAAATCTACACCAGTGATTTGATTGTCTTCATTTCCTTTTATGCAAAGCAATGTGTGATGTCACGATGGTGTGTCCCGTTCCTCACGCACTCACACATTCAGGCGCTACAGCTGTGCACACAAGTGACGTCAAGTAAGCCCCGGGGGGTTTAGTGTTTGGGCTTGAGGGTGGATACTGGGAACTGCTTTAGCTTTTTTAAATGCATGCTGTCACTGCCTGACTCACGGTCTGTGTGACTAGTTCTATAGCTAATTGGCTGTTTGAGTGGCCTGCTGATGTCATTGATTTTTTCTTGGGGACTGATGTTGGTGAAAGGGTTAGTTCATCTAAATAACAGACATTTTTTTGTGCAGCCCTGATGCAATAATTGCAGTATTAATTACATTCATGCCTCCAGCCCTTTCGTATTCCGAAATTGTCAAATACCGCCGCTTTGTCAGTGCTTTCCATATAATGCCAAAAGCCATCTTTCCAGTCTACATGACACACCCCAGGACAGCATCAGTCATGGTGTTGTTAAATGCTTGCAGAGGGCCAGACGGCATCTGTGGTGTCCACTTGATACGTGCACAAGCACGTAAGCATTACTCTGCCCGTAATGATATATAAGAAGCACGAATGTTCATATAGGCCAGGAGTGGTGGTGAAGGAGTCAAACAAACCTTGGACTTTGATGTGGGAGTCTGGTGTTTGCTTCTCATCTGAATGTTTTTTTTCTTCACCTAACCATGTTTCCTTTTGCCTAATCCTAACTATCTTTGCCAGCATGTGCTTTTGTTGACCTCTTGGCATTGATTATCAAGTGCTTGTGTTGACGTTACGGTAGTGGCATGCCTTGAGCATATATGTAGACCTGGAAGTCCACTGCAAAGCAGCAATATGTGACAACTTAGTGAGAACATGTTGGTATTTTATTCTGCAGAACAAAACATTAAAGTCTCTTAAGCTTGAGTCAACCACAGATCTAATTTTAGGTATCTAACCAAAACCCACTCAAAAAACCCATTGACTTCAAGATGAAGGAACGAGGAGCTACACAATGCAAATTCATTTATGACTTTCAAGATTCATTCCTGCATGCCTCCTGTCATGCCTCCAACTTTCATATGTGCTGAAGGTTAATGCTCAAAGCTCCGTGTATTCATCTTCTTGTCGCCTTTGTGTTTCTCTGAAATCTTATTAACTGCTGTCATTGCAGATCCAGCCACTCCCTCCTGCCCTGCAGTAACCCCTCTCCATCACATGATCTTGCCCGCCCACATACTCACCTGCTTCCCATTTCCCTAATCAGCCTCTCAGTATATATACCGGCTCATCTCCCCTTGTCCCCTGCCACATAGCCAATGAGAGCCATGGTATTGTGTTTCAAAGCACACACCTCTTTGATACAACACGAAAAGACTTCCACAAAGGATACACCTGTGAATCCTTACTCAGGGCTCCTTGTTTAAACCTCCTCACTTGGAGAAGAGGAGGTGAGGTAGCACAAAATAGAGAACTGAGAAGAGCCCGCACTGTGGGCTGATGAACTGATTGTAGCCAGGTGTGCGGTGACAAGAGAGCTGGAGGAGGTGATGAGCTGATTGGCAGCAGGTGTGTTGGTTGGTGGCTGGTTTCAGGTTAGCAGCAATACAGGAGTGAGACTCACACATATACACAAACCGGGAGATTTGGAAGACACAAGAGGAGTGAGGAATACAGGGAAGCACAGAGATCAACACATTAACACTTCCAACTCCTCAAATACAGATGCTTCGTCAGTGACCCTGCACGTCAAACTTTGATACGCTGCAGTCAGTTTTTGGCACTCGGGTAGCCCGTCAGTTTCCGCTCGTTACATGCATAGTGTCGGGAAATGTACAGTTTCTGCTCATTAACCCTCTGTTTATAACAAACTTCCAGTGTTAACTTCACACGCAAGAAAAGTACTTGATTAAGTTTAGAAAAAAGATAATGTTTTGGGTTAACAAGTTTGTTTGTTTGTTACAGAAAGTATGTTGGGTGCCATACTGAACTTTCAGTGTTATGCAAGTTTCAATTAATCACATTTTTTATCACGTTTTAAATTCCATTATTTTGCATTACAAACAGTTTTGAAGTTCAAAGTAAAGTTAGCAACTCTTACCAGATTGTTTTGATTGGTAATCCAATTACAGCAAAAAACTGCATTGGACGAGTGTAACGTGCATGTCTGTAAATTGGAGACTCATGGGGACCCACTGAATTCATTTTCATTCAGATATCTGGAGGTCAGAGGTCACAGGACCCCTGTTAAATGGCAATGCCAATTTTTCCATCACCCAAATGTAGCCTTAATTTGGAGCATTATACATCCGCTTTAGCTAGAAGCTAACATAACATGGGTGGTACCACTGATTTCCCGGGTCTTCTAACTTCATATGATACTAATATTATCAATGTAGCTTTAAAAGTCAGACCGGTACAGCCTTTAAATATGCGAGTATCAGCTGGCGATTAACACTATTAAAAAAAGTTAATTACGAACTTTAATTGCATTACGATTAACGCATTAACACTGACAGCCCTAATAATTATAAATGGGCAAAGCAAGTGGAGCATCCCTGCACTAAAGGGTGCCCCGGTGCTCTGGTATCTGGCCCAGTGACCCAGTGCTGGTAGTGTTGGGAGTGAGAACAGGTTGAGGAGAGTCCTGCTGGTGGTGACACATTGTGTCTTATTGTTCCCAGTAGAAACCCCCTGTGCTGTCCTCAGATTGATCAATCATCTGCTCACAGGAGCTTGAAAGTAAGAGGGGACATTTGAAGCCAGAGCCACTTGAGCCCACCCCCCCACTCCCCCTCCCAGCATCCACCTGCCCCCTTCAAACTGGCAGCCTTTTGGGCACAAGCCTTGCATGGATGACTCACTGAATTTTCTGTTTGTGTGTGTGTTTCCATCTGTCTGTGTGTAGGTGTGTGCTTGCGTTTCTCCTCAAAACGTACACACACAAAAACACACACACGTACCCATCAGAGCAGGAGAGGAGAGTCAAGCGGGAGATTGACTTTAGCGAAAGGAGCAGACAGCCGTCGCCAGCTGAACGCTTGAGATGTTTCCTTCATAGCACTCAGCTCTCACAGCAGATTACAGACACTTGCTGACTGGTCTTCAGTTTAGTGGCCAAGGACCTATCCAGAATACTGATCACTAGGTTGACGCTGCTCCTGCTTTCATATTTTCTCCTCACTGCAACAAAGAAGATGTAGATCTCTTTTTTTCTTTTTTTTTCTTTACATCAAGTCAAAGATTATTATTATGGAAAAATACGAAAAAATACCTAAAATCTACTCCAAAAAAACTTTTTTTTAAATAAATAAATGGTTACAGAAAAATATTTGTAAAATATAGATAAAGTATCAAGATAAAAATACATAATAATAATATTATTAATAATAATAATAATCACTTTAAACAACATGTTCATTTATTTTTATAGATAAAAATAAATAAATAATTTATTTTTATTTTTCTATAACCTTTTTTGACTAAATTTTAGGTATTTTTCTTGCAACTTGTAAAACAGTCATTTTCTTGTCACTGTTTGTGAGACACTTCTTACAAAGTTGATCAGTGCCTTTTTAGCCATGTTTTAAAAAGAAATAAATTCAATTTTCTCAAGTTTCAAAGGTTGGAATGCATGTGAAAGATGTCCAAATGCAGAAAACTGACGTTGTTCCAGGTTTCAAACGGTTAATATTAGACAGTTATGTCATCCATTGGCAATATGAAAGCATCACTTTAAAAATCTATAAAACTTGTCCTTAATCTTTACTAATTTACTTTATTTCACACAGAATTATCAAGCTCATCTCACTGCTGAGTGAGGGATGAGTCACCCTGACTCGCAGGGCTGTTAACCCCTGCAGAGATGGTTTTAATTGAGAGTTGTAAGATGCATGAGTCATCTCTGGAAGGCGAGAAAACATTATTGAACATTTGAACTGACTTAACTCATTCATAGGAAAGTCACTCAGTTGGGATTCCAGCGAACAATTTTGTTTTATCGTACATTAATCTGTCGATTCTTATTTTTATGATTAATTCCTTAATTTCAACATTTAAACACTTCTGATAATACATTTTAAAAATGCAGGTTAGACTCACAAAGTTTCAATATTAATTTTTAGTGGGTTATATCAGTGAAAATTTAGGCTAACGACACCTTTCACAAGTAAGCAGCAATGTGGTGAGAAAAGTATAACAAAAGTTTTTGAAAAGGCTAGGGAAAAAATGTCAAGGGTAAAAAAGAAAACAAGGAAAGACTATAATTACCACAGCTACATATTAAATTATATTACAAAATTATTATGATTTTCAGCACTTTTTTCAGGTCATTTCCATGTTTGTTGGATAACTTTTTTTAAAAAAAAAAAAATTCAGCAAGTTTTCTCTTACTTTCTTCATTACTTTACTACATTACTACATTTCTTCTTTCTTGAAATAAATCAAGCCAATTTGCTCTTTTTAACATTTTTTTTCTTCTTCCTATTTTTTGGGTAATTTTCTTGCGTTTTTAATTCATTTCTTTTTAATATCTGATTAATTTCTTCTTTCGTCATTGTCTTCCTCAGTTTGCTATTACAAAATTATTATAACTTTAAGCACTTTTTCCAGGTCATTTCCATGTTTTTTGTTTGTGTTTTTTTTTTTCTTTTAATTTCAGCTAATTTTCTCTTACTTTTTACTAATATTCTCCAAATTATGGGGTAATTTCTTCTTTCGTTGCTCATTACTTTTCTCTCATGTTTTTCAAGCCAGTTTGCCTTTTTAACTTTCTTTTTAATTTTTTCTTTTCTTTAATTTTCAGCTAATTTTCTCTTACTTTTTACTAATAACTAACTAACTTATGCTTTTTTAAAATTAATTTCTTTCAAGTATTTGAGTCATTTCTTCTTTCGTTGCTCATTGTCTTCCTCAGTTTGCGCAGGTTTCAAAGGGTTGAACATTATAAAACATATTTCCTACAGTTTCTCTGGTGAGTCGGAAAAAAGTAATAACAGCCCAAATTCAACATGTCATGGTATCTCTGTACGGCAAGTGTTTGTACAGACTACAAATCCAGAGTAAATCCACACCGTTGAGGCATAGCAGAGTCTTTAGTGGATTTTCATCAGTGGAAAACAAACTCTTTGGAGCTCGGCGCCCCCCCTCCCTCCTGTCTCTGCTGGCCCTGCAGAGTGCAGCTCATTGATAAGGGTTTCTGTCCTTGTCATCAAGGACTGATGTCTTTCTGTCAACTCCCAGGCAGCCCTGTTTCTCATTCCACGCTATTGTTTTTCTTCTCTTCTATACCTGACAGATTCCCTATCTCCCTCCCTCCTCTTCCTCGGCCCTCCCCTGTCCCCAATACTGTGCACCATCCTTCCCCGAGAGGAATTCATTCCTACCATGGTGCCAGCAGGCGCAGCTTACAAGATATTGTCTCAATCAGAACTCCTTCTCTAAAGTCACATCGTCGGCATCTCATAAAGCTCCGGGAGGACGGCCGTCTCGTGAATCCCATAAGCTTTCTGTCTGAAGCGCGTACATGCATTAGAGCATTACAAGAGGAACATTACATCCTCCATTGTTGTAACATCCAATCAGGCGAGATGTGCTATTTCTGCATGCACAAATACGCTCGCTCTCTCTTTTCAAGCACACAGCCATTTCGCTATTTCGCCACCCACCTCCACAATAAAGCCGTGACTGCGTCTCCTGTGGCTTAACACCTCTTGTGTTCATTAGCACTGTGCAGTGGCGTGTCAATAGCTCTTATTTACTAATTAGCGACTGATGACAATAGCTGAGATGCACAATGGAGAGGACAATGGTGATCCTCATCTCTGACGCCCGCTGTCCTATGACAATATGAAGTATTAGTCATTCAACTGTGTAATAAGCTCCTCTGCTCTCATTGGAACGGGCGAACGTGCAGCGGACCACGGTTTTTGTCTTCACAAAAACAGATTGCAAAGCTGTTGTGGCTTCAGATAGAAAAAGTTTAGTTGTGCAGAATTCTTCCACCAAGGTCGACAGCGATGCTCTGACTGTGCCTGGCCGGTGGGAATGGAGATAAAAATGTCAAAGCAGCCGTAAATAAGAATATAAATAATAAAGTCCCCCACCGCGCTTGGTTAAATTGAACAGCAAAGGGGTCGTTTTCTTGCCGCCCCACTGAGATTTTAATCTCTCCTGCTAAATCTTTTCCACCCTTTCTTCCTTTGTCTTACGCTCGCTCCCTGGAGAGACAGTGTACACTGCTGCTGTGTGATGTAACGCTGAAAGGACGGGTCCTGCCAGCCGACCCTCAGGGCCGGTAAAGTTGTGAGCCGGTGAAGAAGGATCATGCATTTCATCAGTTTTTACAATGACTTTCTAAAAACAGCCAGCGGCCGTTATATTCTTCCAAAGTGAGAGAGGAAAATAAGAACAAGTCCTTATAATCGAATGACAGAATAGGTCGTTTGTCAGTGCATACCAAGATGTACAGTCCCAATGAGTGTTTTGACACAACCACCACTGCTCTTTTCAAGTTAAGGCGCCTGTAATGACTCAGTGAATGTCAGGGAAAGATTGACCTCTTAAAAGAATCCAATGCTAAATCTGTGTAGGAGATCAAATCCTGACTTGCGGATGTATAATACAAATACATATGGGTACAATGTAGACAAGAGAAACGGATCTCTTTTTTGATACTGATCCTTCTGACCCTGGAATCGATCACGATAATGTAGTATCTTTATTCTGGTATCGATCCTCCCACCTCTAGTGTTACCCCTCTTTCAGAATCAGAAAGGGAAAAAAAGGCCAAGAGAGATGTCTCACGACAGAGGTATGACTTTAAACAAAAATAACTCAGAATAATGTAAAGCTGCACTACAGAGAGAGGTGGAGGGAAATAAAGTGAGCTAAGTGAACAGCTGGATCCCAGGTGAGAGACTCTACGACATGTGTGTGCGCTCATAAACAAAATATGAACTACCTGCGCACCCAGCTGCCCCACAGCTCATCAGCGATGCAAATGGATGCACAACTTAAGTTTTCTCTTGACAGACGACTACTGATACCTTAAAGTGTACCCCCCGTCATTAATTTGTTATTGGATTATGCAAAGTGATGAGAAGGGTTATGCAAATGTCTCCTTATGATTGCAGGTGGGGCGAGTGTCGTGATGTCCTGCAGCAGCGTTAGGTCCTCTGTGGGAAAGGTTTTGGTCGTTGACTGTCAGACTTCACCCACTTGACTTGTGTGTTTTTATACATATTCTGTGCATCATCCAAAAAAAGATGAGCTAAAGATACACAAGACACACACGCAACTCTCCGCTCTGGTATTTTTGGACATCCTTTCCTCATCACTTCCCCTGTTTTTTATTTCCAAATCCTTCTGTGACCTCCTCGTGTGTCTCAACCTCTGGTGAGTGGGCGCCAGCCCGCTCTGATCCTCCCAACACTCAACCACGCCTGACCCCTGATGCATCACTCGCTCACGGGCACCGAGGAGAGAAACACACAGAAAATAGAAGAGAGGGGTGCTATCCATCTCCTGCAGCAGTGTGCTGTACAGTAGATCAGTGGTCTTCTCCTGCTTTCATCTCCCAGCTCCAGCAATCTGCCACCTGGCCTCGGCACAAAAACTGCTCATCTGAGCCTCCAAGCTCTTCTTCCTCCCTCTCTAAGTTCTCCTTCAGTGCATCTGTCCGGCCTGGATCCTCAAAACAGAAAGAAGACATACTCACCCATATGCGAGCTTTCTCATAACACTTCTTATGAAACCATGTAATCCTTTGTGTTTTATTTCTGATGGGAGCTGGATTTCCGCCCTGGGTGAATTTCGCCTTTTCAAAGTCCTGTATAGCTTCTTCCACTTTCATTACAATTTCCCTTGATACATGCTGTGGTTGTTAAGTAGGGAGATGACTTGCTTGTGCATGCTGGAAATGAAAATTTTTAGGCCATGCTTGGTGAGTCAGATACATGATTTCCCCAGGCGCAGCATTGTGCCAAAACATGGGAACCTGGTCCCTTGTGGGAGCGGCGACCTCTCCAAGAGTCCCCAAAGCCTCTTGCCAACGTCACGCAATGAATCTAATGCCTTCGGGACGTAATCGCCTTTCCTTGACCCATGGGGGTTCGAATCCTCCATTTTCTCCCTATTTATCAAAGGAAGTCCATCACTAAAAGTCCTCACTAACCTGTTTCAATGACCATCACTTAAGGTTAATGACTTTTGGATATTCCACACAGTGTTTAGCCTTCCCAGGTAATGATACAGCATGTGCTGACAGGAAAGAAAAAGCACGACTCCCTGTTGGCCGTGAAACACCTCTAATTGTATCATTTTTTCAATGGATGACCCTCTGAGTTGGTTATGAAAAACTTTTCAAGTGCAGGTCATGCTCCGGACTTTAACTATCCTCCACGGAGAGACAAAAGGAACACTGAGTTTAAGGACTCGCCATTGAGAATGATTTAAGGTTATCTGTTTTAAACTTCACCCCACTGCAAATCACTACCTTTTCCCTGCTTTCTTTCCCCCCCTTTTTAATCTCACTTACAACTCTATCACTGTCCGCCACTCGCCCCAGGCCTGCTGCCTCAGGTCGTCTTTATAACTTTGTAGCGTCACACACACAAGTGCTTTGTACAGTGCTTTC
Source organism: Plectropomus leopardus (assembly GCF_026936395.1). NCBI lineage: Eukaryota > Metazoa > Chordata > Actinopteri > Perciformes > Serranidae > Plectropomus > Plectropomus leopardus. The sequence continues at coordinate 7,248,579 of NC_142197.1, forward strand.
CGCACACACTCCAACACATTTTCTCTCTGAGAGTGATCCATCCATGCTTTTGAGAGGCTGCTCTCAAAGTACGCGTTTCCATTAGCTTTGAAAAGATAGTGTGGTGGCACTGGTCTGAGGCTGTAATGTTGTGATTTTAGTGCTATGACTCAGTTCATTATGACCCAAGGTTTAGTCAAGGCAGCAGTGTCATTTCAAAGAAAATCTAACAAAGCTGTTGGGCTTAATACAAAAAAAAAAATCTTTTTCTGGCAGTATGTGGCAGGTTTCTTTTCAGATTTGGCTGGGTTGCTGTGATACCAGGCATGATTGAGGATAGGAATGTCAATGGTTAACCATTAATCTGAGAAAAATTTTGATCAGCTATGGAGTGATACTTAACTCAACTGTCCGTGGCCTAGTGACCGTTTCTGATTGAGAGAGAAAATAAACTGATTCACACTGGGGATTTTCTTTTGTAGTCTTAATGGAAATACAGTGCCAGACTGAATTTAAAAAGCTTCAAAATAGAGGTTTATTCAAATGTTTTCTGTTTATTTGTTGTTGTTTTTTTAAAGGGGGCCAGAGAGATGATCTCTGTGACCCCAGAAGTCTAATATATTAACTAGAGGCAAATTATTTATTTACTAATTTATAATGTTTGGGTTTTTTTTTTTTCATTAACTGCCCCCCTGGTGTCCTGTCATTTCAAAAGTGGTGGTGGCTTTTGCCGTCACGCTCGTACGCCAAAAGCACTGACAGAGCGGATATATTTGATGAGTTCAGAGTGAAAACGGATGGTCCTTCCACTGAGCTCATCAAAAAATCTGGCTGCAGATCACATCCATCCGTTTCTTCAGCTTGTTATTCTCTCTCACTAATATCATCCTAATCATCAAAGACTCCAAACACATCAAGTTAATTTCTTAATAAGCTCCGCTTTCAATTAATCTCTCCTGATTGCAACTGCTTTAATGTATAACTAGTGTAAAACTAGTGTTTATTCAGTAATCATGCCATGTATAGGAGCAACGAGCCCGGGGCCTCATCACTAAACATAGCTCACTGCCATTATGCATCAGAAAATAGTCCCTAACAGATGCTGTTTCAAGACATCAGGACCTTGATGAGAGCAGCAGGCAGACACACACATGAACCTTCTGTAGCTGGAAGCAGTCTTGCCAGAGTTTCTGTCTTATTTGGGTTTTTGTGTCATTTGTGACTTTGGGCTATTATGTCAACTTCCTGTGCAGACTTGCAGGGCTGAGGTGGCTCCTGCAGCTTGGATCTGAGCTAGCTGAGCATATGGTGAGAGGAAGCTGCCTCTGGGAACCCTCTTCTTTAAAACTAAAGAGAAACACGCCACTAACAATTTGCATTAATCCCCTCCATGACGCTGAGGAGCCAATGTAGCGTGATAATATAAATTTGAAATTGCATCAACATAGAGCTTACTGATCAGTCACAGGAGTTGCAGTTTTGGATCAAGGACTTTATTCTGCTTTGAGGTGTATGCATATAATTTCAGGGGTGGAGTTTTGTTTTTCATTTAGGTCTGAAAAGGACATTATTAGACTTTAGAGCAGGCATCACCAAATGGACCACAGCCCAGACCCAGATCAAGTGATTCAGTCTGAACCTGAGACCAAATTTCTTATCAATTTTAAATAAGAATAAACAGCTCTCATTCGGAAGCCATCTTTTGCAGTGATTTTGATCTTAGGCCCTGTATGATTCCCAACTGTATGATACCCCGTTTGTCGCAAAAGGTGGCTTTTAGTGTATAGTTCAGTCCGAGAGCTGAGAATACAGCCAGGCAGAAGCATTTGCAGTGTTGTTATATGCCGCCGGACAGCTAAACGGCACATGCCAAGGCAGCATGATACGCAGACAGGTGGTACCAGTCGAGATCGAGGCTGCATGGAACTTGCCATGTTTGCGCAATATGTCTCTGGACACCATCAGATCGAAAAGCTAATATATATGTATATTTATATATATATATATAAGGAGCGATAGGGCGGGAAGGAGTGGCAGTGAATGTAATCACATCATATTTAGATACAATCTGGAAACAAAATGAAATGAATTTTAATGCAATGTACAAAGGGAGGTCACAGTTAGCAACAAGTCACAACATTACTAAAATATGAATGCAAACCTGAAAAACACTGAAATTGATGTGCTGAACGTAACATATAGATTTTCCTTCCAGATTCTATAACCACACCGAAACCTAAACACAGTGGCTTCAGTTTCACTGGTATAATGTACTGGCCAGGATGAAAATCGCAGGTTGAGTGTGAGCAGGCTGGAGAGTTGGCAGGGGCACAACTCCTTTTGAAAATAATAGAGGTACATGTGAAAATATTCATTACAGTGGAGATGGTGTGACTGAAAACATGAAATGTCGAGTTATTCATGAGCTCCTTTACCGTACTCAGCTCTTTCTGTGAAGCCAAGTGCTGCCATCGACAGATCACTGCTCCTGGGGAATTTGCATTGTTAGGACAACCGTTAATGATTTAATACACAATCTCTCACTGCGGGAGGGCAGGAGAAAAAAGAGGGAAATGCGAGTAGCAAAGCAGCATTTGAAAAGTAAAGTGGGTCTGAATACAACATTATGAGGATTGTTAGTACGAGTTGAGAGGCTCCCTGCGGTGATCCCAGCAGGAGAGCCAGAATACAGTAAGTCAGAGTCCTACCCCTCATTAGCGATTAGTGTCTCGGCCACCAGTGTGCCTTTGTCACTTGACTATGTGAGTTATGAAAAGTGGAAGCAGCCAAGTGAAAACAGACAGGAGGGGAAAAGTGTCTGAAACAGACTCAGGAACAGGAAGACCACTTTTATCTCTGGCGAAGAAAAGTAGCCCGTCTGGAGACATTCTGCAGGGGAATATGGGTGGCAGTCCTGCCAAGTTTCTGACATCTGCCCAGTCAGAAAGGTAGAGATGGTCCACTGTGGTGCGGAGAAGCTGGGCATCTGACCAGCCACCTGTCCTCCGCAGTACGTAGGCGCTGGTTAATTGATGAGGCCAAGATTGTTGTCAGCTAGTCCGAGAGTAAGTATCAGCCTGAGAAAGCAGATATTTTTAGTTGTTGATGGACAAAGTGCAGTGAGGAGTTAAGTCTTTTCTGTGGGAGTATAAAGTCTCAAAGTGATCTCATCCCTTCTCATCCAGCCCGTTCTCACTCCGAACTCATCAAGTGGCGTCACTACACCTTTTTTTCCATAAGGATCACGCTGCTTCCTGCATGTTGTGACATCACGGTAACAGGCTGCGTCATCCCACCATAATATCGTCCTACCATGTGCTTTTGTTGACATCATAGTAATGAAATCCCAGGGCGTTAACAGCTGGCGGTCCTGACAGAGCGTGCTACGTGACCCTCTGTGCCAGCATGTGCTTTTGTTGATATCTAGTCGTTGGCTGCCATGTGCTTGTGTTGTGTAAACATAACCTTGTGCAGCGTAATCCTAACATGTGCATTCGTTGACGTCAAGGTAGCAGCATCCCAGAACGTTAACAGCAGATCTAGAAGGATATGTAGAGCGTGATATGTAGACACAAAAGTTCACTGCAAAGCAGCAATATGTACTGACTTCGGACAAGAACGTGTTGAATTATGGGCACTATTTTGACGCTCTGGGATAGAGACTAGGCTGAAAACCTGCACATAATTTTTGATCCGAGTTGGAAGCCGTATCTCAAAAATCCATGCACACATCTGCACAACCACAGTGTCAAACCAAAGTGTCAGGAGCTGCCACAGGATATTGCCAAAGTAGTACCTAACTAACCAGGCTGGCTGTGGTGTGAAATATGAAATATGCCTCACAGCGAGTCCATCTGGTTACCATGGCGTCCTGGCTACAGCTCCACAGTGTCCGAGGAAATAACTTGACAAGCGACCCCCACCCCCCCACCCCCCGCTCTCCTCATCTCCAGCCTCCTTCTGTCTTTCCCCTCCAGCTGGCTCCTCTCTTCTTGCATCTGTGAGCCTCGCCACTTGCACTGGGAGGTGTCAGTATTTGCTTTCAAGGCGTTTAGCTAATGCTATCATGCCCCGGGGTGATGAGGGGGAAAAAACAAGCAGCAAATGCATCTCCATATGGGTGCATAACTAAGTGCTTGGCATGGCTGACGCCTACTACCCTCAGCGCGCTCATAGCCAGTTGTGCTATTGTTCGTACAGTCAATGGGGCTTATCTGCTAATGAATCAGAGAAAGGATCAAATGGAAGCTGTTTTAATATGCTTCAGTGCCTCAATATAACTCTCAGAGACTATGGGAAGCTGAATTATGAAGAGTCACATTTCTGACACACTCTTGTGATTGAATTCCCATGCCCACGCGAGTGATTGCATCAAACAAGATCAAGCTTTTGGAAGCAGTTTGAAGTTTTCTGCAGGTACAGTAACTGTGGCTGACTCCTGAGGGGTTAGCTTGAGCTTTGTAAAAATGCCACTCCCCCTGCACTGATATTCGACGTATATGTAACCACACGGGTGTTATCCAACTCATAGTGTGCATGGCTGACATCCTCCTGCTCGTATTTTACTTGTTCATTCCACCCCCCTGCAGAAAAGCAAACAAACGGTGGTTTCATTGAGGGAAAGCTGTGCTCTGAGTGCCAAGGCATACCCTGGCACTAAACTGGATTTTAGGAACACTGTCAGACTCCAGCTTTTATTAGATCCCATTATAAAATGTGCCACAAACTCCGGTGGTGCTCAGAACAAACCCTGCTTCGCTCAGTCTCATGAGGAGGTACATCTCCACTCTGCAGTGTCATCAAACTAATGGACCATTTTCATTAACTAACTGACGAAAAACATGGCATGCCATGAAAACAAGTTCAGAGGTTCTAAATGTGTTTCCACTGGCATCAGCTTGGTATTGGATAAAAATCTGATAACTGAAATTTAGCCTTTTAAGTCCTACTTCAAGAAACCCTAAATAAAGCTACTGCTTCTGTTGATCGACTCTACAAGTTAGAGCCACCCTCATTAGGTCCTGTCTTTACAAAAAGGTTAATGAAGTAAAATTCACGCAAAGCATTTTAATCATGAGGAAGCAGAAAGAACTCCAGTAACTGTGAAATATTATTGTGTTATGATTAGAGATGATCTGTTATGCTAATATTCAGGTTAACACTTTTATTGAGAATACTAGAGCATATTTACATGCTTTACTTTTCAACAATAATTGATAGATTGCACAAACACACCAACATTATCATCCCACTGGAATTGACTTTCATCAGCCACCATCTTTAAATCCAGTATTCAGTACTGGTATTCTTGCCCTGGTTTGGTCCACCAAGTACTGAGCAAAAATATCCACGTCTCTGTGGCTTTCCAGACTCTTCACCCAGCACTCATTAACTTTGGCTGCCTGGCGTTTCGAGCTGGGCAGGTTATGTACACTTGGCTTGTGCAAGCTAGTTTGTTAGAGGACCTCAGCTCTAACAGACGGCGGAGACTCACAGACCAGCAAACAAAAACAATTAGCTCAACATGTTGATTTTCAGTGGGACTGTAGTACTCATTACCAAAACTAGTGACAGCTTTTATTACATATACTCAAAGTATATTCTGGCTTTTTATATATTACAACTTCCATTCCATGTATTCAAGTTTCACTCTAAATATTCAAACTTTAATCCTATATATTCAAGTTTTATTCCATTTATTCAAACTGTCATTCCATTTTATTTAACACTTTGATTATATATATTAAATTTCATTTTATTCATTTAAGTTCCATTCGACAGACTTTCATTCTATATATTCAAGTTGCATTCCATATTTTCACACTTTCATATTGTATATTCAAATTAAATTATTTACATTTACACTCTTTTTCATATATTAAGTTTCATTTCATATATTCAAGTTTCCATCATTACACTAACATCACCAAACATTACTTATTACTCCAAACATTGTATCAACTAACAGTGCTGTGAAACTATTTCAAATAAAAAGCAAGGCAATGGACAAATTAAAGATTTTGTATGACACATACCCTGAACTTTTTGGTTCTATACATACACTGGAAACAAACAGAAACCAGAGTCGATCAATATTCCAGATGCAGCGAGCTGCAGTGAAACATCTGCAGTCAGAATGGGCTGTTAACACACTGCGTGTTTGAGAAAAGACCTGGCACATCACACAGCAAGACAGAACTTCCTCAAACCAAAAAAAAAAAATCCCTGCAGCCTTTTACTTTACATACCGCTCAGAGGATTTATCAGCAGAAACATCTGGCTGATAATAATTTGCATGTTTTCAGTGCCAGTACCTTCTCTTTGTCCAACCAGCCATCTGAAGTGTGAGTGAACCCACCTTTTCTTGAGTCACTTCCAGCTGCATCTGAACGCTCTATTTTTATTAATGAAGTGTTAAAGACGATTTAGCCACCCACACACACCTAAACTGACTCACGCCTAACTTGTATCGCTGCATAGAGCTGATGCATGCGCTGAGTGACACCTTAATAGTCCTTTATGCACACCGTTGAACCATAAATGGAAATGCATTAATGTAACATGATTTTATGCAGTCCACCTATAGAAGACAGACAAGTGCAGCTATATCTGCCTCCTCTGGAGTCCCTGCTCCTGTCGCTTTCAGCATTTATTGCCACATTAGTGATTTCATACGCATGCTAAGCGCTGCCTGTGGCTTCGCCAGTCCTTCCCTCGGAGAGGTGGAGCATAGGCTCAAGGGAGGAATCAACAATTAGATGTCTTCAAAATGACATTTCAATCATAGAAAGGCAAATGGATTTTTTTTTTAGGGCTTTCAAATGATTTCTTTTTTAAATCGTGATTGATTGTGGTATTTCTATAGTTAAACATGATTAATTGCATTTCTAGTCACATGTTTTTAAGTCCATATTAACAAGGTGAAGCAGTTCTTAGATTATCGTCTTTAGAAATCTAATGAAGAATGTATCTTTAAAACTCCACCCTGTACAGCCTCCAAAACATGGGAACATTGGCCAACAATTAACACAATTAAAAATCAATAATCATGAACCTTAATCGCATTGATATTAAGGTGTCTATGTAGAAAGGCTTAATTTTTTTACATTACATTTCTTTTTTTTAGAAAAAGCATCGCTGGATGCTTTGATGCTGTCCTGCTGTACAGTTTTGCACGCAGATCATTTGCAGACACGACGGATTGAGCATCTCTCTACTTCTGTGTTTACACCTACACATTTTAATGGCCAAGCTGTAAGACTGCCTGTTGATCAATAAGTGTCCTCTCAGGAGAAGACATAGAGGGACAGAGAGAGACATCAACACATGATGCACAGTATTTATTTATATCCCCAGCGTGTCCCCCCGCGTTTGCTTATTCCCACTGTAAACACTGTGTTGTTGATGGCACCACTAATAAAACGGGACGTCAACTCATATCGTCTGCCTTTAGTCATCACCCGGCCTCTTTTGTCTCTTTTGTACGGCCGCGGCGAGCGCACGATGAGGGCCACTTGAGAGTAGAGCTTCCTCACTGTGGCCTGATAAATCCCAGATAGAACGGCGTGTCATGAGAGCTGTAGAGGTGGCGTCAGCGTCGGACGAGAGAGCGAGAATGGAAAATGGAAATTGAGCACATGCACTTCAAAAGAGGAAGGCTGGGATTCAATCAAAGCTGGTCAATTGGAATGAAATGAAAGAACAAGTTAGATTTTTCTGATTTCTGCACAAAAGTACTTGATGCAAAGTAAGGATGGCAGTGGACAAGTGTTTTGTCCAAAAATAAACTAATTAGAAGGGCAGAGTAATGTTTCACTGATCCTTGATTTATTTTTAATGTGTCCTGTGCAGAATGGGAAAGCCTCTTCTAAGCATTATCCTTGCAGTAATGACTTGTTAGCTCTGGGCCATGGCTGCTCAGGCCAGAGGGTATTCTCATAATTTACTCCATGCCACTCCGTATTTCTATATTTTCGGTGACCTTGATTCAAGGATAAGCTCTCTATAATACCACGGCTTATGGGCAGTAATGCGGTGCGGTTTGACCTTGCTCCTGAAGGTCCGTGCAGCTTCTCATTGGTAATGGTTAGTGTTTTGAAGTCATGACCCTCGATTTAGCTCGGTCGTTTTCGCCCGGGGCTGTAGAGTGAAGTTGACAAACAGCCACGCCTGCAAGCAGTTTTCTCTTCTGACCTATAACCTCACTGTATACATTGGACTTAATGTATATTTAGGGCTCAGTGTTTTTCCACACACAAATAAAAATACACAGATCTGCTGCACCGCTAAAACCTCTGACAGGGGCGGTTCATAACACTGATCATATTTTTACAATGCAATATTCTGCTGGGACACCTTGGGTCCTGGCATACATGTGGATGCTGCTTGACATGCACCAGCCGCCCAAACATCATGGCAGACCAGTGTTACAGACGATGCACCACATCATAAAAGCGGTTTATGAATGGCCTGGAATGGAGCAAAATGACAAAGACTTAAGACAATGACCTAGCCATTAAATTTCCCAGATCCCAATCCGATGAAGCATTTGTGGGATGTGCCGTTATTCCACCTCACAATCCACAGGACAAAAATGATCTGTTGGTGCCAGAAACAGCAGGATACTCACAGAGGTCCTGCATCCATGCCTCAACACCTCAGACCCAAATCCAATCCAAGGAGGCCCCACCGTGGATTGGACTTAAAGTTGGGGTTTGAGCTCGGGACCTGCAACCTAACACATTTTGTGATGTTTGATGCAGGGACTTTGCAAATTTTAATGCCAGTGCTGTCTCTCCACTATAAAACAAGTTCCTTCTTGACACTGTTTAAGCAAGGGCGCTGTCGCTGTATACTCAGCTTGGCCTCACCTGAGATAACTGTGATTGGTTTAAAGAATCAAACAATCCAAAGCATTTTTTTCCTTATTGGCATTAGGACACAGTGACATGAGTGAAAGCAGGAAAGCGACTATCCCCTTTCAAGGTGATATTCCAGCCGGTTCTTATTCTAAACCAGCAAAATAGCGCCGCTTTGTCAGTGCTTTTGGTGTAAGTGTGTGACACCAAAAGGCACCTTTTGCTTGCACATGAAACGCTGCTGGATCAGCTGAGAATTGGTTACAGTGTTTATATCTGCTGGTAAACAGCCGGGCGGCACCTGCTGCATCCACACGATACACACACAGATGGCATCACTTGAGAATCCGGCTGGATGGAACCTGTCGCGTGTGCGTGAAACCCGGCAGGATGGCGTCAGGTTGTAACGCTGCTGGTATCGACCTAATATAAGGAGCACGAGGGGGGAGGGTGGCGGATGGGTCCAACAAACAACAGACAACAACACTGATGCAGCTGTCCGGTATTCACTTCCCATCTTTTTTTCTACACCATACAATGTGCCTCCGTCCCCTAATCCTAACCATCTGTGCCAGCATGTGCATCCATGACGTGCAGTTGTTGACCAAATCACATGCTGCATCTTCTCATCATGTGCTTTTGTTGACATCACGGCAGCGGCATCCTCGAACGTATTTAGGCGTGGAAGTTCACTGGAAAAGCTGCAACATATGACGACATGGGATGAGAAGGTGTATTTCATAAGACATTTAAAAAGTCATTAACTAGATTTTCATTCCAACTAAAAACTAACATCTGTCTGGTGTTACAGTACATCTTTTTGGCGTCATATTGATGTCTTGGGCCTGCTGCTAAAAGTCAAATTGCTTTTTCAACATACATACTTCCTTTTTATAACCAATCTTGGTAATATTTTCTCTTTAAATTTAATGTTTAAGTTATGACCATGTTGCATATTTCCCATCTCTTCTGGTTTCCATAAAGGAAAACCTAAAAGAATACAGTGTATGAACCGAGTGCATATAGCTTTCATGGGTTTGTTAAATGTATATAAGTGGGTTTATTAAATGTATATAAGTTTTCATTCAGAATAGCCTTATTGTTGACCAAAATATCACATCGCCTCATTATGTGCATAAAAATAAGTGATTTGAGCTCCGAGTTTATGCAATATTGATCAATTTGCCGGCGTTTGATTTCAGTCTTAACTAAAGCTGATGAGAGAATTATTGAGGCCACCACTCTGTCATACTGTGACCCATAACAGAGCCTTTGGAGCTCCTTTCAGGCTTTATTTATGCATTATTTAAGGCAGCAGTGTGTGATACAGTGACCTACTCTAGAACTGACTATTTTTAACTCCAATTACCCCCCCCCCAGGAGAGAGACAGAGAAGGAGAGAGGGAGAGAGAGATATTTTATTTGAGGTAGAGAGGGGCTTTTTATTGTACACTGCTGTACAAACCGGCCACCCCCACCCCCCCTCCATCCCCTCAACCTGACAGCCCCCCTCCAATGATCAGCAGACAATATCTCAGCAGCACAGAGTGTAGGAGGTGGCATCTCCCCTTCCCTTCTCCTCCTCCTCCTTCGTGGTTCAATTAGAGGAGTCTGACAGGCACTCCTGCGCTCCACATCACCACACACACACACACACATTCACGGACATCCAGATAACACCGCAATTTAAGTCCAAATATAGCCGCGCTCTGGTCACAGGTTCCCAGCCAACCACGTTAAGAGCTTCACACACCTCAAGTCTTGAATTAGCAACAAGTGCGCCCAAGTGGTCATCATTACTCCCTCCTAATATGGTGAAGGAGGTGCATCACATGGAGCAGCCCGTGCGAAGGAGTCTATTTTAAACGTTAAATCCCTCCTCCTCTTCCTCCTTCGATGACAAAACGCACCCAGCCCCTGCGACACAATCAGGTGGGCACGGGACGATAAGGATTATGAGATGACGACGACTCTGGGGGAGCTCTTATCAGTCAAATTAGTGCATTTATGTCTTCAAGGTCACGTCCTGATGCTTTTAAAAGACGAGTCGCGCTTTTAACACCCTCACAAGCTCTCTGTCTGCGTGAGAGGAGCTTAAAGGTGTCAACACATCTGCACTAAGATTGTCTTTTGGCTTGCGTGGGCTTAAATTCAACCTGAGCTGCATTGAAAGGCTGAGGGCCAGTGTGAGGCGATCACTTAATCCTTTGAAACTGAAGCAACATCATTTTTCTTCTGCTGCTTTCAGGTGCCCTTCACAAGTATTTTGAACGCTGAACCCTGAGCAAATTGGTGCGATTTCTCCTTCTTCAAAAAAAAAAGAACATGGGGACAAGGCAGCACGCAATTTGGAAAGAAATGAGAAAAGAAAGCAAGAAATTTTTAGATTTAAGGAAAAAAATGTAAAACCTAGGGGAAAATGTCTGGGGTGAAGAAAAAAAAAGTAGGGAAAACTCTTTGATTATCATAATTACATATTGGAAATCATGTTACAGAGTTATTCTATTTTCTTGCCTTGGTTTACTTGTTTGTATGTTGTTTTTTTTTTTGCTGTTGTTATTATAACTTTTTTCAGGTTATTTTCATGTAGTTTTTATGAATGTTAATTTGGGAGTAATTTCTTCTTTGGCTTCTTGTTGCCTTTTATTTAAAGAAATCAAGCCAGTTTGCTCAGGTTCAAAAGGCTTAGTATGGTCCAATGATAATGACACTTATATATCAGGATGTTTTTCACAATAAAGTTGACTCAGATCCTTCATTCTTTCACCTTCCTGTAATGTTTGTCTGCAACAGAAATAGCTGTTTTTGTTCTTGCTTAGATGTTCTAGCACTTAACATGAATTACATTTCTGCCAAGGTTATTTCTTTTTATACCTTTTTCATTTCTTTAACTTCAGTTTTCAACTGCTACAACCTTGCTAATTTATTCCATCAAGCAAACATTTTAAAGACAGACCTCCATGCAAGTCGTTCACAGAGAAGTGCGAGCTGACGCAGTGAAAGCATTTATATTTTTACGTTGTTTTTTTTTTTAAATAGCTGGCGTCAGAGATTTCAAATCTTATAATAAAACAATAAAGATATATTTAATTATAAGTAAATTCAAATTAATGAAAAGAATACTTCACTCGCCTCATGGCAATTTGTATATCAGTTTCTTTCCCTGTGTTACAGTGAATTTTTGAGGAAATTTTTTTGTGCATGCCTCTGGTAAACGAGGGATCCAAAAACTGAGAAAATTCTTGACTAATTGAAGTCAGAGGGAGCTGCTGGTCTCTCACTGCCTTGTTTAGTTAGGTTAACAGATGTTTTCAGATAGTTTTGCTGTTGCTAAACATGGACCCCTGTGACTTTTTTCAATGTAGAAGCTTAAAAGTAAAAGTAAAACATTTTCTAAACAAATTTCCTGTAACATGATGAGTAACGATATGATAAATGATTATTTGGTCATTAAATATTTCTTCAAGCAATACATTCAAGAGGTATTTTTCAGTGTCTACTGACTTTGATCAATTTATTTATTTTAATTTTAATTTTTTGTTATTATTATTTTAATCATTTTTTGTCAGGATGGATTCGGACGAGTGAAGTATCAGGAGTTTTATTTTTTAAAGAAAAACTCTCCTTCATGAACCAGAAACTTTGCTGACAGTACAAATAATTTTTTTAACCTTTTTTTTAATTTTTTTTTTTACATTAACAATATCAGTGCTCATGGCCCTGATAAAACTATGAGGGGAAAAAGTTACTTTTGGGCCCCTGCTGACCTCCAATCCTGCACTATTTCCTGTTGCTCGTTCCCCACATCAGACTATGAATGGCAGCTTCATTTTATGCCCAAAATCCAAACTGTACTCCTGTGCTACAATATTACAACCTAACCCCAGGCAATAATGCAGGGCGCTCATTAGTCTGTGCTATAATTTAAGGGTGCAGATTGGACCGAAATGCAATCAGTTTCTTCAATTTGTGCATTAAAATGAGTGTCATAATAAATATATGTATGATTTTGGAGAGGTTAGGCAATCTTAAGCATTGTGCTCATTTAGGGTCCTCGTGGCCTGAGGGTAGCAGCTCTTCCTGAGCCTCTCAGTGCTGGCCGGGTGCATCCGCCTCCTTCTTCCAGACCTCAACAGCAGAAAGGGCTGGGCTGTTGGGATCATTAATGATTCTCCTGGCCTTATTCTTGCAGAGCTGGTGGTGCAATATCCTCTAGGCAGGGTAGAGCACCGCCTATTGTATGTTCAGCCGAACGAACCATCAATCAAGGATGTCCAAACTTGCAGATAGGAAGATATTGTCTGCGACTTTTCCCAGGAATGCACGTTTCCTACATTTCTGAGCTCCCTTTCGCTGTACACACATCATTTTTCAACCATGACTGAAAATTTCCCACAGTGACACCTCAAGAGCACCCTGACCGCTGTCGTCTTCCTGTCTCACCCCTTATTCTGCTCATTACTAACCGGGTCACCAGCATGACCTACAGCGGTGATGCATATATTGGTCAACAGTTGGCTTAATAGGTTAGGGTCTCGGGAGTGGGGATGTTTCCATCACACACATGAAAAAACACCAGTTTATGCATTCATGGAGTCACACATGCAGTGCAATACTCATTTTTACAGCTGCATGTTTGAGCATATAATACTGTATGTGCTGTATGTTTTTGTACACGTAGTTTTACTGTCCCGAATTTCAATTACAGCCCTCGCTGCCCCATGTTGGCGCTGTGACAGGAGCAGGTGGAGATTATGCTTGTGGAGCTAATGTGGCAACCAAGGCCTGCGGGAGAGAGACAGAGAGAGAGACAGAGAGGGAGGCAGGGAAATATTAACGGGGGAATAAAATGATGGTGACAGCAGAAAATGGCAGCGTGCTCCAACATGGTGCTTATGGATTTATTTGTAGAGGGGAGATAGAGAGATGGTGTGCCGGTGCAAGTCTCCCGGTGACACTTTGTCATCACTCTCTCTCTGGTTGGGGCCCGCTCACATGAGACCTACTTTATATAATCACATTGTAACTTTATGTAATCGTGTCTCGACTTTATGCATCAGGGATGATACCTGTCACGATGGTGCAGTGAAACATGATTTTTCGGGGATTGCGTTTTCACATTTCAGTCACGTAATTTCCTGCCATTTGCAAAAGGAGTCGTTTTTCATCTAAAACTCAAGCAGCTTGGGTATTAACTTGTTTTTATCTCTAAAGAAATTCTCCCCTCTTCCTTAAAGTCGTTTCTCCTATCAGTTTAAACTTTTTACTTATCAGTTCCATTGTGGAGGTCGGGGATGCAGCGCTGTAAACAACTTTAAATTGACTTTTAAACCAAGTTATTTGGAACTGAAAACAAAACCTTGCTCATTGCTTTGCAAAATTGCAAGAAAATTAGGCTTTTAGTGGAAATTCACCATGGCCGCCATGCCCCGGTGGTTTATTCTACATTGTCAACATGATTTAAAGGGACAGTTCACCCCAAAATCAAAACTATACACTTTACATCTTACCTGTAGAGCTATTTAAAAGTCTATATTGTTTTTGGGTGAGTTGCAGTGTTGGAGATATTGGCTGTAAGGATGTCTGCCTTCTCTCCAATGTAATGGATCTAGATGGCACTCAGCTTGTGTTACTCTTTTTCCAGAACTCATGACTCAAGATAATCCCCAGACTTTGTTGTAAGCAGTTTCATGTAAGAACTATTGCAGGAGGAAGCGGAAATTTACTCATGGACAAGAGACCTATGCTTGTGATAGTGCAAGATGTATCTCCATATATCTCCAATACTCTGCAACTCACACCAAAACAATATAGATTGATAAATAGCACTACAGGTAAGAGACAAAATAAGTATTTTTCATTTTGGTGCGAACTGTCCCTTTAAGAATAAACATTTGAAGCACTTTCCTTAATTTGTTTGTATGTAGGCTTAAAGCCTCCAGTTTAACTGAAAAAAATAAAATCCCCAATTATTTATGTATATTTATAACATCATGAACTTAGTTGTTGTAAACTGAAATAATTCCGGGGAAATTCGTGCAGTCACTGAGTGTGTTTACATGGATATAAATAACCTGTTTAGAGAATCCAGTTTATGTGTTTGAGCATGTAAACACAATAATACATTTATGAGAAACCTGAATATGCTCGCTGGACTTCTCTGAAGGAAACTGGGATGTATACAGGAAATACAAATAACTCGATTTCTAATGTGAACACCGTATCTCAAATATGATCAAAACTGGGATACCAGTGAGCATATTAATTTCCATGTAATTGCACTCTAAGTGTTCTTGTAAGGCTGTTTGATTCAGTGTTTTTGGGTGAGAGCTGTGAATTATTGACTGTTTGGTACTACCACTGTGACATGCCAAAGTCAGAAGTTTCCAAACTCTTGTGGCTCAAAGAAAAGCAATAGAAAACCAGACGAGCACTTGGAGAGTACAGACTCTGGCCAAGGCCAAATGCTCTATCTCACAATGTTAACAAAAGTGAAAAATAATTTGTGTGTACGCCCAGAGTTTCGGCCACACTCCAAAATTTAATGGATTCTTCCTTGGCCCATAATTCACCCTTCCACAAAGTTTCAGGAGAAGCAAGCCAGTAGTTTTTATTGCAATTCCTCTGACAGACAAACAAACCAAGCCAAAAGAATAACCTCCTATAGCAGAAGTAATAAATGTTTGAACCAAAAATGTACCAAATTCATCACAATAATATGTGAGATAGTAATACTAATAATCCTCATAATTATTCCATCCATCCATTTTCTTCCGCTTATCCGGAGTCGGGTCGCATCATCATAATTATTATATCTTATTATGTCTTCATGAGCTATTTGTCACCAGTGGTGGAAGAAGTATGCAGATCCTTTACTTTAGTAAAAGTACTAATACTACTACTAACACACTTTGAAAATACTGAAAAGTAAAAGTCATGCATTGGAAATGTTAAGTAAAAGTAAGTGTAATCAGGAAAAAGTACTCCCAGTACCCACTGCAGAAAAACTCTAAAACATAAACAAAACACCTGATAACCTCAAAATTATTTTTTTTAAAAAAAGAGAGAGAGAAAAACATACAGCAAAATCCAAATTATAAAAAAGAAAAAAACACCACCAAACTTGAGAATTATATAAAAAATGAAAAACAAGCCTTCTGAATTATTTTTAAATATATAAAGAAAAAAGTATTTTAAATCAAAATTTTAAAAACACCCTAAAAAACCCTCAATATTAAATTACAGAAAAAATAAATAGAAAATATTTTATTATACATATATATATTATATATATACACATATTTTATGAACTCTTCTTATGACTTTTATACAAAAATCCTAATTTGTAAAGTAACTAAAGCTATCAGATAAATGAAGTGGAGTGAAAAATACAATATTTCTGATGTGTAATGGAGTTAAATATTAAGTGGCATGAAAAAAAGTATAAGTACCTCAAATTTGTACTGAAGTACAGTGAGTACATTTACATTCCTTCAGTGTTTTGGACATGAGCAAGTAAAATAAGAATGTGCAACATGATTTGCAGTCAGATTTTCCTACATTGGTTCTTTTGCCTATTGATTTTTTTTGTGTGTGTGTATCTCGTGTGCTCCTCCAGTGATTTAAAAATGTGATGTGTTTCTCTCTGTCACCTCTAGCTGTCCTTCATAGTGCACGCTCACAACACTGAGTCTGCAACAGGGACCGTCAGATAATAGAATTAGATGCTGAGCTCTTTTCCCTTCTATTATCTGCTTGCTCTTCCATGTTAAGACTCCTGCTGCTTCTCAGTCTTCCTTTCTCCCCAACATCCTTGAGGGGGGATAAGTTGAAACGCTGTATCGATTTCTGCCATTTCTCACATTGTTGCCTTCAGTGGTTGGCTGGTTTTGGTTGTGTTACTTTAATTCTCTCTCAGGCGCTCTCACTCTCTCTCTCTTTCTCTGAGGCGAAGCTACAGCGCGACTTGTCAGATAAAACGGGCAGAGTCTATGAAAGATCTAGGCGAGAAAGTAACTACCAACAGTTTTTTGAAAAAGAAGTCAAGTCTGGTTGGTGAGCAAAGATGAAGAGCGTGAATAAGTGAAAAACATAAAATTCACAGACATCAAAGGCCTTTTGTAAATGCATCTTCTAAACCCAAAGGGATTTTTTTCCTCGTCTTTTATTTTCTCTCTTCTCTTTGTTCACTTACATTTTCCACTTTTCATCTTCATTCTCCTGGACAATAAGAAGGTATCCAGTGATTTTGATGTCAGTTTGAAGGTTTTTTATACCATGCATGCATATGCAAACAGGTAAAATCTCAAAGGTTACCGTATGAATCGATGATTCCCAACCACAGGGTACGAATAGGCCTACGGCAGGGGGAACTTTTGCAGTAGTCAGGGGAGAGAATGAAAACAAACATTCAATCATATATCGGCTAGATGTTCTTTAGTTAATGTGTTGTCTCAATAACCAGTCAGGTAGCCTACCTCGATAGACTGACAGCACAATAACAAGCCACTGAGAGTGCAAGCTAGCAAAGAAGTCAAAATACAGTTGTCAGTGGACATCCGCATCTGCATCTATTATGCTCAGGGTATCCTTTTGTGTGTGCTGTTGATGCTCTGAGACGCTGCTCCAAAAGCACATAGTGGGATTACACTACAAAAGCATGTGGTTAGGTTAAGGCAAAAAAGATACTTGGTAAAAATTGGTCACATTCAGATGGAAAGCGATCACCCCACTGACCCACCAGCATCCCCCCACCCGCCCTACAGGCACACTCGCGCTCCTAATATTCAACCTGACGCCAGCATGTCATGCAGACGTGCAACATCCGGCCGCATTCAACTGGCATGTCCCGACCTTGTATCATGCTGCCTCAGCAGGTACTGTCCAGCTGTCCAGCAGTGAATCATAACAATGCACTCGGTTTCGCGTTCGGCCAAGTTCTCAGCTGATAAAGCCCAAGGGCATATCATAAAGCCGCAAACAGTGGCTTTTGGCGTCAGGATCTTACTCCAAAATCACTGTAAAAGCAGTCATATTTGATGACTTCAGAATGAGAATAAAGTGATCTGTATACACCCCCTTGTGAATTTCAAAGCTTTTATGGGTTTTAATAAAGGCATTTGCTAACATTTGGCTAAATGAAATTAGAACGTCATCTTGCAGAACTCTGCTTTACAACCTTGTGGTGGTGACATGACTTCATGCAGCCGTGGTGTAGTTTGCTCATAGCCTGAGGTCAGCTTTTTATGTCTGACAATCGCATTTAGGCCTTAAAAAAAGCTAACTTCTATTTGTGGGGGTATGTCAGACAGAGAAAGGGTTAACCACAGCTCTAAACCTTTACTTTAAATCAGAACACACAATAGGAGGTGAGATAATAGGGGAGAACATCTCATTTAATCTTATGCCCGTATCATTCCCGTATTCAGACACAAAAAAACCTCCTCTTCATTTTGCTGGTTCCCTCTTGAGCATCTTCAAGGATCCTCACAGATCCTCAGACCTCACATATCATTAAACCACAGATAGCCTACTGAGAAAGGAAATGGGGAACAGCGGGAGGGTCGGCTTCCCTGCGATGGCCCTTCCCTCTTTATGTCATCACTGATTCCTCCCTCCAGGTGCACAAATGAAGAACAGACTCACGACATTGCTCACCGGCTTTGTTTTAAGTGCAGAACTTGAAAGGCTTCAGAATCCCCGTGTTAATTAGGCAATTGAGAGATCTGAAGCGTGGGGGTAATTTGGGTTAAAACAGCAACGCGTGTCAAGCATTTAGGCGAATGGCATTTGCCATCCACAACAAAGGTAGGGGGCAGCTGTGATCTGAATGCCAGCTCTTTCAATATTTACTCCCCTCGCACATGCACCGGTGTTTATTAGTGGGTGATGAGCTGCTTGGCCGACTTGCCGGGGTACGCGCTGTTCCCTCTACTCAATATGCCAGAGTAATGAATTGGATGTGAATTAAGGCTACGGTTAGATTGGTTGATTTACTTCCTCTCAGCCTATGCGGTTTTCCCTCTCATCTCCTGCACCAAAGTTTGGTTTGCTGCAGGAAAAAAAGCAAAAAAAAAAGAAGCAAAAGTGATTGATTTTAATGGATTTTGCTGGAGGAAAAAAATGAACCAAGTTCATTAAATAACAATGAGAGAGCATCACAATGTAACTTCAAACGGTCCCTTTATGAGTAGGCTGTTTTTCTGTGGCACAGGCACAGCAGCCATTTAATAACGTGTCTGTTATTCATGAGAGAAGCAACCATAACCTTGAACAAACCTTGTTTTCAAAGAAATTAATTTATAGCTCAAAACGAAGGAGGGAGAAATTCATGGAATATTGCCCTTAGCTCCTGTAGATCTCCTCCTCTGTGGCCGCGTCTCTGTGGCGGGTATGTTGTATCCTTTTAACTCCATTTCTGCTGTGTTTATATTGAGATAAATCACAGAGGTTGAAAAGGTGCGCTCAGCAAGTTTTGCAGGTGATAGTGAAAAAAAACACACTACACTTGT
The DNA here is from genome assembly GCF_026936395.1 of Plectropomus leopardus. Taxonomy (NCBI): domain Eukaryota; kingdom Metazoa; phylum Chordata; class Actinopteri; order Perciformes; family Serranidae; genus Plectropomus; species Plectropomus leopardus. Next base: position 7,267,927 of record NC_142197.1, read on the forward strand.
TTATTATCTTTTTCTTTATTGAACACAACTGTCATGATCATCAGTGAGCTTCTGGAGCAAAAGAAAGTCACGCTTCAGTTCGTAAACAGAAACTACATTTTGGAGTGTTGGGGGGTTGTCTGTTTAAACTGCACTCTCTCCTTTCTAATTAGCTTTTCTAATTGTTACTCTAATGCTTTTTCCAAATCAGCAATTATCTTATTTCTTCAGTGGAAGATACATAAGTGATATCTTAGTGGAATGTTTTTTTAGTGTAAATTTAATACACCTGTCCTGTCCTAATACAGCACACAAATGTAAAATAATGCTTCCACACTTTAATTTAAGAAATTGTTCTTGAAGTGCCAATAAAATGAAAGTGCCTGAAGATTAAAAATTAAAATAAATAAGCCCAAGGGAACGTTTTTAACAGTTGCATCAGTTTATCTGTATGTAAAATGAGTCCGGCTAGACGCTACTCCAGCACATTACTGCCTCTCAGGACTGAGACAGAATTGCACAGAACAAAACACAAAATTCATTTTTTTCGTCAAACAGTTCAAACTGACTGGGGAGGCAGACAGTCATAATGGGGTGGCCAATCAGATTTCTGGGATAGCCTGCGCCACCCCATGCCTCTCATCAATGTATTAACAGCAACAGAAAATGGACTTTTCAGAATAAGTGTAAAAATATTTTTTGCATGTAAATGTGATCACACTTCTCAGTCGTCCTTTCTTATATTTCACTGGTCATGGCCCTGACACACCACGCTGACAGCCGGCCAGTGCGAGGTCTTTCGTAAATGTCTGCAGCGCTAGTTTTGACCATGCGTCCAAAACCGTTTGCCCTTACCCACCCTTGTCGGCTTTGTTTTTTGTTTTTTTTTTGGCTGAGACACAGGCGATGTGAGGTTATACGACAGTCAGCCTTCAGTACTCTAGTGATTTTGTATTGCACTTCCATACAGACTTGCAAAAGACAAGTATTAAAATAACTGAAATGCTGGTTTGTAAAACAGGTTTTCTGTCAAAAATTTGTGCCCAAATCCAAACGAAGAGTTCACGAAAAGATCCCTCAAGAGCCGCACAAGCTAAAGATGAATCATTAACTGATCTTAATATGTAAAATCAGAGCGGTGCACCTTTTATCTTCATAGTTCAAAGAAACAACTATTTCCATTTAATCAGGCTCCTTTTTCAATTTGTGACCTATCGATATATCTGGGGATATCACTTGAAGATTAAATGATGCTACAGGCTATCAGAGACCAATGTTCAACCTGACTCTTTTATTCAGGAGCATCGAGGAATCTCTTTGGCCTTGAGAGATCATTTGATGCCCTGAGCAATGACTATAAGGTTGCTTATAGAAATGCAGGCAATGCATTTGTACACGCAGATAAATGCAACCAACTATTAAACACACTCACACACAATCCTGCCTGTTTGTTGTGTAATTTTCCCTTCAATTTTATTGTTCAGGAGCAATTATATCAATGGATTGTAATGCACCAGCATCCTGCCCTCAGGAGCCCTTGGGGCTTCTTTATCATAAGCTGCTTGTCTACAGCAAGGCCATCGCGTATCAACTGCTTTGCAATGTGTAGATGGTGCTTAACCTCTATAATATTAGTTTACATCCACCATCAAATACCATTTCTCTCTTGGTTGAGATCCCACACACATATCACATATCCAGTCTTTTATCCAAAGCAGCCTGAGGCAAAAAGGAAAACGTGATCTGAAATTTTTATGCAGAACTAAACCAGTAAACTGCTAAAGCTGACTCTTCCAGCTCAAAACTCCTGGAAATCCCAGAGGAGTCCCCACTGTGGCTCGCCCAAATGATGCTTCATTACGCCAATCTTGAGGCATGACCATGGGCTAGAGGTCAATGTGTTAATGTGCTGATCCGGAGATTTTTCACAGTGGGTCAGCAGACCTGTTCTGAGGGTAGCTTCCATGCACGCTAATGCTCAAGCAGTTTGGCAAGACGTCCAGTCCTTCATCTTCTGCAGTCATAGGGGAGGTCTTCGGGTGCACGGACAAATTACCCTGATCACAGGAGGCCAGGGCCCAAACGCTCCAGCTTAGAGTCAACATGAATACAATGTTCTTTCTTTAATTAGCCAGGCCACATCACATGTCCTCCACCTTGGCGTGAAAGCCGTCTCATGAATCAAAGAGTCTAATCTACAAAACCCAGTCATGTGAGAAGTTTAGGTTGACTCCTAAAGAGACTCTAAAAAGCTTTTGTACATCATGAGAGTCTGCCTATTTTCCAGCTTTTTCTAAAAAGACACCTTATTATCTACCTCTCTGTGTAAGCCACCCGTTTATTTCCACGCCGTTTGCCTGTGATGTGCAGAGTCACTCCTCTTTAGGCACCCGCTCTCCGGACTAACGCTTGCCATTAATGATTACCTGCCATGCTCTCGGCTGAGAGATGAGCCTAATTAATTATACATGTAAACCAGGCCTTATTTTTAACTGAATTTTCCACTGAATGATACAGGTGTCACTCATAGTCGGCGAGTCGGAGCCGGGGCGTCGAGAATCAGCCGCTGTCAGACTTTTTGGCTGTGAGAAAAGGCGGAGGCAAGTGCGTGAAAAGTATAACGCACATTTGTCATCTCTGAAATTACAATTGGATGAGGGACGAGTGGTATTAGTCATCATTAGGGAAGAGAAGAGGAGGAAGGAGGAGGTGGAAGGAAATGGGGATTCCCATCTTATAATGCAAGCTTGTGCTAAGACTGCATTTCTCTTCTTGACAGTTGCAAAAGTGTTTTGAAACTGAATCTGACATGGGAATTCTCTTTCTCATGTCAAAACTCCTTCTCTGTTTGAAGAAGACAAAAGAAGAAGCTCACTTGTCTTCTGAGCAGAGTTTGCCTCTTACATTGTGCTTCTATACAACTCTATCAGAGTAAGATTTACATTTACAGGTTGCTGAAAGGATTATTTAATTAGATGATCAACAAAAATGTTAAAGCCCCCTCTCCACTCAAAAACCACACTTTTATATTCTTACTTCTCTTGTTTGGCTATCACAGTTCAGAAAGTTGTATGAGCATGGATGAATTACTGAATGGGCCTACTGGACACAGGCCCAGTGGCCCTAATGTGGCCTTCACCTGCAAAATATCATTTAAAATTAACATGAACCAACCAGGATGAGATTCAAAAAGGCCACAAGGAGATACAGAAGTACCACAGAGACACAAAATGACTAAAAATTGAAAAAAATTGACCAAAAAAGACACAAAATTACCTTAAAACGACACAAAATGACTACAAATGCACAAAAATTGACCAAAAAAGACACAAAATTACCTCAAAATGACACAAAATGATAACAATGTGACATAGAGTCAAAAACAACACTTACTTAACAGTTACGTAGAGCCAGAAATTACCTCAATGAGACAAAATCACCTCAGTACAACACAAAATGACCTCAATGAGACAGAAAGTGAACTCACGGAGGCATAAAATTGAATCAAAAAGACACAAAGTGACCTCAAGAAGACACTAAATTCTCACAAAATTCTTGCTCACACTACATCACCCACCAGCGGGAGCCGTGCTGTGCTGTGCGTTCAGTGTAGTTTGGCCATTACAGAAATTTATTATGGAAACTTGAACCCTCCGCTGAGCATGCACTGGGAATGGACTTTCCACCGAGAGACATCTTGTGTCCAGTAGTTAAAATTATTTGCATGCATTGAAGGTATGAGGTGTAGACAGAACTTTAGGAAATATTTCCACTTTTGTATGCATGGAAAACTGTAATAAGCCAGATCTCATATCGCCAGCCAGAGACTTTTATATGTTTATTTTGAATTATATTGTATTCATATATTTTATTTTTATTCTATTTTTTTATTTATTTACTTAATTATTGTTTTGTTTTGTTTGCTTTGATAATATTTGATTGTCTTATTGTTCTAATTTTCTAGTCTTGCAAAACTTGGTACTTGAAAAAAGAAGTTGGGTTGAGGTTTTTTGTTGGGGTTTTTTACATTTTGAGCACTAAACAATAATTAGATTGATTTTTAAAAAGTAGTCAAAAGAGATTTCATCACTCTTCGCGGCTGTACATGTAAAGAGAAGTTCCAGCCGTTTTTCAGCACTATTGCAGCCAGTTACCGCATGATGACATCTCCACTCTCCGCCATGGAGGCTGCACTGCTGACAGTGAATACAGATGTAATCATTCAATTTTGACATGCTGGTTGCTTGATCCTATTCTAGTGGCAGACTGCAGCAGTATTGGCCATCTTCCTCCAGTGTTCACAAACCACTGTCTCATTCTCACCCCGTGTCACTGCCTCCATCCCTCACATCTGTCTGTCTAATGGTACCGCGGCCCCTCTCTAGATGCTTCATTATGATGACAGACACCAGACCGACAGGCAAAGACTCTCCGTGTGTGTGTGTGTGTGTGTGTGTGTGATTGTGTGATTGTGTGTGTGTGTGTGTGTGTGTCCAGCCAGAAATCAACCCACTTCCCTCTTTTGTGCGTCTTGTTTTGTGACCCCCTTTCACCTGGCATTAAAATGCGTCATCACAATCAGAGGGAGCACAAAAATAGAGAGCAAAGTCTCATTGTAGATACACCCGAGAGGCACCTAAGATCTGATTATCCGAAACTCTGTAGAGGAACTCTGAAACATATTTGGTCATAATAACAACAAATGTACTCCGTCAGGAGAGACGCACATCATTCAGGAAAGACGGAGAAAGTGGAGCACAACATGAGATGCTTATTAAAATATATACGACAGAAGCTTCTGTGTTAATCCCACCGCAGGAATAATTTATAGTAACATAACTTCGGATGATCCCCCCCTTTGGGAGTAATAGACAGGGTCTTACACTGGTGACGGTGAAGTTATGGAGGGTTGAAGCAGCGCGCTCGCTGGAATGACAGCGAGGAAATGTATCATTTAGCTCATTTTAAATACAGTGTGACAGGGAAAATTGTAAGATGACAAAGTGTGTTCTCTGGTTGACAAAAAAATGAAATCTCAGAGGGTGTGACGGGGGTGATCCTCATGATTGAATGTAATAGCTACATATTTTTATTTTATGTCTCAGATTAAATCAAATAGGCAAATGAAGCTGTCAGACAGTACTTTACTGTCAGAAATAACTGCCAGTTTGACATCAGTTTTGATGTAAATATAAAAGGACGTCATACGCTGTGTTCTGATGTGTTCGCTGTAATTGGACAAGGTGTGAAGAAATCTGGCAGGGAAAAATCTGGTGTTCACAGTACAGATTGAGACGTTTTGGCATCTTAAAGAAGACAGAAACTTTAAAACTGTGGAAAACTTCAGCACTCAAAAACAGCTTGTTCATGTTTACCAAACAGGCTGGTGTACCAATCCACCTCTCCTGAATCCAACTTTTCCTGGATGGAGCTTTCTCACTGCTGTTCAGGCAGACTGCATTTAAAGGAACACTTTTCTCCCCAAAGGATCATTTGTATATCAGTTACTCACCCTTTGTTATGTTGAATTTGTGAAGAAAACCTTTGCACATGCCTCCAAGGTGAACAAAGACTCCAAAAATAGGTGACTGCGTCACCTCAAAGTCATACTCCATTGACAAAAACTGTAATTTTACCTCGCTGAACACGGGAGCTGCTGGTCTTATACACTACGTGTTGTGTGAGAGTTTGTAAACAGATGTTTTAATATAGTTTTGCTGTTGTTAAACGCAGTCACCTACGACACAAATGCATCAAGACTATTATCTGATTTTGGATGCTGGAGAAATGCAAGAAAAACATTGTCTTTACAAATTCAACATAACTTTAGGTGAGTAATTACAACACGTTGTCATCCCAAGTCGTCACATATCGCCGCTTTGTCAGTGGACTTCTACATCTACATATTACGCTCTGGGTAACCTTCTGCTGTTGACGCTCTGGGATGGCTCTACCGTGATATCAACATGGTAGGATTTCTCTACAAAAGCACATGGTTCTGATTAGACAAAGGGTACCTTTACGTGCAGAGAAAAAAACATCAAATCAGACAGGACGCAAACACCTGACTCACGCAGAAAAGTTTAGTGTCTGTTCTATCCATCCACTGCCCCACCCGACCTAAACGGACCTTCATGCTCCTTATATAGTGTCGTTACTGGCTGGGTGTCAACTTAATGCTATCCAGCGGTGTATAATGCAGACTCGACAGCTTCTGTCCAGCTGTGTTCTCAAGTGACGCCAGCTGTCTTCGTGTCATGCTGCCACAGCAGGTGCTGTGCGGCCGTGTTTTATAACATGACCACCGGTTCTGTCTGACCACATTCTCAGCCGCACCGTGGTGTATCACGCAGCTGCAAAAGGTGGCTTTCATTATCTGGATCTTGCACACAAATCACTGCAAAAGCGGTGGTATTTGATGACTTCAGAATGAGAACAGGCTGGTAACTAATATACTAAATATACATAGTGGAAATTTTGAGTGTGGAGTATTCCTTTGAACTTCATGATCCGCTGCTGGTTCAGTGGTTGTGACTGTTGCATTTCAGGAGAGGCATGGGTTCAAACCCCACTGGGGCCTTTCTCTGTAGGCTTTATGTGTTCTTCCCATGCTCATGTGAATTTCCTGAGGGTGCTCCAGTTTCCTGCCACATCAAAAGACATGCGTGTTAAGGAAATGCTTCTGACATTACACTTCACTAAGGTGCCGGTCTTACATCAGGAGCTCTTCATTGAGCATCAGAATGTAGGTTAATCTAAATGCAGAGGACAAAATACAGATAGGAGGTGAATGTACTTTTCAGAGACCTTATATACTGTAGATTTAGGCTGAAAAGATGCACGGAAATCTTGCCTACAGTTGCTTAAAAACATGGTGTAAATACAATGCATTAAACAAGTGTAGTCCAGGGATGAGACGTATGACTTTGTCTGAGGTCTGGTCACACCAGCTTTTAACATGGCAAAATTTCAGGAGGGTATCAATTCATTTCAATGCCTTTTTTTTAGCTCAGAGAGATTCCTGTTGGATGACATTTTTTTTTAAATGAAAAAACAGTCGGGGAGTAGATGTAATAGTCCCAAGAAAATAGGAGGTTAGAAGCTATAGATGCTTTTCACACTGTGTCGCTCACTGGCTGTCTCATATATTAGCTGCTGTTTATGGCTATTTCGTAAGTCGTTCCAGACACACATTTTAAGACAAGGCAAACCTTTGGAATTGAATAGATGTCATCCTTTATAAAATGATGACTGCAAACAGAAGAGCTCCCTCAAAGATTTTTACTAGAGGTGCCACAGCCTTTGTCTTTTCTGATCGCTGCAACCAAGGGTGCCTTCAGCCCGTCATTGGATGCAAAGTTGTTGAAACTTAAATATGGATGTTTTAGCTTCTTTTTGGAAAACACAAGTAAAAATGGGACACCATAGTTACAAATTCACTGTGCCGTGTTTTGGCTCAGTTTCTCAGTCGAAGAGATTGAGTGAGTCTCAGCTGTCTTTGCCTACTTTTTCTCTCGTAACGTACAACATGAAAAGTCTCGATTGGGAATTAGTTTGGAATTAGACTCTTATGAGGAGTCATGTTAGTATTTATATGATTTATCATTTTAAAATTAAGGGTGAAGAGCTTTTGTCAAAATGTTTTTCCTTATGCAACATACCATGTATTTTCATTTGTTATATTTTATCAAACTCAATTGTAATATCTCCAGTTGCCATTCTACGCCAAACACGCTCCAGCTGCTCCTTTCTGTCCAAAAAATAAAAAGCAACAGCTCTTGTGTGAACAGCGGCGATACTGGCACGGTTTGTGAAGCAGAGACAGATTCCCCCAGAGAAGGTCAGTGGCTGCACTGTCCGCCATCAGGGGGTCTTTCTGTTCTCTGATAGCTCCCATGTTCTCGCCGTTAATCGCTTAATTAACTGCACTTTCTTCAATTCAATTAAGGGGAGCGTAATGGTGTACAAAGCGCGGAACAGCATTGACCCTCGAGGCGCTCCACAGTCCCTCGACAATTATCCGGCCTTCTGCAAGAGCTTTCTGAGGGGGCAAAGGATTATTATGTGAGCTCTTTATGAAGCAGTTCACTCGGTGAGCAATATATCTGCATGGAAATAATGGCCATATGAATTGAGTTACTGTAGATTATTGTAATTGAATCAATCGAGTGCTTTGACTGCTTCATCAATAATTCATTTGTGACTGACTTGAGTTGAAAAAAATATGCACCAAACTTGTCTGTGGCATCCATTTTTATTCTTACCCCGTGTTCCCTGACTGACAGGTGGAGGAGTCTCAGAGAGGCGCCATTATTTCTGAAACTGTACTGTGAAACTTACTGTTGCAGTTTTCATGTGAAACAATCTGAACTGTAACCTGGAATCATGAGCAAGTCGTACAATATTGATGGGGAGGGGTTTTTTTTTCAGTTTGAAATTACATCTCGGATCATTTGAGGTAAATCCCCTTGGAGGCTGCCTTTCTATCATCTTTATATTTGGTATTTAAATGAAAGCCAACTTCTTTTAAACACAAGGGAACACTGGGTGTGAAATAAGAAATTACAGGCCAGTATTATTATCCTCTTCGAACACTGTTTACATGCAACCTAATTTAAAAGAAAATTTACAGTAATTGCATGTACATCTGGAGCAGTGCCTTGATAATTAAGGTGGAGACAGATGAAGGAGGGGGGATAACGGGCTGTTGGAGAAATAGACTTTAGATCCAATGCGACATTATTTAGAGTAATGGGACTTCATTTTGGGCTGTTGGAACATGAATCTTTTCAGCTATCGGGAGAGTGTTTTTGGAGTTGAGTTTTTGGAGCAATGGGTGTTGGACATACGGGTTTTTGTTTCAATTAAACCCTTTTGAACAATTGGGGTTTCAGATGACGGGCCCTCGGAACAACGACATGGCACGTTCGGCACGTTGGTCATGTGAATGCAGCTTACCTAATAACGTGGGTAACAAACAAATTCTGGTGTGTTATTTTTCACAGGATTAAAATTCCGCATATTTAAGGGCGCGTCCACTTCATTGGCAGGCTGCTTGCAAGCGGTCATTACAGTCTGTGAGTCAAATCCACCCCTAGCTTCTCCAGAGCGCCACCTTTTTGTCCAAATATGGTCACTACTGGCTCCAGAAAACAAAACTGCTGAACTGAAGCCTTCAAACAAGAGTCCACAAACCAATGGGTGACGCCACACTGGCTTCCTCCATTATTTTATACAGTCTGCAGTTCAAACAGTGCATGAGAGCAGCCTGGATGACAGCAGGGCCAAAATAAAGAGGCGTATTTTTGTGCTCCCCTCTTATGCATCCCCACCGTGTCTGTCTGACCCTTTTTTGGCTCTCATCTTCAAACTGCACATGCAGCAAAGTTGCCCTCTCATAATGTACCTCTTCAGGAGTTAATTAATGGCCTAATTAGGTGAACTCATTAGCGATGAACTGTAATTCTCTTATTTCATCTTCTCATTAGCCGACAATATTCATAATTAGTGGCATTAGGACGATTATTGCGTGGCAGGTTGGCCGGCATCAGTTCTCGTTCGGCACTGTGGGCGTCCAGCTGTGCGTGCTGTGAGGTCTGATAGTGACTTCATAAATCAGACTGATGGGAAGCTTTTAAAAAATGACAATGAGGGAAAAAAGGTGCGTTGTTCCAACCACTAAGGTCAGTGTAGGTCACAGTGCTTACCATGAAAAAGATGCCTTCAATAAAAATGCTGAGAGAAAAAAGGCGAGCATCTCAGCGGCACTGGGTGTTTTAACATACACTGAACAACACAAAGCTCTCCAGAGAACTGGAATCACAATCATTAGCAAGCAAGCAATCGCTCAGATGTCAACACTGCTCACTTCTGCTTTGCTCCGTAGTTCTTTTTCCAAACAGCTTTCAATTCTTCACGAAAAACACAATGTCCATATTCAGTGTTTTTAATTTGACGCATTTTTCATTCTGCTTATTATCTTGTATTACAAACCTATTTCGGGCACACGCGTAGAAAAGAATGGAACGGCACAACAATGGGGACGAGTTTATTTATTTAAATCACCATTAATCATGCGGGTCCAAATAATGTGGCCGCATGGTAATTCATCAAAAATCTGAGCCAGCGCTGAAACATCCTTTCAAATGTTTATTGTGCTCGGCGTTGTTTCAGTAATTGTAATTAGACTCTGCTCCAGTCAGAAGCCGAGTGTGTCCCCACAAGAACGGGTGTGTATGAAAAGTGCGATGAGCGTGTTAATTACCACACTGGACCTGCCTGACAGCTGCTCGCCATGGCACACGTTTTGATTTATGACAGCGGCTAAGAGAAGACACAAAACTGTTTTGCTTCTGTTTTCCATCATCTTGAAAGGAAACGGAGGTGAGCGGATGGTTCATCGCTTGACTCATTTCTCCATGTATTTTTTACAGGGAAGTGCATCAAACTGAAATAGGATATGCTCCACCAACGTGTTATTGTTAATGAATAAACTGCTGAATTGAGTCCCACTGTACTGTATTTAAAAAAGATATAATATATTAAAATGTGGGTAGATATTATTTTCTTTTGGGGGGTGGCTTCACTTTTGGTTTGAAGTTTTGTACTTCTTTTAGTGTTGCCTGAATATGAATCCAAGCCTGCTACCTGCTCTCAAAGATCATGACGAAAAAAGTCATCGGTCATCAAGTGAATGGAAAGTTTTAGACATCGGAGACTATATTGCAGTGTTAATTAAAGTCTGATGCTACCTGAGGGCAACAGGACAACCTTTATACACAACTCTGATCTTCAGTATAAAGTCAGCTCCTGCAGGGAAATGTCCAGCTTTTTGGAACCAAGTTTGATGAGAGCAGTGAGAATGGACCAAAGCATTCAAGTTGTGAGCTGTAAAACTAAAATAATGAGCTTAAAAATGTTAAAATGCACAAAGAAGCTGAGGGGAACAACCTGCAGTGGTGATTCTCAGTGGAGCGACCCCTCTTACATTACAGAAAGTCAGTCATCTGATCCGCTATTCATCTTAAAATTTGCAGCTTTAAAGGAAAACTTCACAAATAAAATGATCATAAATCAATTCATTACTGACTAAACAGTGAATAAACTACATAATGTACGTCTTTCAAATAACTTATGGAGTATTAAGAAATATATTATTTATGTTCCTACATTTAGAAATCTTTTGAATAAATAAATATATATATATAGTAAAATCTGATGAAAACACGTCTGATTTTTTTTAAGTGACACAATTTCAATATTTTTATGGGTTATTATGGTTTATTGCCTTAACCCTTTGAAACCAGCATTGACATCAGTTTTCTTGGACTGCGTTCAGATGCCCTTCACGAGTATTTAAACTTTTGAACCCTGAGCAAATTCATTTCTTTCAAAAACACGGGGGAAAAAGGGCAATAAGCAACTCCAGAATGAAAGTCAGAAATTTGAAGAAATTAGTTTATTTAAATAACTGAGTAAACAGAACTTTATTTAAAATGATCATAACTGTATTATTATTATTATTATTATTCATTATTATTATTATTATTATTATTAGAGTAATTTCCATGTTTTTGTTTTGTTTGTTTGTTTTTGCTATTTTTTATGTGATTTTCTTGTACTTTTTTTCCTATTTTCTTGCCAATTTTTGTGTTATTTCCTCTTAATTTGCTCAGGGCCTTCTTCCCCTGTTTTTGAAAGACATAAAGCCAATTTGCACAGGTTTTAAGGGGTTAGCTCTGGTCCTTATTCCAATTTCTACAAGTTTTTTTAAAACTAAGGTTACCGATGTCTCTCACTTTTGGGATTTATGACTGAACACTGGCTGACTCCATTGAGAAAGGCCAGAAAGAATAATAAAGATGGCAAAAGCCAGATGGGTTCACTTGCTCTCCTCTGCCATCCACACTTGTCGCTGAGCAGACAGGCTTACCTTGCAATTGACTTTTTTTATCGTCTAGAGCGTCTGGAAGGTGCAGCACTCCTCTCCTGTCGCAGCCCTGGTCTTAATCAGTGTGGCCCCGTGGCTTCACTGAGAAACCGGGCTGCCGAGGCAGGTGATGATTGGATGCTGCCATTTCGGGGTCCTGCAGTGTTTTCTGCCAGACCTCAGGCGTAGACGGCAATGTGGGGAAGGTGAGACATAAGCTGGTGTTGACAGGCAGTTAAATCTTTACCAAGTTTGGTTGTTTTTAACCAACTCTTATGCCCCAAAACACATGAGCAGTGGAAACAGAAATAGATATGTACATCCATGTGAAAGCCAGAAAGAAGGCTGTGTGAGACGCCACTAATTAGAAAGCAGTCTCTGCTTTGTGGCAGATTTTAGAAGTCCGCAGCTGCCCCCACAGGCCATGAAATGAAAATGTGGACTCAACCAGTCAAAGCCTGTCCTCTTTATTCCTAGTTATTTCTCTCTTCATTGACTCTCTGCAGCTTTCATAGCCAGAAGTGCCTCCTTTTTTTGGATGGAGTTATTCATAAGACCAGGACCCTTCGATTATTCTCCAAGAAAAAAACGCAAGCATGGCCGTTAATCCGGCCCCGGACCAAGATTAACTCCACTGCAGCCTCTAACTCTCCCTTTTGTTTGTTTGTCTATTTCACACATGCCCCCTTTGCTTATCTCCTGGAATGGTAAATGCCATTTGTTTTGTTCAAAGTAATTCAGGGTGTATTGGAGTGTGATTGTGTTGCAGAGAGGGGCTGCCAGGGCACAGATAAGCATGTCAGTAGTACATCCTCTCAGCAAAGGCTGGAGTCCAACACCCTTATAGACCCCTATATTATGTATACAATAAAGGATAGGGCTGTCATATAAATGCATCAGCCTCGCTGTAAAGCCGGAGGTTATGATTGGATATTTCGATATTGGACATCTGTGTCCTTCCCCCAAGGGTGTCTTCAGCCTGCATACTGAGTTTTATAAGCTCTGGGCAGGAAAATGAACTTTCTTCTATTATTTCTTCTCTGTTTTGAAGGAATAAGTTGAACTTTTTATGTGAACTTGTAAAAGGATTTAAATGTTGTTTGATTGAAATAACACAAAAACAGTCTTAGTGGCTACAGTATGTGAGTTTACTGGGGACATATTATGATTTCCCTTATTTTATGCCATATATATTATATTACAATGATGGATATTCATAATAAACATTTTAAAATAATAAGGTAAATGTATTTTAAAGCAATATCACATAATGAAAAATAAAGCGTTTCATACAGAAGGTAAATACAGGTGTTCCAACATAGACAATATCAGTATAGTAAAGCATGTGAACATATTCAAGATACAAGTATGAAGCTGAAATGAGCATAAGAAGCGCCCTTTAATATCTCAATATTATTTTCAGAAGTTAATTTCAGTGGGCGCTGGTACTGAATTTGAGTGCATCAGATTAGATTAATCTGAATTGATCTTTTGTACTAGACAGTGACTGGAATCATGACACTGAATAATATTTCTATTCAATTATACATCGGGTCATTTGCCAGCCACTGAAGTCAATTGCTACCCATAACTTTGAGTGCACAATGATAATATCATCAGAGCTCAATGTGTTGTGCAATGGGGGGTATAATTAGGAGAATGTATTCAGTATTGGTTTTTGCAATAACACTTTAAATACAAAACAGAGTTGTGATTTGTTACAGTGAAGCACGCTGCCGCCCACAACACCAATAAGAGGTGTCGCGCTGCAGTCAACTAACAGAAGACCAATGAAATAATTATGATAGTAATCTTTATTTATATAGCACTTTTCAAGCTTAAGCACAAAGTGCTTCCCAGATAAAAAGATTTAAAGTGTAAAAATAAAATATCAGAAACCCATGTAGCCCCTCCCAAGCCCCCTTTTCGGCATAACCAAAATGAAGACCATTAAGAACATAAGAACACAAATATTAAACAGCACTGTGTCCATGAACACATGGGGTTGCAAGTACAAAAATACAGTTTATGAATAGATAAATAAAATGTAGATAAGAGAGTTAAGCTCATATAAGCAGATAAAATTAAGAATAAAAGAAACAACAGTATGAATAAGCAGATAAGACGCTAAAAGAGGAGACGATCTCATAAAAACGGCCTCCTCAACATTTTTATATGAAGAGATATTTTTTGCGGTAATGTAATTTTAAATATAATTGTAAAAAAAAAAATTTTTAATGGTTTTCTTGACATTTCCCCTACTTTTTTTTGATAATTTCTTTTAATGCTCCACCCCCCAAACCCCAGCTGATTTTCAGGTAATTTACCTGAACCTTTTACTATTTTTAAAATTCTTATTATTTATTTATTTATTTTGTTATTATTGTTTATTTATTTTTATTTATTTATTTATTGCTATTTCTTGGACATTTCTTGGCAAGCTGTTTATTATGTTTTTTCCCGTGTTTTCAAAAGAAATTAAAACCAATGTTTCCAGGTGTCAGAGGTTTAAAACTGATGTCGACCCAGGTGTCAAACAGTTAAAAAATCCCTGTCGCACTGGACTGACGTGCCAAACCAAGTCAAGCCGAGCCCATGCTTGTGGAAAAAGGATACATGAGTCAGTCGCACACATTCACATAATCGAACAAACGGGCTATGACACCTAAATGTGCGAAAAGTTACCATGTTCCCTCTAAAATAAGGAACCATGTGGTGATAACGAGCCCACATCAGGCACCAATCACGAGGCACATCCCGACGCAGACCAGACACTCGCTCTCATTCTGGTGACAAATGGTCTCATCTATGAGCGGCCTTATCTTCTTGACCCACGCTCACTCCCCAAACTCATTTACAGAAACATCCCATCATCTGCCCTCCACAGCACCGAGACAGAGAGCAAAGAAGAGACACTTGTCTAAAAAGGTGTAGTTATAGTTCAGTGGACATTTATTGGCCCGCTGAAGGTTTGCAATTCATTCTCGACACACAGAGACTTGTCTGAGCGGACGTATCGTGATACCGATTGCTTCCTTTCATTGTAGTGACACCTGCAATACAAAGCTTGGCTAATGGTGCACATCCAGCACAATTAAATGAGAATAAATGCCTCCTCACTCCCTAATGCATTTTACAGTAAAGCCCAAAGGCTGGTTTCAACCAAGGTGTAAAGAGCAGGTTCTTGTTGTTGCTTGTTTGCCCAGAGCTGATCAATGAAATAATTGATAAGGGGTGTTTCCGGGAACTCTTTGGAGCCCAGGGGTTGACCTGCAGAGGTGAACTTGTTATTGTACAGGTCTTGCAGAGGTAGACCTGAGGGCTTTGGTCTTCCAGTCAATATTTCAACTTTGCACAATGCCACTCAATATACTCTTCAATAGCATCAAATGTTATGTTTTAAAAAATCATTGGCAATGTTTCTTTCTGCATTTTTTGTGTGTTTAGATGCAATTTTTGAGCCAGTGCAAAATTGTATCACCCCCGAATTTTGGTGGGTGACAGATTTTGGCATTGTGTATATGCTTGACCCAAAAACTAGCAAGAAATTTGAAAAAAAAATCCAAGACAATTACTAAAAATAAAAAATAAAATGAAAATGTAATTGTTACAATTATATTATTATATTGTTATAATTATGATTATAGTTTTATGGACATTTTTCCCAAGCTTATTTTTAATAATTTATTAAATCTACTAATTTCTTGTAGTGTGCATTTCTTGCAAAGACGCTCATCTGCTTTTTTCCCACATTTAAAAAAAAAAAGCAAAGCAAAGTAGAAGAGAAGTGATGTCAGTCTAGGTGTCAAAGGGTTAATATGTCTTATTATACGTTTTTCTTAATTTGTTGTTTGTGTTTGCATGAAAGAACATTTTAATTTGTTCCACAACTTTGTTTTTGTGTCTGTTTTTCTTGTTTAAGATGTTTTATTATAAGTTCTGATTTTGCCTTTTAGCCATGTTGATTTTTTTTCTCCTTAATTTCTTGTTTGCATGAAAGAACATTTGTTTTTGCCTCACACCACCTGTTTTTATAATTTTTGTTTTGTTTTGTTTAACCTCACTTTTCACTCTTTTGTCCTTTGACCATGCTGGATTTCATGTTTCCATGTTTAATGTTCATCTGTTAAGCTGCCAGAGTTTATTGGAGCGAATGAACAGGTGGAGAGAAAGAAGATCAAAAGAAAACAAAAACTCTCAACAGCAGGTTATACAGAAATTCTGACAACCTTTTAACATAATCACAAAGTGGAGTAAAGTTAAAGAACCCCTCGAGTGAAAATCAAGTTTGTGAACTTGTTAACATGTCCATATGGTGTTTTTATGTCCCTGCGTCGGCGACAGCCACAGCTGGAGGCTTTTTGTTTTGTCTACGTGGATGACTGTCCGTCCATCTGTACATATGTCCCATTCTCTTGAACCCATATCTTAAAAACGCTTTGTGGGAATTTATTCAAATATCACACAAATGTCCACCCGGACTCAAAGATGAACTGGTTAGATTTTGGTGTTCACAAGTCAAAGGTCAAGGTTACTGTGACCATGTCCGTCACGTTCTCATGAACACCTTCACAAAATGTCTTCAAATTTGGCACAAATGTTCACTTGGACAAAAAAAGATGAACTAGATTTTGTGGTCAAAGGTCAAGGTCACTGTCACCTCGTCTGTCTCACTCTCCTGAACACAGTATCTCAAGAACGCCTTGAAGATATACGCTACGTTTGACACAGATGTACACTTGGACTTAAGGATAAACTAAGTTGAGTTTGGTGGTCAAGGTGCCATGACCTTGTGTCCATCTCATTCTAATGAATGCAATATCTGAAGAAGGCTTTTAAACAATTTTCATGATAACATGGTCTATAGAAAGTATTATACTGTGGTACGCTACTCTTCATAGGTATGCATACAAACCGTGCATGAGAACAACCTGAAAGGTTATATATTACACATTTAAATAGTGACAGTGTCACTGGTACGCATAAGTTGCAGAGTAAAAGTGAAAAGTCATTTAAAAACACAATAAATCGACAGCATCTTATGAGGGAAAATTTCAATATGATGCAGATTTTTGTTCAGCAGGCGCAGGTTATTAAAAAGTCCCAGGAATTGACCTAAGGTGTCTTAATATAAAGAAAATCATCTTCAGAATAATCAGATCCGTTTGATTAATCCACAGCCTTTTTTCCTGCTTCTTATACACCAAGATACCCGATTTACATTTCATTTGCATTTGACTGCATTACAACATCTATCACCTTGTTTAAGAAGTTATTATTCATTGTAGGGATGGGAGACTTTGATTTTCCCATACAGTTGGCATTGTTATGTGATAGTTTTTTTCTTCCTGACAGAGCAGTCCCTCAAGCTTATTATCCTGCATAACTGCGAGTCAGCCGACATTACGGCTAAGACCCTGAGAAGGAATCAAAGAAATGACTGGTGTGCTTCCAGGGGGGAGGCCGACCTGAGCTCCAGATGACGAGACTGATACAGGAGCTAAAGACCATTTTCAGGTCATCAGTTTTTTCTGTTTAAGTCGAGTTGCCAATTTTTGGCGCTGATAATAACAAACACAGTCCCAGGCAGCGGAGTTTTTTCCACAAAGAGACGTGCCAGGTTGCAACACACCAGCTGGGCAACGACCTCGCCGGGACACCAAGAGGGCGCGTCGACGCCTTGTGATCTGCATCTCGGCACCGTTTGAGCCTGAGGGGACTTGAGCGCTGCATTCATTGACTTTCATGGCTGCCGTAATGCTGAACTCTTCGGTTTTTGTCTTTGTTTGCTGCTTCAAATACTTTGCCCCTTCAGGCCTTTTAGCATTATGTTGATCAAACTAAATCGCTAACAAAGGACGAGGTTTGGTTGCAACTTTTCTGCCAGCACATTTCGATGACTCAGTATGTGCTTCACTCCACATATACTGAGTCAGCTGTCGAAAATTATTCTTTGACTGTGTCCTAATGTCGTTTTAACCTTAATTTCACCGGTGAGTACCTGATGTGCTGTGTTGCACCGGGTTGCATAAATGTCTCTGTAGGTGAAATCACAAAGCTGTAAACACAAACCGCTGCAAAACCAAATTAGTTAGAGATGCAGCAGCGGAGAGAATTGAGGTGTGAGGGGGGAAGGTGGCCGTTTTTAGTTTAATCAATCATCCCCACTGAAATCAGAGTCTGGAGGAGGGGGGGGGGGGCAGTCGTAGGTGGGATGTGAGCTGTTTTGCGAGGGAAAAGGATCCCTTTTTTTTTTTCTCTTAAGGGGCTGCGTTGAGCCGGCTCATTTTTCATCTGGGCGCGGCTCATTCGTTCATTAGGCAGAGAGATAGGGCTGTATGTGGCGGATCTGTGTAGCTGCTTCATTACTCTCTGAAGACCGGCGATCACGCTGGAGAATATTTAACCCCCTCCCTACTTCCCACCTCCCGTCACTGCACAGGAATGATGTGTGTTCAACAGGATTTGAGTTCCTGCTTATTATAGAGGCTTGATCATAACTCAACGAAGGGGCGCTACCTACATGCTGAGAGAGCAGTGGTTGCAAAGGCAAAGAGATGCTGAACCAGTGAAGGCACCGCTGCCCCGAGGAGGAAAATAAGAGCTGCGGCTTTGACGGAAATGTTGATCACAGAGGAAGAAAGAACACCTTTCTGGAGCAGCATGTCTCCGCTTAAATGCTCTTCTCAGCCTTTTAAAGGGCAAATCCGTTAAAGCTGGCTCGTATTATAAAAATAGGGGATTATACTTTCCAATGTATGCAGTCTTGTATTGATCAGCACAGCACGACAGCTTTATTACTAATGCATTTGGAGGTCAAAGGTCTCTTGGTTAGCCTGCAGTGCATTAGAGCCATGGACATGGCTGCGACGTGCCATTAAACATACCTCAGCATCCATTAACAGATGCTGATATGGTTGTAATTATTGCCTCTTTAGCAATTTGAGGTCAGGTTTTATTCTGCAGTGCAGCTATTTGCAAACGTTTCCAGAAATTTCACATTATTATGAAAATGCCATTAAAAGGGACAGACAATATGCTGATAGGTAAAATATAAAATATACTGGAAGATGTAGATTCTCTCTAAAGTGAAAGGATCCCTTTGGTTCATGACGAATTGGGTTTATCAAATAATGAAGTCAAATGAAAAGTCTAAAAGACAGCCGTGTTAAAAAAAGGAAGGTTTTAACATGAGAAATCTGCATGATTTTTCTTAACCCTTCAAAACCTGGCCTAATTAGCTTGATTTCCTTCAAAAACATGGGTAGAGGTCAGTGAGCAACTTAAGAAGAAATTGCCCCAAAATAAGGCAGAAATCAGTAAAAAGTACAAGAAAATTACCTGAAGCCCAAAACAATGGCTGAGCTGCTGCCGGTGCTCAGTGAGCTAGCAGTAGATGCAGACATTGCTGTTGAGTTTTTTCAAATGTTTTTTTGGCACTTTGAGCACCACAAGCTGAGTGTCATTGAATTCTATTATATTGAAGAGAGGGCAGACATCGCTACAGCCGATGTCTCCAACGCTCGGCAACTAAAGAGTAATACAGGCAAGAGCAGGGTTCGTATAGACAAGGACAAGTCAAATTCAAGGATTTTCAAGTACTTTTTCAAGCGCTTATTTTTATTTTCAAGGATTAATTTGTTTTTCCACGACCATGTGTGGCAAAAGAATTTGTAAACTGAGCAAACACTACAAGAGTAACCTAAAAAAAATCCATTCAACAGCTCCACCATCAACAGTCAGAAACACACAGCTGCTCATTTACTCCCAAATTACAGCTCAAAACTCACTGACGCTGCTCTGGTGGCCAAACGTGGTGCCGCCATTATTCAATGGCGTTTACCAGCCGATTGGGGCTCTGAGCTAATAACGCTCAGACAGCACAGGAAAATAATTGCAGGCATGTTTTATGAAATAACTTATCATTCCTTTTCTCTCTGTGAAGTACTTTTTCAAGGGCCAAGTCAAAAAAAAAAAAGATTTTTAATGTATCCCAGGATTGTAATTTCTCAGTGTCAAATTTAAGTGCTTGAAGCATCTCGTAAAAGAAAAAAACTTGTATTTTTGATTTTGGGGAGAGTTGCCCCTCAAGTATCCCCTTAACACCGTTGTTAAAATCCATTCTAGTCTATAAACCGACTTCCTTGTTCAACTGTGACCCGACAGTTTGGGTAATAACTTCACTGTTTGCCTTCGTTTTCTCTTACAAATAATGTTTTCTCACTTTGATTAAAACCCGTCTGATCCTCTGACCTTTCGTATTCCTGCCCTGCTGAACTCTTTTCACTTATATTGCTGCATTCCCAAACCTCAAAGAATACAATGTTCTCACAGGAATGAAGCCAGACCATGAAAATAAGAGCACGGTTGTTTTTTGTACCCTCCAGCGCCGTGGTTCCTGAGCACTATATCTACCCTCCTCTGTCTGTGAGGGCTTATTGTGTATGCAGATGGCTTTACTGCGGAGCTCAGCTCCACCTGCATATGAGCAGCATGTCAGGGAGAAGCAGCCACACGGCAGGTCTGCTTGGTATCGTGTTGACATCTGTCATGTGTGTTTGTTTATCAGGAACAAGGCAGCACCACAGGAGAGACGGATACTCTCCAGAGAGTGACTGAGCTGAAGCCCGACTCTCTATCTCTGAGGAGGGGAGAGCGGGTATTATACGGAGCTTATACCTGCACATATAGGCTGAGCTGCAGAACCAATAACTGACTCACACACTGGGAAACACACACACTCCAAGTCGACGACGCCGAGGACAGTTTCAGTTATTTCGCAATGGACTCTTTACCTCCCATTATCAAGTGATTTCTGGGAATTTTATCTCAAACCAAAGCGCTGCAATGATTTATCTCTATAGAGTGCCGTGATAAATGATCCTCCGGTGTAAAAATACTATTTGTGTAATTGGATCATTTTTTGGCCGGCACTCATAACTCCTCCGTCTGCTGCTGGTAGAGTTATGTGCCCTGGTGGCAGGTAATGTTTTTCATTATATGCCAGGCCAGTTTTATATATAGAAAATGGGTGGGAAGGGACTGGGTCTCGCCTGGAGCCATTTGCTTGGTTAGTCCCTGTAGGTGCATCCAATATTGATTGCTTGGGAGTAGAGTGCTCTATCCCCACAGAAAGGAAGCATATGTACAGTATGTGGAGAGTGGAGATACTGGGTGTTCTTGTTTGGCTAAATATAGCAGGCAAAGCAACACCTATGATGACAACCTCCTAGTGGAGGTGCCATGGAGCTCTTCATAGCCTGTGGAGCTGCGGAGACATAAAAACATACACAAAGGCATTCGAGTACAGAAAGCAAGGCAAAGACTTGGCTCGCTTTCATCACATATTTAAAGGTGCTATTGCTAACATTAGCCACATTAGCCATTAGATATTGTACTCGTTACGACACCACTGTTCTCATGCAATGTTCATGCGATTTCCTACAGAAAGTAATGCAACATCATTTGTACATATCCTACATAATCATGAGCCAGTAGTTGGTGTATAGCTCGTGTATTTGATGAGCTTTTTCAAAACTTGTAATATTTTAATTTAAAAATATGTAGTCGTAAAGTTGCAGTTTTTATATATTGTACTGAAAACAGATTTTCTTCTTTTTTTTCTTTTATTCAGCACCTTTCTAAAATACTTTGTGGATGTATGATTTTTTTTTAGATATCCGTCTACATAAAAATGTTATCAATAAAACCTTTTAAGTCTAATTGGTTTCAGTCGCTGCAAAGGCAGTGCCCTCTCCAGATACTTGAGTGTTTGGCGACAGGGTCGGCGAGGTGAATGAATTAAAGCAGGAAGACGCACCTTGCAGGAAATGTTCGAGGCTTCTGAGGCTGCTATGTAAAAGCTTCTGGTCGAGTTCAGGCATTTGATAGCGGCGCACTTTCCCAGATAAGACTTCCCCTGAGCCTCAAGATAAAAATGTACCTGCATATTTATCCGTCCATTAGTCTCTGTCTCTCCCTCTCATCATCTCGTCCTCTCCCATCTCTCGGTATTAGTTACACCGCGGAGCATAGTAAATATTTGAGATCTTTCTGCCAATGAATCAGGTCTCATTTTCAAAGTGGGTGGGCAAAAAAAAAAATGACAGTTTATCTCCATTTTCAGAGCTCCACTGAATGATGAGCACCCTCGCTCTGTAGTGCTCTAACAGATTAATTCACGTCAGAGGTTTCCGATTTGCATTCCAGAGGTTAACTCTGGTCCCATCTGATTTTCACTTTGAGCTGTGATGAATCTGCTCCTGAATATATATTTATTATTATATATATATATTTTTTTCCTCCCCGCCTGGATTGCAAGAAAGAGCGATGATTTTTGAAGCGCTTGTAGTTTTTTGTTGGGTTTTTTTTTGGCAGCCAAAGTATGCTGCATGGTTATTTCTCCACGCGGCGAGGGATTTTTCTAATCAACACATTTCACATGAAAATGATGTAAATCATTCTCTTTCATATGCTTTTAATCATGAGAAGAAAAGGCACAAATGAGACAAGCTTGTTCAGCTTGTTAAGCCTGGTTGTCTCATCTGTGTTGCAGAGCTTGAATAAACAATGTAAGGTTTAAAAAGTTCAGCGCTGGCCCCAAAACACAATGTGTTTTTGTCTTCTGGCGACACAAAAACGATAATTCCCAAAAGGTATTGGAACTTTCAGCCATTGTGTGCGACAATGATTTATCTTTGGGGGGATATTTTGCTCATTAGCCACCATGGCTAGAAAAGGATGAGCCCTGGCATGAGATCAGCTCTGTACACACCAGTAATAAGGATGTTCAGTGGGAACCAACAGACTGCAGGAAAACCAGGAGCAATGCATCCAGTCAGAGAAAGAGTGTTTGGTCAGCAGGAATAAAACGCCGCTGATTTCTCCCCTCATTTTCCCCTCCTCTTCAAAAACCAGTTCAGGCAGCATTCGGCAGAATGTGTCATTAAGGAAAGCAGAGCTTCTAAAGTTGTAACTCGCCCAGATTGTGCAAGGTGTTTAGACTGGGCAATTTAAGTGATTCACAGCGGAGCAAGGAAGACGGGAGGAAAACAGGCCTCATCTGATAGTTACCTGGGGCAGCAGCCGAGCTTCTGCCCACACAGGTAATTACAATTATGCAAATGAAGCACATATTCAGGCCCTGAATCAGAAGCAAAGCCACGTATGCAGCCTCCATCTGCTTCACCTGTGTGTTTAAATACATGCAGAATCAAGTACACATGCTTTATCATGCTAATGCGCCCAATGAGAGGTTAATCATCATTTCATTGCAATAAACAATATGGACAGAACGTACATACGGATGTATAGTGAGGAAATAATGAGTCTATCACTCTCCGAATGGCCTGCAATCTTCTTGCTCTTGTTCCCACGTCAAACTACTAGATTGCTTTAGCGGGAAATTGAGGGGTGGGAGCGGAGATTAGAAGGAAAAAAAGAGAACGCTAGGAGGAGGTGATGAGTTCTGGACTGGAAAACCGTGTGTGGCTCAGGTGATGAAAGGACGGTGTCCGCTGTAATTCATTAGAAGCAAGTTGCATTGAGCAGTGCTGTAGTGGCACCGCTGAACACAACAGAGCGTGGAGTCTGAAGAGCCAACACGCTGAACGCAACATTCAGCCACATTGCTGCTTTTCAGTGTTACATTGGAAGTCTTGAATGTGATGTACAGTCATTATCTATAGAACATGGGGCTAAAGGAGGCCAGTCTGCCTGCTGAGCTCCCTGCTTTATATACTAATGTCCAATGTTCCTAATAACTCAGACATAATGAGACAGCAACAGCAAACAGCAAGGATTTTGTTTATGATGTATGAAATGTATGAAAAGCAGCAGGTGGTTTATCGGGGCACTCAAATATAACACAGCCACCGTTAATGTTTATTCAAAAAAGGAATCAAGGAGGACAAATACATACATTTCACCCATTTGTTTGGCTCACATCACTAACGCTCTGATGAAGACTTTGTCGTAAGCGTTTGTTTATAGTGACGTGAGCCAAATAAATAAGTGAAATGTGAGTATTTTGTCCTCCTTCACTTGAAGACTTGAAATGCGCTACCTTTAGTTTTTTGGAATAAGCTTACTGGATTTGGTGTTAAGCACTCCACTGACAATCTTACTGTTGAAGCTTTTTTTGGCTTTTGCCTTTATTATTTATATAACAGCACGAGTGTGAAAGGGGCAGAGAGAGGGGATGACATGCAGCAAAGGGCCACAAATTAGGAGTCAAACCTGCAGACGCGGCAGCGAGGACACAGCCTCTGTACATGGGGCGCCCGCTCTACCATGTCAACTAACCAGCTTTTTCTTAAAATGTCTTTTTCTAAGTCCATCGTTAATGTTATGAGTAACACCTGTAGTTCGCCCACTATGACCTGTCTGCGGTGGGGAAAGCTCGAGAGAACTTGAAGTTTGTAGCTTAATTTTGCCCACCTTGAATATGTGTTTTCAAATTATGGATGTCAGATGTAAGCCTTGGATTAATATGTATATTTTAAACTATTAATTAAATTCAGCAATTCAAAATAAATTATTTCACGTGTATGTATGTATGTATGTATGCACCAATATTTACCTTTTTAATTAATAATAAATAAAAGTACACATCAGTTTTTTTCCCCAGAGGTTTGGGTTCCCCAGGTTTTAGTACAAAACCTTGAGTGTGCAGTCTAACAACATTTTCTGCTCTGCAATTGACAATACTGCTTCCTGACAGCCTTGCCTGTATTGCCTATAGCATATTATACATGCCGGAAGGCTCCTTGGGTAACCAGCCGAGTGCTAATGAGCCCATCTCCTGTTAATTTAATTTAGAGCGTGGGCTCCTCCGTGGAGCCGCAGCTCCGTCTGCTTTGCTGCTGCTCCCAGCTGCAAGGTGTTTAACCTGTGTGCAGCTTTACAGCATGCTGTAATCGTGTCGCACCTTTGCTTCATGCATGCGCATTCATATGATCTACACAGACAAACCCTAGCTTTCCAGCCTTTACTGCCTTGTGCTTTCTCGTAAACCAAGAGCATTGATTTACACCCTCATATACAAGCTGGTCGCTCAACAAACAGCACACAGATGTTAATATCTGCAGTCCAAGGGCAAAAATGTATTAATGAACTACTGTGTGATCTGGTTATGTTGAGTAATCTCAGCAGATTCAAGAGAGGGATTGTGATGAGAAAGGTGTTTTATTTTTAGGTTGCGCTCTGCCATTCATGGTCTTCAGAAGTAATGGTCCTTACAAACTGATCATGTCTCTTATGACCTGCATGTGGTTTGGTGAATCGGCGCCGAATCAGCAGAGGAGAATTCATGGGTCACCTTGAAAAATGTCAACCAAGCCGAACAACAGATTGAAGATCGAGTGCGATAAATGTGCCACATTCTCATCTGCGGCATTTATGATATCCCACTCAGATTATAGAAAATGACAAACGTGCAGTTTAGTTGATATTTTCCATAATAAATGAGTTTTTCCTCAAGCAAAAAACCACACAACCAACACTCTCTGATACTATCCAGAGCCGCCTGTTTGAAAACAAGTAGAACGACACAAAAAATCCAAGCAGGTGCTGTGTATTTCCATCATTTCCAAGTCTTTCCCCAAAGAACAGTAACAAATCACAGATATGGAGATGAGAGAACACTATTTTCTCTCATTTCTGGCTGCAGGAGACAGTAGTGACTGTTTACTCATACAAATGGCTTGTTTTCTGCAACAGTAAAGAGGGGAAATCTTGAAATTGCTTGAATTTCTCTTTGCAGCTGATTGACAGTTGATAAATTGAGTAGTATACTTTCAGAAATATGCCACTACTCGCCAGAAGAACACGTAAGCATTGTGCATTTCTAAAAACCACACATATGTTTCTTTTGATACGTATGATGTAGTTAAGATGAGCTGAGTTTCATGAGGAGGAAGGGATGATGGATGGGGTGACGCAAAGCCAAGATGGCTGTTTGAGACCAGTCGTGTTTTAAAACGACGTGTTGTCAGGAGTGCTTATCAATCAATCAATCATTTATTTGTCCCATGAAATTATAGAAAGTGCAACTGCAGTGAAATGCGATCGTGTCAGGTCCTTCAACTTGTGCTTTGTAATTTATTTCTTTTTGCTTCTTGCATTATTGGTCGCTGCTTTGTTATCATCCATGTTCTGGTTGTTTCAGGTACCTTGCCTCTGTTTTTTCACAAATTTAATTCACCACAGACTCAGTATATGTTTTGATGTGGGTGACGTGGTGTCCTGGAATTTGCTCCAGATCCTGATTGGCTCCATCTGTTGCATCACTGAGGCCATTTTTGTAGTTATGTCTTGACCTCCACATGATTGCTGCATGATCCCTCCTCCCGAACCCGGCAGTGACTCTGATCTGCAGCCGCCTCTGAACGGCGTACGGCAATGATCCAGAGTGTTTGTTTCTCTTGTTCCTTGGCGTCAGGTTCAAACGTTGCTGGTAGTGACGTATTATACGGAGCACAAGGGTACTTAAATTGTGGGCTGGAGGGGCGGTGGATGGGTACCACAAACAATTAAATAAGACATTACCCAAAAGTTAAACAAGAAATCAATTTTTTTAAAAATCACAAAAAGCAATTATCTAAAAATAAGCAGAAAAAAAAGTTAAAAATATAAAGAAACAAGGAAATGACACATAAAAGTGCTTAGAATTGGAGAAGAAAATGCATGTATATAATTATAACCATTTTAAATTTAGTTCTATGGATATTTTTTGATTTTTTTTCTTTTCATTCATTTATTCATTGTCCGTAATAGCTTGTCCTCTGAAGGGACGTGGGGGGCTAGAGCCAATCCCAGCTGCCATTGGGCAAGAGGCAGGGTACACCCTGGACCTGGACCCTTTTTTTAATTTTGCCCTTTTTAAAAATATTAATTTTCAAGTCATTTTCTTGTCACCTCTTGCTAATTTCTTGCAATTTTTGGGATATTTCTTGCCAAGTTGCTCATTTCCTTTTTCTCCATGTTTTCAAAAGATGTCCAGTTAATTTGCTCCAGATTCAAAGGGTTAAATATACTGATGTAGATCCAGATTTCAAAGGGTTAAACATATACGCTATATATGAAACACATGAATATAACACGTCTGTGGTTTGCAGAAACATATAACGCCCACTTTTATTCTGATGATTGGGTCGAGCTTAAACACCAGTTTTATATTCCTTCTGAGGTGGTAAAATCTGTCATATTTGCTGTCACAGCGCATTGATCTCTTAACTTAAATATCAACACGTCTAACATTGGCTGTTGAACAGTAAACAATGTTCATCCGCTGTGACGGACGCAGTGTCTGTGCTTTAATTGAACATTGGGGAGGAAATGTGCTTAGTCCTGCGATGCAGCAACTCCTGGAGGTATGGGGCAAATCTCTTAAAAGACTCACTTGGTGCAGAGTGTGCATGTTGAATTTTTTTGGCAATCAATTTAATTTGTCTTTAAAAAAAAAGAAAAAAGAAACTTGAGCTGAGATCAACGAGACAGGCTGACTATCAAGCATTAAAAATAGAACGTTTAGGCACTGTAACTTTAAAAAGGACTTATCACTTTCCTTGTTCTCAGACAATAAACTTTCACTTGAATACATATGCGCAGAGAAGAAGGGACTTATGGAAATTGTCCATGCCTTCTGTCCTCACGTCTTTCTTTTCTGATCTCCCCTGAGGGATGAACCGCTCACAAAGCCAGAGTGAGCGCCGCTGAAGTGCAGAGAAAATGTTTATGCACCAAATCCTTTTTTGTCTTCCCTCTCTGTCCGTAATGCCGCTCGATTTGCCTAAACTTTTTTCTCAGAGAAATTGGATGATTTCCATTTTGCTCTCAAGTGAGGAGCTTTGGGAACATGCCTGTGTTAATCCCCTCAGGATTCCCTCCGTTTAA
The DNA here is from genome assembly GCF_026936395.1 of Plectropomus leopardus. Taxonomy (NCBI): domain Eukaryota; kingdom Metazoa; phylum Chordata; class Actinopteri; order Perciformes; family Serranidae; genus Plectropomus; species Plectropomus leopardus. The sequence goes on from NC_142197.1 coordinate 7,295,729, forward strand.
CCCAGCGCTGGAACACACTGACGAGGGGATTTCTCCTTTGAAATAAATAATCTCACCTGACATAAGTGGAATATGCTTGGGAATGTGGAAAATCATTATTTATCCCCGTACCCGTTTATTACCACTAAAGCCAATCATGTTTTACAGAGCTGGCAAATTTATCCCTCCTGATCCATGACAGTGAAAAAGATTTATTAGAAGTAAAAAGTGTTTTACGATGAACCAGCTGGCTTCATGTGTGCAGACACGTTGATGAGCAGATCTTCCTTCCTTCAAAAATCCATCCAATTTTTTTGCTATCATGACATCAAAAGCAAGAAAGTCCATACAAGGAGGGCGGGAGGGGTGGTGGATCGGTCAAACAGACTCCGGACTTTCACCCAGGAGCCAGCTGTTCACTTCCCATGAAAATTTTAAGCCAAACCATGTTTTTTTCTAAACCTAACCTCAAACTTTTGTAGCCTAAACTTAAGGAAATCAACCTAAAAACAAAGTGTTGTACCTACACTGTGTTTATTTTGAAAAAGAATGTATGCATGTAACGACATGCAATGTATATATGTGTATATATATATATATATATATATACAAATATATACTACATATTTTTATGCATATCCTTTGTATTTATGCTGTGTAACATTCCTGTGTGATTTTTTTAAATGATTTTATTTATTGAGGTTCTGTTAGCAACTGTACATTTTCACATTACCATGTATGTGCAGAACCTTTTTTGTCATAGCTTTTAGTTGACCTTAACCCTGTGTGATTTTTAACTGTGCAATATTCTATCACTGATCTTGCAACAATATCTAGATCTTCTATATTTCACAATAAAAATACTTCATGAGCATTATAACATGAAAACAGACAGAATGAACATAAAACAGGCCAGCAAGACAATTCAGCATTAAAAGATGTTTAAAAATGGTTTTAAAAGAAAAATTAAATGCTTAAAATCATGAAATTACAAGGTAAAACCACAAATAATGAAAATCAAATAAGATACAACATTTTAAACGAATTGCAAAAGTCGGGAGTGTAAACAGAAGACTTTTAGAAAATCAGAGCTAGTTAAAGGCAAGAGCGCACAGATGACTTTTTAGTTTTCTTTTAAAAAATATTTAGTGGGCTGGCTTCTCTGATATCTATGGGTAATGTGATCCGTAGCTTTGGGGCGTCATTGACGAAGGCTGCATCCTTGAATTACTTACAGGTTTTGCGGGGAATCTCCAATAAACCAGCAGCAGGTGAATAAATATAAAACGTAATTTCAGAGGGGGTTGGGGGACACAAGGGAAAGCTTGCCCAGGGTGCCGGCTCTGCCAGGTCCGGCACTGAGAGCGATTTCATGTTGCCGGATGTAACTCTGAGCTAACGATGGTCAGGAGTGACGTGTGTTTTTTGTGACAGGCTTGACGCTATTCACCAATGACAGCACAAACAATCCGAGCCACAATATGTCCCCTCAAGGCTCCTGTAGTAGATGGTTGAGAGAAGAGGAGGATTGCGGGGGGGTGAGTATGTCTGAGAAAAGCTCGGAGGGCTTTGAATAAAGAGATAGATAAAAAAGAGAGAGAATCCCACCCATGACAAAAAAAACAGCTTGCGGCGCACATCGCTCACGCGTCCAGCAGAGAATGAAACTGCCGACGCCTGATTTGTGCCTAATAAAGTTGTCACATCTTATCAGGACTCACATCTACTACGGGAAGCACAAGCCCCCAGTCAGGGCTAGTCAGGGGCGATCAGGGGCAGCCGCTATTGGACAACACCTCAGAGTGATGGATGATGGGATAGAGCACTGCCTGATGGAAGTGAGGGCCAGATGATGGAAGGTGATAACGGGTGAACAATGGACGGCCGCGGGGGGTTCTGCTCGATTTATTAGGGGTTGTAAGCATCTGAGAATTACAGCCGTAATCCCGGTCCCTTGGTGGCAACATCATCAAATAGTCCATGAAGTGAATTTTTAGAGATCCGTCCACTTTTTCTTGAGACGACAGAGAACATTTCCTGTCTCTGCGCCTCAAAAGCCCACGCTCTGGGTGACTGTTAGGGAGGCAATGAATGCGGTTCACATCAGCGTGCCTCTGCTCGAAGACAGGTCCTGTCCTGTGCCTTGCTTATTTCCTCTTGCCCACGCTCCCATTATGGAAGGCAGTGTCTATGGCCTGACCTCTAGAGGGAGGCAGCGCGTGGAGTCAGAGGAAGCCGTGCACGTCTGCCCACAGAGGCCACATACACAGCTCTCTCAAACAAAGGCGAGCCAGCCTCAGATAGATCACAACACATGCCTGCCAAACTGGATATTTAGAGAATTAACTATTGCTGGTGTCCATTTGCTGGAGACCCAGAGGGCTTTGGGTTCTTAAAAGCTTCAGATCCGCTTTAAGATCATTGAATCAGCTCGGTGTTTATTTTCTGCCTTTTTCGGAGAGTCAGTGTTGCTTTTCAAAATTAAAATGTGCACAGGCTTCCACAGGTGTTCAGCAACATAACCTGCAGTAGTTGTGCTGTCAAGCATGACTGTCCAATGCCTCGTGAAGTAATATTCCTTTATCTCAGCATTGCAGGCATCGACAGAGGTTAATTTATCTTGAGATTACGCTCCATAGCTTATGGGTCTATTGGATGGGAAATTATTTAATGTTGCCCTCAAAACACATCACGCTCCCTCTGCAGTTTTTATTACTTTTTCCAAGCTTTTTTTTTTTCTTCTCTCTATAGATCCATCAAAAAGAGTTGCACCCCCTTTTATCAAAAGTTTTCAAATAGTGAAGTCGAAAAACCAGATGATGCTCTCACCCTCTCTGTCATTATGCACTCCCTGTTTAGAAACTAAATTTGTTCCATGTGCAATATCAGAGTACAACAGGCCAGCTGTGATGGAGAGGTTGGAGCTTTAAATCAATCACGAGTGGCGTGTTACTGGGAGTTACGGAAATGGCTCTCATCTCTAACTCAGTGACGGCGCTTTTGCATGCAAAACAGATCCGAGCAACAAGGTCCCTGCGACTGAAAACATGAAATGAAAACAAACAGAAACCACTTGCTAATGTATTAGAAACTCTTACTTATTACTAAACCATATTAAAGCCATGCTTTTTTTTAACCCTCTGAACCCTGAGCAGAAAATTTGGTGTTTTATTTTAAAAAAAACGTGGGGAAAAGAGCAGAAGAAATGTACCAAAAATTGCAAGAAATTAGTGCATTTAGAATTTTTTTTTTTAAAGCTTGGGAAAATATCAAAGGAAAATAGAACAAGCTAGGGAAAATCTATAGTTAGATTTATCATAATTCTATATAAAGCTCTTTTTCCAAATCGTGTTTGCCTTTTTATTTTTTATTTTCATTAATTATTTTTTTTTTATTATTGTTATTATTAAATTGATTTATTTAACCTTTACCTTTTTTATTTCTTTTTTTCTTAATTTGTTTTTGTGTGTGTGTGTGTTTGTTGTGGCTTAAATTTTTTTGTAATTTTCACCTATTTTTTCTAATTTTGGGTTATTTCTCCTTTAATTGCTTGTTGCCTTATTCCCATGTTTGTGAAAGAAATCAAGCCAATTTTCTCAGGTCTCACAGGGTTCATATCATTTCAGTAAACAGATAGAACATTATTATTTAGTACACTTTAAAGCTGCACTGATTGACTTTTTCACATCAACAATGCATCAAATTACCATGTGTAATGTGAAAGGGGTCACACATAGTAACGCCACAAAGCGTTGCCACTATTTTAGTCTGTCATCTCTCTCATTAATCTTGTTTCCAGCAACAGCAGGCAGCTGCTTTCAGCTAAGCAGCACAGTGGAGGATTTAGCTGAGCCCTAAATTTCCCTCTGAACTTGGTTTAAAGAAAAAACTTCATCCCCAAATGATCATCTGTTTTTCAATTCTTAAAGAAAAACTTTGTTTTCCTCACATGCCTCCACAGTGAGTGAATAATCTCAAAATGGGCAACAATCTTGATGAATTGAAGTCCATAGTGGCCCACATTTAAAAACAGCAAAATTGTATCAAATATCTGTTAAACAAGTATTTATCAAGAATTTTCTCTGTTTTTGATTCTTCGCCATGGAGAGATGTGAGAAAATCATGTTTCTTCAATAATTCAGTGTAACATGGGGTGACTAATTTGTAAACAAATGGTAATTTTTCGGGTAAACAATTTCTTTAAAATAAATTTATATTAAGCATATTGTATCAATACACCAAGTATATTGATACTGTATTGCCTGACTGTTATGTATAGATTTTTTTTTGTTTGTTTGTTCTTTAAAAAAGTGTTGTTTTGAAGTTTATTTATTACTTTTTGATTTTGTTGTGGTTGTTGTTTGTTTTCTTTGAAAAAGATTTTCATACGTTTGTTGATTTTTGCTCTAATTTATTTAGTTTCACTCTTTCATTCCCAGACTTTCCAGATGCTTTCAAAGTGTACCCTTTTTTCTCCATCAATGTTTGCTTTCACCTTGTGCGTGACAAACTCTCGACTCTGCTGGTATTCAGTCCCACATTCTCATGTGACTCCACAGGTGGTATTCTTCATCGCTCAACTATTTTAAGTACTGCTCTAAACACACAACCAGCGAGCGAAGAGCAGGCTGAAGGAGAAATCTGTGGAAAATTCCCCTGAAAGAATTTGCAGCCATGTCAACATTTGCAGCACCTGACCCTCAGTATGTTAGTGGAAGGTTTATTTTAAAATACAGTCAGTAAGAACGTCCTCTGTGTGACTTTTTCTCTTTTGTTAACGAAATATAAGAAATTAGAAACTAATACATGGCTGTCCAAGCAACTAAAATGATGTAAAAAATACAGAAAAGAGAAATATAATGTTCCCTTTCACACGGTATGCACAGTTTTTCATGTTAAGAAAAAAATGTTAAGTTTTCGGACAAATATTGCAAGTCCTTAAAAATCTCGGTGAAGCAGGTGGCTTAATAATTGCTGTCTTAGCAAACATAACTGACATTTAGGCGACTCTCAGTGCGTCCCCAGGATTTTGCTGAGGCTGTTGAGTCTGAATACCTTGGGTGTCTGCGAAAGTCACAGCAGGCCTCGCTAATCACATTACATTTAGCCGTGACAAAGACAAGGCCATGTACAACTGAGATAGATGGATTAAACCATTTTAGTAAGTATGGATTACCCTTCAGTACACTAATCAACTTGATGAGGATGGTCTCGAGAAACACGCAGAGGGGCAGAATGAGCAGGAGGCAGAGATATGATAATTTTATTTTGCAAACATGAACTTGCACTCTTTAGTTTCTCAGTCATTATTGTGAATTGTGAAACTCTGGAAAACAAAATAAACTGTTTAAAGTTAGACTAAGAGCTAGATTTTACCCACAGGTGACGGTGAAAATCAACACGGACCTTAAATGTTCATGCAAAAACAATGCATGAATTTGTGTCTGTGTCTGCTGGATGTGTAAATAATCATTTTTTAAGTAAAAGTTGTGCTTACAGCAAGCGGCAACCTTTGAAGCCGAGAAATGAAGTGCCAAAAACTGCAGTTCCTCTAATGGCCACTTGGGGCTGGCTCCAAAAGTGAGTCAGCCCCCATAGACTAAGATGTTAAAATGCCAAAATTTACAGCAGAAATAAGCTTTTTTACAGCCTGGTACAAAAAAAATCTTGTCTTTATAGCTAATTTTAATATTCCTGACAATTAATGTATACTTAAATCACTCATTTATATTTTATAAAGGCTTAAAGCTACGCATAAGATTTAGGACCTGACTGCTAAAATTGTGGAATGTACCTTTAAGACATAAGGGTCCAGCATCTGTTATCTGTGTGTCAGGGCGACATCATGGTGGCAACATTCATTATTTTATACAATCTGTGGTTTACAGCTTGTTGTGCTACACTTAAGTGGACGAAATGGTGAACAGAAAAGTGCTTTTTTTCACATTGGCACATTATTATTTGTTCATTAACGGAGACTTAATTACCTGCAGCTTGAGCAGCAGAGATGTCGTCCTACATGATTACAGCGTTTTCCTCGAAGCAGTATTTAATGTTGCTGCTGATCTGATGACTCTTTGTTCTGCTGGCAATATTGGACTCAAGTAGCTCAAGACATTTTATGATCTCATTATATGTGTTGCATGTGAGATGTAAAGTAATTGGTAATTACGGCTGTCACATTAGTTTAATGTAGCAGAACAGGAAAAAAAGTATCGCCTTTGGAGGAAAAAGCAATGTACATCTCAAGCCTAAAAATGCTCAAGTTAAGTTTCATTTCTTTAAAACTGTGCTTGTGAAAGCCCTTGTGTATCCTCTTTTGGATACTATTCAATAATGTGTATTTCACACAATTAATTACTCAAATTAACATTTAACATTTCAGCTTCATTATAATCTCTCACTGAGGAGAATCGACTCTCTCAGTCCTCATAAAAAAAGTTGTGTTTGATCTGTTAAAGAATATCCAGCAGACTTCCTGCAGAAACATTGTGCTGAAGCACATCTGCACTGCCGGTTCAGTACGATTTTGAATCGTCAGGGAAGAGAGAGTGTGTTTTTAGTCGAGCCCCTTCTGGACTTTTTAATGTGTCCATTAAAAAAAAGTCCAGAAGTTGCACAGTGTAGTTCTGCTGCCTGAGCGCTGCTAATAGACTGAAAAATGGAGGTGCCATGCTGTCATGCCTGTGGATAGAATTACTTTAACATTTCTGTCAGCCGGAAACTGTTCTCCCTGGCGTCCATACATTTAAAAAAAATCCCATTGTGCTGTTCACTAGCAGAGCAGGAGCTTACTTTTGCTCACAGTAACAGCTATAATATGAGCTATTTGGACTGTAAAAAATATATTTTAAAGGTCCAGTGTGTAGGATTTAGGCCGACGAGTTTGCAGAAATGGAATATAATACAATAATTATGTTTTCTTTGTGTATAATCATTTGAAAATAATAATTGTAGTGTTTTTGTTAGCTTAGAATTAGCTTTAAATTGCTGGTCTTTCCCTCTCCTCATGTTTCTACAGTAGCCCAGAAGTGCCCAGATCTGTTTGTTTTGGAGAGTAAATACGGATAATTCAGCTTCGGGTACAAACCTCCTGAACGTCTGGGTCTTAAGTTATTTTACAAAAATTTGAGCACACATTAGCTGGTGTTCTGAGCTTAACATCCTGCCTGCAACAAGCCAAACAGCATCTGAAAACATCGATATGTAGCATGAAATTGCTTTATTCTGTGTTTTTACCGGTTTAAATCATGACATCTGTTTGTTTTGGAGAGAATAAAGACTTCTGGGATAATTCGGCTCATGATAAAAACCTCCTGAACGATGAAAACTGAAGGAATTTTAACAGGTTTCAGCTGGTTGCAATGTGCGATACTTACCACTAGATGCCACCTACTCCTGCTAAATCTTACACATTTTAAAGGATTAAATATACATCTTGCTATCAGTATTCTTGTCAAAAAGTTTTTTTACGATCAAAACCAGTCTGAGAAAATATAATGAAATAGTAACTCCTGTGATAATGGAGGAGCATTAGTATGCAGATATCTTTATGGCCTGTGTGAAAAGTTGGACCGCAATTGATTTAGGCCACGTGTGAGCTTGGGATTACCCATTCCTGGAGTCATTTTAGCCGTATATGTCACATTAGCATTACAGGCAGGGGAAACCAGGGCAGTAACTAGTGTCCTCATTACCATTTTGATGTAAAATCAGCAACATACACTTGTAAGACAGTTTATTAGTATCACATAAAACAGTTTTAATACCAGTGTTTGAGCTGCTCAGTGTGTTCAATGTAGGAGCGAGTGTGTGTGAGGGAGAGCGAGGTGAGAGGTGACTGGGGGAGGGATGTTGTAAAAGGGAGCTATAGGAGGAGGAGGAGGAGAGGGCAGCTGAATCCCATTAGCAGTATTTTTATTCTCATCATGCTACCATATATAGTTTTTTTCAAAATAATGTCTTTTATTGTCAAATTTATCCTCTGGACAGATTTTTCCAAGAGGCTGCTGATCTCATGTAGTGATAGTGAGACAACATTTTTGTCATCACCTACATTTCAAAGGAGACACTGGAGAGCTGATGTATACAATTGGGAAGCTGGAAATGGAAGGAGGGAGCAGAAGTGGGAGGCTATAGTGGCGACGCTATGGCAAAAAAGGCAGCTGTATGGCTTTGAACTTATTTTCTCTGCCCTTGATCCTTCACAGATCAAGGTAAAACAATTATTGTTCCACCTCCACCTCTTGCCGTGTTGTCTTTCTGCAGCCGATCCTTTATTTATCAGAGACTGATTGAGCAGTTTTTCAAATGGTGGTCGACAACGGAGATGGCCTGAAAGGGCAGATTGCGTACAACAAGTGCTGCATTTAATGCTTGGGTTCCTGGAGTGCCTTGAAAATAATGATGCACAAGACACTCAGCTAAAACATCATCAGTCTTTAAGGACCACTGGCTCTTTGAGGCTGGCGCCCACTCTCTCTCATACATAAACATGAATACGGGCATTTCATTCATTGATTTTGCCGGGAGGTCAGTGGGCAGGTTCAGCTCATAGACTGTATAAAATAATGGACTGAGCCACGGTGACGTCACCTGTTGGTCTGTGGACTCATTTTGAACATGGATTTATAAAGAGAACTGGATGTAGTGTTCATGTTCATTCCTCTGAATGTTGCTCAATGGCAAAAAAAAAACATATTCTTCACTCTTGAGTGTTACAGTGGCGATATGGTGGCATACAGGTGTCATATAAAGTCACTTTTTGGTCAGTATGGTTTGCCTTTTGTCACTACTCTTAAATCACACAACACAAATGCATCTCCTCATCACAAAATAAAAAAACTGTGCTGGCAATATTGCATATTTGCATAATGTCACTTCATTTAATATATCCATATAATGTATTTACTCCTGGTTTTGTTTCATTAATGGTTCATTTTAACTGTGTGTTGCCACCTTCTGAACATTGAACAGCAAGAAAGAGGAAGGAAATCATAACTAAATTCTGTCTCTCTGTGAGTTCACCAGAGAGCAGAAGTGGAGGACTGATGTGATGGTGATAATAAAGGGCTTCATCATTGGCCTTTTAACAGAGTTGCTGTAAAAACTACAAATGTTATGTCATGTCATCTCCCCTCTCCATGCACGTTAGAAGTTGGTGAACTTGCTCCAGAAACTGTTACCCTAAAAACATAATAAACGTTTATAAAAATAATATATAAATATTTATTTATAAATAATATTGCAGTATATTTATAAACATAATATATAAATATATTGCAAGAAATTAGTAGATTTAGAAAAGTAATTTTAAAAAGCAAGGGAAATGTTCAGAGATTATCGTTATCATTATGAGGTATTTAAATTTATTTTACAGAATGGTCATCATTTCTGAGCTTTATTTTTGTTAGGTCAGTTCTTTTTGTTTTATAATTATCATATTTAGATATTTCCTTTTTTGCAGAAATTTAAAGAAACATTCTAAGCATTGATTTTTTTTTCAGATTATTTCTTTTTTATTATAATTCGATATTTAACTTTTTTGTTTTTATGAAATTCACATCTTTTTATTTTATTTACTTTGCCATTTTTTGTTTATTTATTATTATTGTCATGATTAATTTTTAAAAATAAAATAAAAAAATTCCCATCCATGTTTTTTTCTCCTTATCTTACTTTCCTGATTTGTTTTGTTTTTTAATTTTAATTTTTTTTTGGGGGGGGGGGGTTGTACACTAATTTTCAGGTAATTTTCCTGTACTTTTTCCAAATGTATTGCTATTTTAGAGGGGGGTAATTAGTTCTGAAGTTGCTCGCTGCTGTCGTCCTATGAAATTAAGCCAATTTACCCAGCTTTTACAGAGTAAACTGCATGTTTTAATGCTTGAAATAAAAAAAAATGGACAATTAAGCGTACGCAATAAGTATATTAAAACTTGCACCATATTTAGCAATAACATTTTGTGAAAAACGTGAGGATCTTTCCCCTCAACATCATCACATAAATGCAACATAAAGCTTTCCTCACACGTTAACTTCCGGGTAACGGTATCGGAAACACTTCTTCCTGCAGAAAGGCGGATCCCCTCTCGGCTACTTTGCCTCCCCGAACTTATTTTCAGCCTATTTTTACCAGTCACACTTTAGCGGGTTAACCCAAATCCGAAAAAATAGCTGTCTTTGTATTAAAGAGACATTTTATTCAGTCGGGTTCTCCGGCCGGACTCACCGCGGTGACAGGAAGAGTTGTCCGGCTACAGCTAGCTAACTTTTATCGCACTTCACTGCCCTGCAGCACAACAGGGAAGCAGCGACACCGGAGCAAACACAGGAAGATGGGAGATAACGTAACCGATCTCGATAAAGAATTGACGTGGGCAATTACTTGCGGGGACCTGGATGAGGTGATATCCAGAGTGGCATCGGTAAGATTTGTTTTTTTTATTCAGTGGTTATGTTCTGAAAAGCGGCTACTTAGCTAAGGAAACGAACGGCTGTTAGCAGGCCGACTAGCTAGCTAACGGTAACTGAAGTTGGGTAATGTAAAGTTAGGTAATCTAACATTGGTAAACTGAAGGGGATTGGTAAATTTGTAACGTGATTTATGAAGCTTTAACTTGGCTTGGGTCTGTTTCGAAACAAAGCTGGCGTTTCAGTGAAGACTTCACATCCAAGTTAGCACAGTTAGCGCTGTATGGTGCTAACGTTATTCGTAATTCGGCTGAGTAAAACTCAGCGGGTCAGCGGTTTGGTAACTGTATCGGTTATTAGCATTGTGATTTGTGGGGTTGTGTTTTCACCATAAAACATGCTAAGCTCGGTTAGCAAGCCCTGTCGCTTTCAGCATAAGGCAACCTGTTGGCAAGCTAACAAACAGCAGCATCGGTTGGTACGCATTGTAGCTGCCTTTGTGTTTATTTTAACGTCACCAGCAGTAAATGTTGTAGTTGAATTCGCGTGTGTTTTTGGAAAATGTTTATTACTGCCGTTTGAATTGATTTCTGTCAACATGCTATGAGAAAGCTAACTGCTAGCGGGCTAACAGCACAGGGGCCCGTGGTCCAGCAGGGTCCCAGTTATCTGTAACAGTGGTGGGCGGGGGTGTCAGCTGGAGGAGACTTACAGTAAAAACTGAGAGTTTGCAACTCTAAAACTCAGATAAGCCTCTCTATTTGAGTGAAAACACCGAAATCGTGCTTAAAATACAGTAGTCTGGAGTCCGTTTTGTGCGCATCTTTTGTGTGTAGACAATGAAGAAAAAACTGTAAGCAGAAGTACTAATATCACACTGTAAAACCACTCTGTTGCAAGTAGAAGTACTGCATTAGAAATGTAAAAGTTAGTATAATTAGAAACATTTTATCCCAGAAAAACCCTCAAAACTATTAACAGTGAATTAGAAAACGTATTTAATGTTGATCAGAAGTAGATGCCAATTTCTGTTAATTAGCTAATTAATTAATCGACTGTTTGTTTCAGCTGTGCCTGTTTTATGTTCTAAATGTTGAATGTTAAAAATAGTTGCCAATTCATTTTCTGCTAATTGACTAAAGAAAACTAGCCTAATTGTTTCAGCTGTAGTGTGTTAACTGTTAAGTAGCGTAAACATTAGAGCAAAACAAAACTTTTGTTCTGGTTTTTATGCAAAGAGCTTGATTTGGAAAGTAACCGGTAAAAAGCTTTCTTATACATGTAGTGAAGAAAAAAAATCTAACATTTTCCTCTGGCATGTAGTGGAGTAAAAGTATACACTGGTATGAAGAGAATAGACTCCAGTAAAGTACAAAAAAATGAGGTGAAAATCACAAGCTTTATCATGGTACAATATCAAATTGATACGACAACAAGACAATATTTGCTTATGACGAAGTCTGGCACAATACTAATAAAATTCGAATAAATTCTGGAAATTTCATACATATCCTAATTTCCTTTTCCTTAGCTGCTTACCATTATCTGCAAGACCGTTTAAATATTTGAGAAGGTGTGCTTGGATGGAAGTGGTGACATAGATGTACCATTGCTGTCAAAAAAAACAGGTGAATTTTAAAGTTGACGAGACGCATTGGTGTGTGTGTGTGTGTGTGTGTGTGTGTGTGTGTGTGTGTGTGTACTAGAGCTGCAACAACTTTTCATCAAATTGATTAGTTGTGAAGTTCTAAATTAAGTACCACCAAATTTGATAATCGATTATTCATTGTGAGGAAAAATAATTCTGATTCTTGAATTTTTTCTGGCCACTTATAGTCCTCTATGACAGTAAACTGAATATTTTTGGGTTGAGGACAAAACAAGACATTTGAGTTTGTCATCTCGGGCTTTGAGAAACACTAATCTTTTTTTCTTTTTTTACCATTTTATAGACCAAACAACTAATAGATTAAAAAAGAAAATGATCAACATTTTAACAGACAATGAAAATAAATAGTTTTAACTTACATAATAAAGCTACTGGGGCTTGATGCTTAAACCCCAAAAAAGTTTCAGTCCACTCTGATGTTCAAACCATCATACTAACAATTTATCTAAAGTCATGATTGTAGGTGCCAAATTTCAAGTATTGTATTTTAGAGTCTTCCATCAACAGGGAGGAATTTTCCATCCACAAGTAGAGTTTTCTCATTTCTGAGGGTCCTATTGTAACTCGTGGCCATTTCATTATCTACACAAGTCTGGGTATAAACAGCTGCAGTGCTTTATCCCTTTTTCAATAGTGGAAATTAAACTTTTTCAATTTTATCAGCCATTGGAGCTGCAGCCATTGAAGGTAACATTTAAACACTATTACGAGAGGTTGCAGTTCAATATCCATCATGCCTAATGGATCCAGTGGGATTGGGTGTAAAATGAAGAATTATCTTGAGGGTGTTGTGCTTGACCTTCAGTGGAGTTTGTGATAAAGGTGAGTGAACGAGTGGGTATCGGAGGCGGGTAGTACTGCACTGGATTATAATACTGTTGCCAAATTCATCAGTGGCTACAGACTTGAAGATTGCAGTTGGTTATCATATTCATTTGACAATGTTTTATATATATATATATATATATATATATATATATATATATGTCTGATACCTGTTAACACCCTGATTTAACCGTAATGTAGGTTTTAGGATCAGGAAAGAACAGCATCTAAGTTATCACAATATTCAGAATCACAGATATCTAATCTTGTGTCAATATCACATTAACGCATTATCTTCAAGTTGTGCTATTTTCCTTTTCCCTCATTTGATTGGCATTTTTATCAGATTTGCTTCGAGCTGCCTCAGGGGAACCTGATAACCGAGCTATAGCACCGTCAACCCGTATCAGGTGTTGTCATATGAAGGTCCCATGTAACAGGATATACCTCTATGTTCCAGAGCCTTCCAGCAAATTCTCATATTTTCTATTTCAGATGCCCTTTTTCTGTCCTAATTCATTCTTTATGCCCCACTTGTCTCCATCTTTATTCAGACAGTTAGTTACTAGTCATATACAGTTTTGAGAAAAGTCAGAACAGACAGCCAGGGTCCTGGTCTAAGGTGCTTGTCTCCTGTGTTCAGCTGTGACTGATAGGTCCCCCAGTAGGTATTGTCACTGCAGGGCCACATGGCGCACACTAAGCTGTGTGTGTGGTTAATGTGGTAACGGACTGAGGAAGGGTGATGAGCGTGTCTTTCTTTTCTCTTCGCTGCAAGGCTGATAGTCTGAGGTCTAACTACACCACAGCAGGAAGTGGATGGCAGGGGATGGTGCATGTAATGGTTTGTCTCTGAATTTCACTGAGCTTGTGTCAACAGCGACAGTAAAAGCTGTCCTCCGATCTCCCTTTAATGCATACTGTTGGCTTGTAAGTGTACTGAGTTAATTTTTTTCAGCTCTGTTAATGTGTTGTCTCTCTCTTTTCCAGGCTGAAGATGTAAACCGCATCCTGAAAGCTGGGAGGATGCCTCTGCACATTGCTGCAGACTTTGGGCAGACAGATATTGCGGAGTACCTAATTTCCAAGGGCGCAGATATTAATGTAAGAGCCACAACAACCAGCTCTCATCATGTCATTATGTTTTCGGTTTGTTGGTCTTTCCATCCGCCCCATTCTCATCAACAAGATATCTAATGAACACCTTAAGGAAACTTCCTCAAATTTGGCGAAAACATCCACTCAACAATGATCTAATTAGATTTTCTTGGTCAAAGTTCACTGTGACCTTGCATCTGTCTGCGTGATTTCTGAGGAACAAATTGAGGGAATTTCTTCAAATTTGACACAAACGTTCACTTGGACTCAACAATGATGTGATTAGTTGCAACCTTAGACACATGGATTAATGGACTGAAATTTTGCTGTTAAAGTTCAAGGTCACAGTGACCTTACAAAACGTGTTTTGGGTCATAACTCAAAAATTCATCTATTAATTGTGACAAAAATTCAATACAAATTTCTAATAGAATAAGATGATTAGTAATGACCAAAAGGTCAAAGATTAACTTAACTCTGACATCATAATGTTCTGCAGAAACACTTTTCAGACTTTCTTGACATAATTCGACACCATGACTCAGGAAAGAAAGGGGAGTCTTTTGGTCAGATACTGAATTGATGACACTAATCTGGAGAGTCCTCGTTGAAACTTTGGTGATTGTATTGATCCTCTGTGCTGTCGGGTTGAGGATGTGTGTGAAGCATCCGTGCTTTAGAATATGCAGCTTCTTTACAGCAACATTTGTCAACTGTCATTGTTTCATATGAGTCTGGACAGAAATGTACGTAAACTGTACCTGCAGCTTGACTGGTTCGTAGAGGCTCACAACCACAAGATCATTCTAGTTTTTGCATTAATTTGCCTTCTGCCTGGGGTTGCATTGACCACAGAAACATAACAGTGCCTTCTAGTTCAAACAAACTGATAATGCTCATGCCAGGTCAAGCAGTTTAACAATGAGCCTTAAGTAGTCTGTCTCTTAAAACCAGTTTATCATGTGCTATTTCAGCCATTGTCCATTCTGTCATTCATCAATTGTCTCGGCTTCTCAGACCTCACATTTAGCCTGATAGGCTCCCTGAGCCTCAATAGTCTCTTCTGGTGTTTTTGTAGTAGATTGATCCGTATCCACTAAAAGGGCACTTACCCATCCAACATAATCAACATCTGTAATTTGGATGGAGCTCTTTTGTATTTCCAGCTTTTTCTAAAGGTCTCATATGTCAGTTCAGTAACCAGTGGGATTGTATGTGCAAAGCAGCATGAATCTTTAAAGTCTAATAAACTTGCAGCCATGGCAGGAAACAGAGCTTTGTTAGAAGTGTGAAACCACCTTTGGATAAATGATTAACAGAATAAATTACAAGACCTAGATGGTTGCTTTTTTTATTTATAGATTGATAAGTGTTCTGTAAAGGTTCAAAGGTGCTTCCATATTAAGGCATTTGTGATAGTGATGGGCTGACTGATTCGTTTCGTAGTATCGGTTCTGCCAAGTTAATACATATAAATGTATCTAATCCTTTGAGTTGTAATCCCCAGAAGTTCACTGTAAAAAAAAAAAAAAAAAAAAGACTGCATGACTTGAAGCAATCTCAGTCGGCTCAGGGGTCTCCAACCGATGATTCAAAACTCTGGCTAACAGGGCACATCCCTAAAATACAACCTGATTCTTATTTTTAGTTGATTTTAAAAGTTGTCAAATAAAAATTAGATATTAATTTTAATTTAAAAAATCAAATCATTCTAAAAGATAGTGCCCGTCACTTATTTACAAGGTGCATCTCACCTCTCACACAAAGGCTCAACATCACAGTGTCCACTTGTTCGATCTGAAGACTTAAGTTGAACTAACACAAAGTCTTTGCCTTGGCTCTCGAGCAGGTGTTTGTTCGTTTCTTTATTTCTCTAGATAACCAGCTCAGCTTTTTGCAACATGGGGGATAAATATAGTGTTCAAGTGCAGTGCACTTTCTTTTAATTTTTAGATATGAAACAAGAAGTGAAACCACTTTCTCACAGGATTTATTTTTCTTATTTATTTTTCAGGAGAGAGCAGTGGTGTAGGAGGAGCAGGGTCATGCCTGCGATCTCCTCATACATGAAGCTTTTCTTAAAAAAGAAAAACTTTTTTTTTGTTCTCTTTTCCACTCATGCCCTTTCCACCCGCTCCCCCCCATAGGCTCCAGACAGACACGGCTACACTCCACTGATGACTGCCTGTTTCGAGGGTAACGCTCCCTGTGTCAAGCTTCTGCTAGAAAAGGTTTGTACTTTTGATTTGAGCACACATTCATGCATGTTTAAATCATGCATCTGCACACAGGAGTCCCCCGAAGTCCTTCACCCCTCAGTGCATGTTGATGTGTTCAGAGGCTCCATGTGAGTGCTGATGAGGTAACTCACCGGACAAAAGGCCCTTTAACACAGCCGTGTGGAGGCTGTGCTGGAATGTTCATAGAGCATAACAGAGTATCGCCGCTGTTCACTTGTTTTGTGTCTGTGTTTTGAAGCGGTTTCATTCATAGGTGCACGGGCCCTTTGCTGCATCTGAATTTCTGTGCCAGCCTCCCTCCTGCTCTGGAACTCTCTCAAATGCTACCTCAGAAAGATAGATGCATGTGCACACACAGTCACAGCTGTGTGGAGAGAGAGACAATACTGAGTCAGGCACAGCTGGCATAGGCCGTAGAAATGCAACCGAATAACAAGCGTACCATAATGAATGTCCTTTCCAACCATCACCCTGCAGAAGAAAAGTGATTTGTGCAACTCTATCACGGTCAAATGGAAACCCTCATTTGGAAAACCTCATTTGGAGGTGTTTCTTTTGAAAAGTCGGTGCCTCTTCTTGTACATCTTACTTGAAACTTTGACTCAGAAGTCCTTGTACACCAGTCATATACATATAAATGAAAGATCTTCGACTCATGTAGGCTGTTGGAGTTCCATTTCACCACTGCCCAAATGAGACTGCAGAGGAATTAATACCACTGCGAACAATGGGGACAACAGTAGCTGCTTGTCTCGAAAGACCTCCTTCAGTTCTTTGTCTCTTGTACTCCTTTCCATATTTTTTTGAGGTTCTTAAGTCATTCTGTTGCTCCAGAGTAGTGTTCTTTATGTACTTAAATCTAAAAAATTCAAATTTTGTTTAAAGTTTGTATGTTTTAGTACCAAAAATGCTATTTTCTGAAGACCCCCAAAAACCTTTTTCCCACAAGACCTGATAGTTTAGTACGGTGTCAGAAAGTCCCACACAGTTTTAAGTCAGTCTAGTAATATGTTTGCATAAAACAGGTTGTGTATAACTGACAACTTACCAATTTTATATCAGTGTTCTTTTTATATCTGAAGCTTGGCCCATAACACCAGCTATTCCACTGCAAGAGTGCAGCGATGAAAAGCAGGTTAGCTTAGCAATCGGTGTGGAAGAGCTTTATAATTAATCAAATATTTGTAGTTTCACATCAGTTGTCGGTTTTAGACTACTGCATGAAACTGAAGTTGATGGCAACTCAGAGGACTGCATGATGTCACGTAGATGGCTCGCATGCATTAACAGTCAAAGTCTGCTGCATGCCGATATGTGTGTATGAGGTGGATATTCCAGGACTGAGGGTGAGCGAGCAGCTGTCCGTCCCCAACCAGGCTAAATGAGGCGGGGTAAATGAAAGCTCCTCTACAGAGCTGTTTCACGGTGGCATCATCTTGGCTCAACAAAACTAATGAAAAGAGGGGAGGGGGCATTCACAAGTGAAGTCACACTGCCGATTTGGGAAGTTTTTGCTTTCTATACAATCGCATATTCAGAGGCATTCAGTTCTCATTTTAACTGCACTTTGAAGCAGACGTTTGAAAAGAGGAAACAGTGCTCTGTGTGTGTGAAAGATTGGTGTTCTCATAGAGAGACACTTAAAGTGGTGCTCCACCGCTTACTTTTTCCTGTTGGCATCGGTTGTAATAATCCCCTATTTTCATCAACACAGCCACACACCCCGGCCCTCGCATCAACAAGCCAGCAGAGTCCAGCAAGCAGTCGGCCAGCAGCTGGCCGGCAGCTGGCTACTGATGTCAGCTGGCCATCAGTGCTGTTGGCTCAAAGATAAACTGAATAAAACAGCAAGTGCCAACAGGAAGAAAATAGCAGTTTAGTAATTTCTTTCCAATAAAAGAGGAGATGGCATAATGCTGGTAAGCACGGGCAGGTACACTGTTCTGACGTGAACTTGTATTTGGTGCAGAGTCTGTCGTCTGTTGTGGTCTTTGAGTTTTATTAAAGCTGGGTAGGCAGAAATTAGGCCGGTAAAATCATCCCGATCACATGAGCTCAACATTCTGTTTCTCTCCCTCCATCAGTCTGGACTGACTCCCAATCCAAACCATTTCAGCGGAGGGCGAGTGACTCGCTTTGACAGGCAGACCCCTTCAGCCAGTCCTGACTTTAGCATTAGCATCTGCTCCGCTGTTACACAAATAGGTTGTCAGTTAGACAGCAATGGTCAAAACGATTTACTTATAATAACCTTTTGTATGTGACATGTACCTCGTCGACAACGATACCCTTGAGGTTTTTGTGATACACTGAAGTTCAGCGCGGATTTTGGTATTTTTCATTCAGCAACCAGCTGCCTCTGGACTGCTGAATAGCAGCTGGCAGCCTCCTGGTTGTCTGTCTGAAGCATTGTGAACACCAATCTGCACGTACGCGATCCCCAGCTTTGCAGCCCCTCGTATCTGCTCCTCCATTAGCGCAATAAGTGGCGAAACAACAATAAACATTGGATTTGTACCAAAAAACATCCTCTTCATCACCAACAGAGCCAGTTTTTTAATCAAGCTTTTGCCAGATCCATTTAGAAAAAAAACATCCACGTTATTGTTACTGTCAGCAACATAAACGTGAAGTTGAATCCATAGCTATGAGCCTTTAGCTGGTCAGCAGAAGACCAGCAACATTATCTCTGATTGCTGATACCAACGTGTTTTTTTCTCTCGTTGACGGACTCTCTTTCAGACTTTATTTTTTAGATCTCCGTCTTCCTTTTTTGGGTTTCTTTGCCGTGTAGGTACTTATTACTGCTGGAATACCAACTTTCTCTGCACGATTCTCCCCCATTGGACCGGTCTTTTGCTGAAGGGACGTGCACGCAGCATTTTTGTGAACATCCAATAGGAACGCCCTCTTTCTGAAATGACCTGTGATTTCAGACTGTGATTGGCCAAAGACTCTAGTCACGGCCTCGATTTTCTAAAGCCTGGAAACAGATTCAAGAGGAGGTGCAGGAGTCTATTTTGTCTCTTCTCTTGAATAACAATATGCTCAAAATATATTATAGGATTTTTGCCCAATCACGCCCAAATAAAACTGCCTACTCCAGATTTAACTCTCAGTATTAATGTGTTAAGACGGTTGAATGATTTCTTGGTCGTCTTATTGCGGCGATTTCCAGGCCTTTTCTTGGAAGTCTACTTAGAACGAGGAAATAGATCTGTCCCCTAGATGACATATTTTATGTCTGGAGGAGTTTTTAATATTACATTGTCACTTCCACATCACAATTGTAGGATTCTGAATTAAAAACAGCATAATGTCTCTTTTCTAAAAAAGAAATAAAAAGTCTTCATTATTGACTGCAGTCATTTTGCTTTATTTCCCCCGCTACCAGTCACATATCCACAGCTGCAGTACATCCTCCTAAAAGCCAGAGGCTCTTCTACATCTAAAATAGGCTGCTATGCAATTACCACCTCTGCATTGTAAATTAAAGCCCCTTGGGTTGAACTTTTAAGAAAAAGCCTTTGTGTGTGTGGTATCATATGAGACAGGGCAGGCAGTCATAGCTCATACGAATAGGGATTACAGTGGCAGGCGAAGATACGAGCGAACCCACGGGTTTGCTCCTCTCACTGCTCCGTACTCCTCTCCACTAAGCACCAGCAAGGATTAACACCCAGATGCAGCCAAAAGGTCATCGGCCTCCACAGGGACCACATCTCAATACATCTCCACCCTGGCAGCTCTGAAAACTCGCCATGTGTCTTAACACGAGATGAATAGATTGTCCCACAGCTGCCCTTTTGACCGCGCCGCCGCATATCCACTCTGTCTGGCAGCACCTGTAGCACCACAGCCAGCACGCCGCAGCGGATAAAGGGAACCCACCGAGAATACTGAATTGTGACTGTGCGACTGTCAGACATTCTTGTGTTTGCCGACAAAATGGCTTGGTTCCCCGGTGCATCATGGGAGCTGACCCCTTGCCCCCCAGAGTGCGCGCTGTGCTGTTGTTGGCAGTGAATTATGAAAGGCCATTTTAACCCCAATAGGTGACCCAGCCGTAAGATCCCGGCCGAGAGTGCTGACTGCAGCCTGCTAGTTAATTTTAAGTCAACAATAAGAGGTGCACACACAGGCGCATGAATACACACACGCTTTTATTCTATGAGGAACTATGAAAACCAACATTCACTAGGAGGAAAGTCAGTTCCTATTGTCGCTCTGGCTCGACCTAATAAGGTGTCATTATTATTATTGTGTGTGTGTTCTCAATACAAGGTAGGGATTAGCCATTTATTTTTCTCACATTAATCAAAAATTTAGGGTTTTAAAGTAAAACAGGCTCGTAGACATCGTCTCCCGGTGGACTTTACCAACTTGATTAACAGTAATTATTGACCATTTAAAAACAAAAGCTAGAGGATTTCTTTTTTAATTAATTAAATAGTTTTTTTGGTTTTTGTTTGCTTGTTTTGCTGCGGGCTAGTATGTTTCCCTCTAATAGAGCTGCCACAATGATCCAATCAACAGAAAATTAATTGGCAATCCTGTAATTTTTAAAGTAACCTTTCAAGCAAAAATACCCCAACAGACAAAATTAATACACTGGTAAATAACATTTTCATGCTGGAATGAATTATATAAATATTCTAATAGCATTTAAAGGCATTCATACATTTATTAACTTATTATTTATTTATTATTTATTTTTATTTTCTCTCTTTATCACATAAACCATATTTAAATAAATCACATAAAACACAGTTCAACTTATCTAAAATAATTCATTCTTAATTATTCAGTGCATTTACGTGATTTAAATTGATAATGAAACCTTTAATTTTAAGCTCAAATACCTACTTAAATAACATTAAACACATCCTTTAAACCTGAATGTTAATTTAAACATGCTCTAACCATGTTTTAACACATCCTTAGGATTCCTGACTTGGGGTCTTCCTAAATTAAGACAGTTCAGTAAATTTTATCTTATCCCACGATAAAAACGATGCTTTTATTATACCCAAAATGCTACATGTCATCCTTAACTGAGATGGGATGGGATGATTTCCAGCTGATTCCTAATATGATGAATTGCTCTTGTGGATTTATCATATAGTTAATTCCAGTCAGCAACTCCTCAGCCTCTACCAAAAATTTTTATTTCAACCAGAGCCGAGCTGACACAGCTTGCTCCGGTATAAGTATTGATCTCCCCCTTTTTTTCTCTCTGGGTGTTATAAAAATTTGCCCTCTTCCAAATCTTTAATGTTTGACTACTGCCAGCAGGTCAGCAGTCGGATGTAAGTGGTGCATTTCAAGTAAGTCCTGCACGATGCTCTGTCCCAATATGTGAGGACTTGTTCGTGCGAGACCCTTCAGTTCCATTCAATAGTGGCATAATGGAAAGTTAATGGACACTTTGGCAGGTCAGTGGCATTACATTACTGACCCGGAGCTGCTTTGTACGGCTCCATAATCCAGGATGATGATGATGCATCTCGGTTTGACTGGAGACACCCTGGGAGTCTATTCTTATTCATTAGGCGGTGTCTCTCTTGGCCACCAGCTTCTCTTTGACTGGATAATGTTTGGACAGCGAGGTGTTCATGAGGGGTCATTACTCAAGTTGGGGAAAGCTCATTAATGTAAGTGGTGTCAGAAGTACGCCACTGAGCTGGGAGTCCTTTTGGGATGGCACGATGTATCCTAAGAGGCAGCAACAGGGAGGAGTGATATTATTGTAACTCTTTGACGAATACCCACAGTGAGTATTAGTCTGCGGCGGACCCTCTGGAATAACGTTCAGGGCAATATGAGAGTGTGGTGATGAAGCGGGAATGCTCATTAGGAGATTGTTTTACCTCAAATATGAGGGTGCACATAAGGTATACACTTGTGTTTGGTATCCCTTGTAGTATTGATGGTAAAGATATAATGCTGTTTTCTGCCGACTAAATGAGGCTTGTAGAGTCGGTTACAAGGTACGGTCTTGAACCAGCTACTAATGACCTCCCCGGAGCTGGAGAAGTGAGGGAGGAGTGAAGGAAAGCTCCCTCATATCTTCCTGTCCTCCCCTTCAGCCCCTGAACTCACACAGAACATAGAACAGTCTGAGGATACTGGTTTCCCTCAGGATTATGTCCTGTCCCGTGTCTGACAAGATAAATTACGCTGAAGGAACCCTCTGAGTGTTTGCAGATAAAATAAGAGGATAATCATTTACACAACGATGCCACACGATAGCATGTTTTGAGAACTGTTATTAATTCAGTTAGTATAAAACTTATTTATTAATTCAGTTTTTGGGGGGCTTTTTTGATTTGGTTTGGTTTTTATTCTTTTGTTTTACAAGGATTAAACAAGCAGGACATAACATGTAATTAAGCCCCTTTTCCACTGCACAAAAAACTCGCCAACACCCGATAAACATCTGGCTTTCTAATGTATTGGGAAAGGTTACAATCGGCATTGACATTCACCCAGATCAAATGACTCTTCTGTAGTCGCAGGTATTTATTGTCTCCAGCTCCGATCAATGTTGCAAATTTTAACTCCAGCGAGATGCAATGACGCGCCACCACAAAACACCGTCTGCCGCCACCCAAGCAGCACTCAAACATCGACCCAAATTATTGTGCACCGACTTTTTATGTCGCATCAAGACATGACAAGTGCGGAATCAACTTTCTCATCTTACTTTTGAAAGTTTTATTTCAAAGTATCCAATTTGCATTTATGATCCTATAAACTTTGGTCTTGTTTGGTTTCAGCCACTGTTGGGTTGTTAAAAAAGAAAAAAAAACATTTGGAGGCACGTTGAGTCGCCACAGTTCAAACATTACATAACTTTAACATAAGTGGAGTGTTGAGTGTATTATTAATTGACGAAACCCTCTTTTACTTTGTGTTTCGTCTTCTCACCAATTAAAGATGCAGATCTGACAGGTTCCTCGCTCAGCCCTGGTAAATCTCTCCTGCTCGGGATGCGCTCTGTTGCTCCTGTGGCATGGAATTTGCACCCAGACAACCATCCTCACACCGCCGGGCACTTGAACTGGGTCGCATTGTTTTTGATGCCCTGCTTCTCCACGCAACAATGGACTCTCTCTGACTTGCCTCTGTAAGCCCTTTGCTAAGAGGCTAAAGTTGGCAGGCCAAACAATGGGACGTCTCTTAACTACATGCCCCTCCACTCCTCTGCTGCCCATTAAATCTTTTGTCACGACGTATGCCTTCAGCACGTTGCCTGTCTCATTCTGTCTCTTTTATACATTTGTTTTTTTTGTCCATAGTAATCTGAATGACTGTGTCCACTCAAATCTGTTTCACATTCACCCCCGTACTCCTAAAATGAATTTGTGCGTCTGTGGCTTTGTTATGCACGTGTTGTCTTGATAAAGGCAGACTGATAGACAAATGCTAAGTGGCTGAATTAGTTAGTTTAACCATTAATCTTTTGTTAACATACAGTATCAGGGTAGCCGTTTAATAAGGGCATACAAAAGAGTCTGAAACCAGTGCTAAAACAATAATTTTAAAATGGTACCAGTGCCTGAACTGATACTGAAAAAAGACAAAGCACAAAACAGTTAATAACTGTAAAGAATGGCTTTTTTAAAATTGAAAATACATATTTAAACTTGTCACAGTATAGTTAACAGTTTAAAATATACTTAAATATACATTATAAATATGAATAAATACAAAGCATCATCAACAAATTCACCTCACAAATAAAACAAACAATAATTTAACTCTAAATAATAGTTACAGGACTCCTAACAGCTTCCCAAACTGACCTCTGTCTCTGGTCAATCACAAAGTTTGTAACTGCAACAACTTTTGAGAAGACTTCTTGCATACAGCATGTACACGTGTTGCTTTTTTAATTAGTAGGATGAGCAGTGGACATTTATGTTTATCGACGTTAAAACCCGGAGAGTCTTGACAGACCCAATGACCAATACTTCTGCATGTGTAGTACCTAGCTCTATATTAATGTGAAGAGAGACTATAGATTGAGGTCTCTGCTCCTCACCTTCACCCCTGACTCAGTGAAGTAGAGTTGGCATCATACTGTGAGGCAGACTTAATGCACCTACTAAGCATATTTAATATTCATGTCCCCTTCTCCTCCACAGGGAGCTGACAAAAACCTAAAAGGACCGGACGGCCTCACTGCCATTGATGCCACAGAGAAGGATGAAATAAAGGCTTTGCTCAAGTGAGACACCACAGTGTGGGAGGTGACTGGACAGGTGGGTGAGCGGGCAGACAGATGGATGCAGTGGTCCCCTGACAGAAGACGGACTTGCCCCTTTTACTCCGATCAACCTCTGTCTCAACACTGCTTTTGTCTGTTTGTTGGAGGGTCATTTTGTCTGTCTGGTGATTTTCCCTTCCCTTCTTTTTTTTTTTTTTTCTTCTCCCCAAGTTTTTGGGATAGGATTTCTCTAATTTTGGCCTCTGTTTGTAGCCATTTAACAGAAGGACTTGTTAATTATGTCTCCCTTAGGGACCAAACACTGGGGGAGCGCTCTCGCACCTGGACCCTAGAACACTGACTAGTAATCACACTCTGTAACGTAAAGCTTAGCACTTAAATACACATTTGCAGTTTTCTCTCGGAAATCAAACAGTAATAGATCAATCGTGTGTTAACATTTTTTTACGACTTCAAAATAAGTATTGTATGGCCAGGGCTTAATCTCATGTCATGCACTGTACTATACTAGATAGACTGAGAAGAAAAGGCTGTAAACTTTCATTATGTGTGGATGCTTCCTCTACCTTGATTTCTTTTTTTTTAATTAATAGACCAAACTTTCCCTCCAATCCAATCTTAAAATTTTGGAAACATTGGTTGAGAGAGGTCCGGGGGTCAAATTTTTCCTTTTCTACTTGGCATATCACTTACATATCAGAGTTTTTTGACAAATTTTTATGTTGCTAATGCATATTCTTTGACCAATCACCATGCTGGTTAACTAGAAAGACTTGAATGTTGCAATTAAAATAAATAAATAAAATAGTTACTGAATCCCTTTTTGAAGCAATGTTAACAGCACATGATAGAAACAGAAATTTTAGAAAATCATTTTGTCATCCCTGAAGTGACATTTCAAAACGAGAACTCTTGTTTTTGTTGCAGCTTCTGTGTGTTTTTGTAATTGATGGGCTCGTGGGGCTCTGAGTGGGTAAATTGGGGTTAGAGTTGAAACTGGATGGTGGGGGCTGTTAGCATTCCCCTTGCCTTGGATTCGGCTAGAAGCCCTGCCTGTTTTGCTGCATGTCAAAATTGCCTCTGCTTTTATGCTATGAAATGGTCGCTGGTCCTCTCTTGGTTGCTTTCAAATGAATTACTACTATGTAACGGACAAAAAAAAAAAAAAAACGCTCTTGCTGACTTTGTTGTGACAAAAAGTCTGTAAAAACAGAAATAAAAATATCTATAAAAAAAATATCTGCCATCTGAACTTTCTTTTGAAAATAGACCCAAAGGTGTGACAGCACCCATCATCTTAACCTGAGAACTACATTAGTGTTCAAAATAATACATCCTGTTGAAAAAACTCACTTATTTGACAGCTGACACTGGAAAAATGTCTTAATTATGATAAGCTTTTGTGTCCTTGTGTATTATTCTTTGTCCCATAACTAAATTTTGAGGTTTTTGCAGGTACGTGGATGCAGTGCAGGACGATAAGAGCTGATCAGATCAATGGATGAGAGGGCAGCTGCTTGTGAGTGAAAGCAAACTTTCGTGACATACCAAGCCGATGCCGAGTATCATGTGTCCCACACCTTTGGCCCTTGCCAACCTTTTTTCCGCCAATTCAGCATGTTAAATCGGCAGCAACAGCTGCGGAGCCTGGCAGTGAGTAAAATCACTTTGATCGGCCCTTCAGCTCAGAAGAAAAGGGGACGTGATGAATTAAACAAATGGCCAAAGTGAAGAGGGAGGAGGGTTGAAACAAATTTCTTGTATGAGGTAAGATTGTTTTTCTTAACAGCTCTTAACAGTGACATTTCCTGATGGTTTGTGTTATTGTTCACAGGAAATGCACTTAGTTCTTTCATTATTCTGACATTGTAATACAGCTGTGTGTTTATGGAGTTTTTTACAACAACTTCGTAGGCGGCTCAGCCAGTCATCATCAAGAACTGGAACTGTCCGTTTTAAAACACGATTTGCCACCACTGTTATCCAGGAAAAGACAATCAGATGTACAATGACTAATTTTATACTACAAGGGACATCATGTTGTCTGACAAATTCTCCCCTTGGTATTCTCGTAGCCCAGGGCCATCTAATCAGTATTTGTGAACTTAAGCGGCAAACCTTCGTCCCAAACATAAAAAAAGTGCAGACTGTAATCTTTGTTGTCATACCAATCCAGCGCCTCGAGCTGTTCCATAATGAATCACTGACTGACTTTGACTCCCACTAGATTAGTCTGTATGTCTGGTTCAAATAAGCTCTATTATAATGGGACAGTTTGTTCTAATGCAGAAAATGCACCAGTGCCCACAGAAAATTACAGCAATCATACCAAGTTTGTCAGTAACTGTTATCAGTTAATTTATTGTGATCACTGCATCACAAGTTAAACCAGTGTTTCATGATAACACATGGAACCATTGTCAAAAATTGTACTTTCTTCAAGAAAAGTCAGTGAAATAACCCTTTACTTACCTTGAGTTACTTCACATAATTTCAAAATGTCTCTACAGGAATCTCTCGGGGCTCTGACCACGCTGTCCGGGACTCGAGGGAAGACTTAACGGTGCAGACGCAGCAGTCATAGTGCATGTTCCTTTTGTGGTTCTCAGGTGAACATTCATAAATATTTCACACTGTACACTGCTCTCATTTGAAACAGGTGGAGGTTGACAGCAGAAAACAAATCTCAAAATATGATGCAACAGCAGACAAAGTGAAATTGACTTGTTCTATTTCTTGTTTTGCACAAAAACCTATAAATTTTAATGGATATATGTGTTGTGATGCATTGACGTATTTGTTATGCTGCTCACTCGTTGATTCCCAACTTTTTCTTGTCTTAACCTCCAACGCCCCATCAGATGAGATCAAGTACCCCTTTATCATATCCCTTCGATAAATGGTTGGATATTGAGGTCCTGGTTTTCCCAGGGTTTCTTGCTAAAGTCTGCTCCTGTTTTCCTTTGACAAATACCTCCAGAAATCCAAGATTTTTTCCGTGTGAATCGTAGTTGTCAGATGATGTACCTCTTTCAGACATGATTTTTGATTCTAACAAGATGCTGCTTTGCCCTTTAGTTAAGTTTAAGTTATCTGACATTCACACACTCATATGTATTTGGTATGTACAAGGGCTGGCCCCTGAAAGTCAGAGTAGTTTTGTTGTTGTTGTGGGGTTTTTTGCTAGCCGGTGTGCTGTGTGACATTTTGGTCTCCAGACGTTGCTGCAATTTGAGTGCTCCTGACTGTCACACTACTCGTCGGTAGTTAACATTATCTTCTTCCTACTTAAATCCAGGATTGATTTGAATCCATTTTTTAGCCATACGACTCATTTTAGAGTCGGGCCAAATTTCCGCTTCATCTGGCATCATTTGCCGTGCAGTGTACAGGAGGGGAAGCAAGGACCAATCACCTGTCCCGAACTGCCATCGGACAGTCGGATGAATTTCTGCCATGTCAGATTTCTGACTCGTAAAATACCCCCGCTCTGTCAGTGCTTTTGGCATAAGTGCACCGTACCAAAAGGCAACTTTAGCGTGCGCAAGGAACTCCGCTGGAAAGCATCAGTTGAGACCACAACCAGGCAGAACTCGTCATTATTATATGCCGCTGGCACCGGCTGCACCTGCCGCGTCCACCTGATACGCAGACGGGCTGCAGCACTTGAGAACCCGGCCTGACAAAATCTGTCACTTGGGCGTGAAACACAGTTAGACGGTGTCGGGTTGAAACGCTGCATAGTATAAGGAGCGAGAAGGCATCTATAGGGTGAGCAGGAGGGGGGGTGCATTTGGTTACATCCTGGCATTGATTGCCGTGTGCCATTGTTGCCAAAACATGAGCACATGCAGCATCATCCCACCATGTGCATATGTTGACTTCAGAGTCGTGGCATCCCAGAACGCAAATGACGAGTTGGGACGAGAACTTGTTGGAAAATCTCTTGTTGCGTGTCAGATGTGTGAAAGTAGAGCTGTGGACCTGATTCTTCAGAAGCTGTCCAATGCTGCTGTGAGAAAACAGCTTAAAACACAGAGAGAAATGTCTGTGTGGAGCTCTTGCTGAATGCTGCAGAGCTTTTTTTAATCAGAAAGACACATGCCTCTCTCGGCCACTTTCCGTGTTTGTGTACTCACGACTGAGAACAAAGACAAATCAATTATTGCAATGTGGGCAAACATCAAGATAAAATGACTCGGCCACATCGTGACAGCCTCAATCCCCCCCCATTCCCTGCCATCCTATTTCTGCTCATTTAAATTACTTTCAAAGCGAACGACGGAGGAAAAACGGAGGTCCGCTCTGTGTTTGACAGTGACATTCTTGGAATATAAAAGACCCCATTTTTTTCCATTGTCTTTGTCGAGCCATCAAATAAATCCTGATGTCTGCAGAAGAAAGCCTGTGATTCAAGTCAATGATAAATGTGAAATGAATCATTGGCGATACATTTTCATTTAGTCCTTGAATTGCTTTTCCACAGGCTGCACAGGCTCCTTGGGCAATTCCTTGGCTTCGCAAAGACACTAATCCTGCTCAGGATCATTAGTTTAGTATCATGTTTACATTCTGCGTGCAGCACAGCGGCCACGCACTGTGCAGATCAGTGCTTCCCAAACATCTTTGCATGTCTTTGCTCCAAAAACAACCAAAAATGTGTCCTCTGGCAGGAAAAGACGGCTGTGGTGAGACCTCATAGACAACTTTAATTGAACTCTGCTCCCACCTGCTGTTTTCCAAAGAAAACTGCGGGAAACATTGACCGAATCTGAGGGAATTTACCCACACACAAAAAAATTATGCAACTCCTGTTTTTATTGAAATAGAAAATAACACATGATGGTTTGTGGAAAGCGTACATCTCCAAACATAGATTCAGGATTATAATTGATTGAGGCGTATCTATGCAGTGATTACCAGCTGCAGTAATTAGCATGTGTGCCCACATACATACATGCATGCACAGATGTATGCACGCACGCACACGCTCTCTCTTTGTGTCTCATCTGTTTTTTTTCCTCACGGTTGCTACAGACACTACCCTTGTGATCAAGCAGCTCAAAATGGTGGTTAATGAAGTAGCAAATCCAAATCATTAGCATAATTAATATGGACTCTTGATTGCCTTTTGGGTATCTCTGCCACCCTCTCTCTTTCGCCGTCTAATCTATTATTGACTCCTTGTCTCGTGCATTAGTTGAGCTTATGACTGATTTTCAGCAAATCTATAACTTATCTCCCCAGTTGTAGTTCAGCAGTCACGTGACCCAAAGTTATGCCGAGCGTGAAATCGAGCATTAAATCCAAGGACTCCCACAAATTGAAAATCGTTGCATAAATGTGTATTTTGATTGGACATTTAAATTTAGTTCATCTTTGCGTTTTGTTTTAGTAGGACTTGTATAGCTGTAGAGGAAAGCACGTAATTGTGGCGGGGAAAAAGGCTTTGTGTCTCACCCAGTTTATAAAAAATATGAAAAAAAAGTCATTTTTTTTCCTTTTGTTTAATAAAAATACTGTCCACATGACCATTGTTTACCAAAATATATATCTATCTGTCTCCTGCAGTCTGTCACAAAGAGAGTTAAAGTGTGCAAGCGGATGTTCTCATCACCATTGATCCCCTTTGACATACAGGACGAGTTTAAAGTCTGTGTAAAGTGATAATTAAAATGTGCTCTGAGTTTGTCACATCACAGAAAGATGTGTTATTAAACACCTGCCCAACTTTGAATGACCGAAAAAGTCGCCAAGTATGTAAAAGAAGGTTGCAAAATCATGAAAAAATGCAGTATTGTCTGATCTGAAATGCTGGGGGCGTGTCCGCTGGAGGAGCGGAGGCCACGCCCAATCACGGGACTATGCCAATGATGCTTCTGGTTTTTATACTGCTACATTGTCGGGGCGGAGTTATGCTGCGTATAGCTCCAGTGCATCATCAAGCTATAGTTTAAGGCCCGCCCAAAAAATCTTAAAACAGAAAAATGGTGAAGAAACGGTCAATCGTCTGACTCCACAGTTCAGTTCTGTATAGTTCAGGATCTTTGTAACATGTTTTCAACAGTCAGTTTCCAGCATTTATAATGCATTTTTAAAACAAATCTCTGAATTCACTTCACACAGACTATAATTTGGGATTTTTGAAGTGGGGATGTGTGAGATATGTGTGTTTTGTCAGTGTGTTACATACAGTGGCTGTCTGTTGGTTTGCTCCCAGTTTGCAGGAACAGATGGGAAAAGCCGCAGCTGTACAGAGGGGATGATATCAAAACTATTTTAACCACTATCTTTGAAATGCGAAATATAACAACCTCTGCTTGTTTTATCACGCTCATGATAGCTTGGCAGCTAAAACACGCCTGTTTCTGTTTAATTTGCCCACGTTAAATAAATACATTCATCTGTGAGTGCCGCTGTTATGTTCCTTTTTCGGATTCTCGAGACAGCTGTGCACCTCTATGTATTCGTTGAGATTTTTGGAGTTTAGCACGCTGCTGTTTTTCATGAAATAACCTGCATAAACCTGTCGGGGTGATGCTTACATTCATAAAGAGAAGGAGGGAGAGAGGCAGCTCTACCTACCGAAATGTAACTTCTAATAATCATCTGTGGCAGTAAATTTGTATTTATTTGTTGCTCCTTGTGCTTCCATGAGGTGATAATACCTCTACAGTTCCTCTGGACCTCCTCGGCAAACCTCTCCTGGACATTTTTCATTACACAATCAAGCTTCCATATGCTGTTTACAATAAACCACTTGCAAACCTCTCCAGAGACCCCAGAATGGCGATACACTGCAGGGCACCTACTTTAAGTTAGCACAAATTGCCTGTAAACCTGCAAGGCTGCAGGCGCCAACTCTTTGATTTTATATTTAATAGTGAAGCTTACATTTAAAGGGCGTTAGGGAGGGGTCCTAAAACGAGGAAAATAAGTAAAGAAGGGAGCCAAACTGTGCGTACTTTCTCCTGAATGCATATTAGTGTGGACCTGCATAGCTTTACTGTGCTGTGATTCAAGAAACTTTGTCAATGTCTGATTGAGCTCAGCTGACATGTTTATGTCCATGGGCGGATTATGAGACAATGGGGCCCCTGAGCACAGATAGACAAAAGGCCCCTGCGCCTCTCCTATAGAAGTCAGAGCCATTGTAGTTGTTTTGTGTCTTTGACATCATTTTGTACATTTTTCAGTCACACTTCTGGTCTTTTTGTGTAGTTTTGGTCATTTTGTAACTTTTTGTAGTGGTTTTATGTCTTTTTGAAATAATTTTGGATTGTGGTTTTGTGTCTCTCTTGTTCATTTGTTGTTCTTGTGCGTTGTTTTTTTTTATCATTTTGTTTCTCCTTACAGTCTTTTTGTGTCTCTTTGGGATACAATTTTGTCTTATTTGTTGTTGTTTTATGTCTCTGACGTAATGTGTAGTTTTTTAATTCATCCTGTGTCTTGCATCTTGTTGCGGTTTTTTTTGTGTGTGTGTGTGTGTGTGTTGTTTTTGTGTCACTGGGGTAATTTTGTGTAGTTTTAGTTATTTTACATAGCTTTCACATAATTTTGTAGTTTTAATTCATTTTGTGTTTCCTTGTAATCTTTTTGTGCATTTTGTGTCTTTTTGACTTAATTTTGTGTATATTTTATTTGCTTTGTTACCTCTTATGGTCTTTTTGTGTATTTTTTGGACATTTCATGTCTCTTTGGCGTGATTTTTACTCGCCTGCTCGGCGGTAAGTCTTAACTTCAGTGAAATTTTGCAGATGAAGACCAGAGGGGGCCATGATATTTTGGGCCAGCACCTGTTTACTGATTCATAAATGATTATGTCGCATGTTTTTTGTTTTGTTTTAACACAATCATAGTGTGTTATCAGTTTAAAGGTGAATCAGTCATTTTCTGAGTCATGTTTGAGGGACAGGTTCAGCATTAGGATTAGTTAGAGAAAGAAAGATGGAGCGTTGACCAGTAGATTTGGAGATTTACATTATCAGTGTCTCAGAAGTCCATTGAGTGACTATAGAAGGCAGCAGGAGACATTTAAAAGCAACACTTATGTCCTGACATGCTCATGTACACATGCATAAGCATACATTTCTTACGGGCTATTTACTTATCAGTCCCTCTTTGTTTGTACTCTGAGCCAGTGTGCGATGAGCCAGATCCAAATCCCTCTAGATGCCTCAGTGCAAATGTTCTCAGCTGAACAGCCATTTGCAGAAAAATCGATGCAACCACAATGCTATTAGGAACATTTTAATTGGATATAAAAGCGGATTCATTATTACTGTTATGACGGCTGAGTACGTCGAATGCAGCGTGGCTGCCAGCCATGGTTGTGCGTGTCGCTGAGCACTCGCAGAAAGCCTCGGTAATTTATCTGAAGACGACGCTCCTGTGCTGCGTTTTGACTTTCTGTTTCAGCAGCTTTGACGTTGTGTTGTTTTTATGCATTTATTTCTAAACTTCTCTGCAGAGCCAGATGGAGTTTTAACAAACAGGTGCCCATTTTGGCGCACGTTGAGTCCCATATGATGTTTCAAACAATGACACGGTGCCTAACAGGGTGATTTAAGAGCAGGCCGCTGGAAGATAATACATAATAAAACTTTATAATTAGTCATCCAGGAGCCTTTTTACGCAGCATAAGTAATTCACAGTCATTTGCTGTGATTCCACATTCAGCTCGTGTCTTCGGCAGTGAAGAATGTGTTGCAGGCAATCATCATTCATTGAAGCTGTGAAACCTCTGTGCTACCTCCGCAGATCCTGTAATCAATTCCAAAGGACAGGACAATCTCTCCATGTAGCAGGTTAATATTACAATCAATAGGTTGATGCAATGTGCAATTGCATGTTTTGTTCACTTACTTGAGTTTAATTATGGGATGCAAATCTTCTGTCTTTTTTTCCCCTGAACTCCATTACAGTATGTGTTTAAAGAGAACCTGGTATGTTCATTTTCAGGTTCATACTTGTAATTTGGGTTTCTACTCAAACATGTTTACATGCTTCAGTGTTACAAAACGCTTTATTTTCCTCACACCGTTTGTGCTGTATTCACCGTTCTCACTCTGAATTCTCCCTAAGACCATGTTTCAGGACAGAAGTTTGCAGACTGAGCCACAGTATTGAGTTTGAATGGGCAGGCTGTGTGATTTAAGGATTATATAGTATGATCACAGGGGGGCGGAGAAGCTGAAGAAACAATCATGTGCAGAGAGGTATCTCAGAAAATCAAGCATCGAAGTGCACGTGGCTGCAGGCTGTGACAGACTGTGCCGAGTTCCACTTCTGTCAGGTAAAAAAACAAAAAGATCACTCCAAAGTGGCTGAGTTACAGTCCTGTCAGCACGATTTGATGTTTGGGTGGGGAAAGTGCCGCCTGCTCCAAATATTAGTTTCTGTTGTGACATGTTGATGACAGGGTGAGAATTTGGTGTAAACAGCACAGAACAGTGGATGTCCTTTGTGTGGCGTCAGCTCCTGCACCGGTTTTATTCTGAGAGCAAAACATAAATTTAACATACACTAACTTTGAATAAACCGCAATAAAGTCACTAAATCTCTTTGAAAAGTTAGAGGTTTTGTGCACAATACATGTTCGTTAACATTGTATGAAAGTTTGATTTACCCATATTTAACATATTGTAATATTCCATGGGCGAGCACATTTCCAAGTCATCTTTATAAAATTTTGCTGCTGCAGAAACAGTTTAAGTTTGTGACCTTCACTAAAGTTGTACCAAGTGTACCTCTTTTTTATAAATTGCAGCTGTTTTTGACATTAATGTTCTTCAAATCTGTACATTTGTCTTGAAAGTCTTTATAAGACTACAGATTTAATACTGTTTTGTTACAAACTCTAAATTCTGAATTATAGAACTAGACAGGCTCAGAATCCTCATATTAATTTGTATAACACTTCCCATGGTCAGTTTTTTATTTTTATTTTTTTTTCAAATATCGTGGAGTTATCTTTTGTAATAAAAATGTTCATTTACTGGATTCATCTGTGTCATTGTCTGTGCATAAAAAGAGACTTCAGAAAGCTCTGCTGTCAAAAATATATTATTTGGATGAAGAATGATCCCTTTATGAACTGATATTCACACCTTCGAAGTGATTTTATTTTTTTTTTTCCTTGTACTTACACTTAGAGATTTAGATTTTTAGCAGCTAAATGTATTGTTGTTTTGATTGCTTATGTTTTGCTGTTCATGTTTTCTGGATGTGGTTTTCATATAAGCCAGTAAAGGTTTCTGACACACCCTCACATGTAATTTGTATACGTTTTATCCCCATCGTGCTTTTTATTATGTGTAACAAAAACTAAATAACTATGTATGTAGGTGGCCACTTTTATCAGAGATCAAATAAACAAATAAACTCGCACTCTGCCCTTATTTATTACATCTAAGAGCAATAAATAAGTGGACATTGGAGTCATGTTCATTTGTTTATTTCATAATCTGCTCACTTTTGGCTCGGCACCTGCCCTCTGGTTTGGATGTGTTGCTGCTGTTGGAAACAAGGTCATTGACGTAATGTTTATAATGCTTGCAAGTTTTGGTCAGCAAGATAGTATTCCCAAATGAATTCTTATTAATTATTTTTGAAGTACAAATGTGATCACCAGATGGCTTTAAATCAGGGATAATCGACTTGGTTTGCCTGGAGAACACTTTTGCAAAATAACAGGCGGCCAGGGGCCGCTTAATAAACAAACATTAATAATATGTGAGATTAAATGTCAGTTTTAATGAATAATAAATAAATGAATAAATATGGCTAAATAAAGGCAAATTCATCTGTTTTCATCTTTTTGTCATGTACACAGGGGTGTTTTTAGGATTTTAGGAAATTTGGGGCTTAGCCCAGACTTCTGTCAGGTGGTTTGGGTTTTTATTTTCTAGCTTTTTTCCCCTTTTTTTGATGAACAAGCTCTATATGTTTTTGTTTAAAACACATGGGAACCTTATTGGTTTAGTCCTGCCATAAATGAACCACACTATGGTCACGTGACTTAATGTCGCCATCATCTTGAATGGCGTCAAATGTCTACGACAACCTCTGACATTTCATTTAGCCACCCCCTTTTTTTTATTCCATATTTAATTAATTTTACATTAATAAACAAAGAACCAGACAGCACAGATCTTACCAAATTACAAGAGATCATATCATCTAGATTATTGTTAGCGTCATGTCAAAGGAGGAAATTTAACCATCTGAGTTATTTGTGAAGACAAGGTGTGAAGCTTCAGCATTCACAAGAGGGGTAATAACCTTAGTATTTTCTGTCCTAAAACAAAACGATAAAATCTCTTAAGGTGTGTCAACCACACACCTTATTCAGGTATCTAACCAAAAGCCTATTTATGTATTTTTGCATTAAAGGAAATTCTAGATAAATATAATAGGCAAAATTCCACAATGTTCATGTGCTTCACTGATGCTTCTAAAGCATTCGATCGTGTTAATCATGAGAAACTGTTTGCAAAATTGTCTAAAAGTGGGGTCCCTGGTTTTTTAATTAGAATCCTGGTTTATTGGTGCTCACATCAGACAATGAGAGTGAGATGGGGGAATGTAACATCTATTCCCTTCCATGTGACCAATGGTGTTCGCCAAGGTGGACTTTTGTCTCCTTTTCTTTCTAATATGTATATGAATGATTTGTCTTTGATTTTGAATGCATGTGATACAGGCTGTAGGGTTGGTGATTCACTAATTAATCACCTTATGTATGCAGGTGATTTGGTCATTTTTAGCCCATGTAGTGCTGGTCTCCAACAGCTTCTGAGAATATGCACACAGTATGGTACTGACTTTGATGTAAAATACAACGCTAAAAAGAGTAAGATCATGATTGTCAGAAGTAGAGAAGGCAGACGGTCAACCTTCCCTGACTTTTATCTGTCTGGCACTGCACTTGGTGCATGCAGTGAGGTTACATATTTGGGCCATGTTATTGTAAATGACCTGTCTGATGACAAGGATATTTATAGGCAGCGTCGGAAGCTGTATGCACAAGCGAACATGCTGAGTGGTAATTTTAGTATGTGCTCTGTTTCTGTGAAGATCTCACTCTTTAGCGCGTATTGTACACCTTTGTATACTGCCTACCTGTGGTGTCTTTATAAACAAGACAGCATTAGAAAACTCACAGTGGCCTACAATGACAGCATGAGGCTGCTGCTGAGAGCTCCAAGAAGCTCCAGTGCAAGCCATATGTTTGTCAGTGTCGGGGTACCTACCTGTTCTGCTGTTTTAGGTAACCTGATGTATAGATTTATGTGTAGGGCATCTGAGTCAGAAAATGATCGCTGTTTTGACTAACCCTGTACGCAGTTCTGTGAGATTTTCTTCCAGACTGTGGAACCATTGGCGAACTTGTCTGTATTTTTATTTTATTTTTTGTTTGTTTGTTTTTTGTGGTTTACTGGGTTTTTTGTTTTGTTTTTTGTTGTTGTTTTTTTTGTTTGTTTGTTTGTTTTTTCCCTTCTTCTTTTTAAGTGTGATATGGATCCCACTGGGTCTGAAATAAAGATTAAAGAAGATTAAAAAAAAAAACAACTCCTGTGTAAAAATGCTAACTAATTTACAGATTTCAAGAATAATTTACATACGCTATACAGTGCTCTTAAAGCTCACTGTGTTACATATATCGCACTTTTAAGTGCGCATTTAAGTCTCATAAAGGCATCCATCAGGCAGACAGCAGGCGGCCAAAGAAGCTCAAAAGGACCCCTGAATGCTACCTGCCCTGCACCTAGTGGCGCGCAGCTAACAGGCTGTCCAGGTGGACAGAAACTTCTAGCAACTTAACAAGGACTTTTTGGAGATTAAAACCGAGCTAAAAGACGAAGACGAGTGGACTCCGGCGAGAGAAAAATGCTGTTTGTGCTGCGTGAGTAAGTACGACATTGTTTGCTAACATGTTAGCCGCATGTTCGGTCTGTTAGCTTGTTTTGGAGTCAACTCTACATTTGTGGTAAAGTAAGTTTGTATTTTCTGCTCTGTATGCTGCAAAATCCAGAGCAAGCTTCAGTTTTCATGCTTTTTGGTTAATTTTACAACCTTGAGTTGCATTTTAATGGAAGAATATTGAGCCTGTGCTTGTAAAACAAATCACAGTGAGGTTTTTTTGTTGTTGTTTTTAGCCACAAAAACAACAACAACAACAAAAATATTAATATACCCCTTTGATACATGGGTCAACATCACTTTTCTGGTGCTGCAGTCAAACACACATCACAAGTATTTAAGGCTTTTAACCTTGAGCAAACTGTCTTGATTTGATTCAAAAAAACGTGAAAAAAAAAGGCATTTTGCAATTTGGACGTCCCATAAATTGCAAGAAATTAGTAGATTAGAAAAAATAAAAAAAATTAAAAAGCTATAGAAAAATTTCCAGAGAACATTTAAAATGAAATTAATGATATATGGGCAATTTTAACAAATTATTAAGATTTTAAGAAGTTTTTTTCTTTGATTGTTTGGGTTTTTTTGGGTTTTTTTTGTGGGGGGGGGGTCTTGTTGTTTTGTTTGTAGGTACTTTTCTGGTACTTTTTACTAATTTCTTGCTAATTTCTGCGTCATCTCTCCGGAGGTTTCTCATTGCCTTCTTCCTATGTTTTTTTACAGAAATTAAGCTAATTTTCCTCGGTTTAAATAAATGAATAAATGCTTTTATTTTAGTGTCACGCCACCTAGTGGCCCATCTGTCATGGGATTATATGACACTTTTGCAACAGGATGCACAATAGTTCATAGTACATTTTTCATGATATGAAGCTCATATTTTCACTGCTTTACCTTGCCGTCATACAGTTCTTTCCAATAGTAAATTACAAACTTTTTCTTAAAGTTACCAGACAAAAATAGTAATATAACTTAACAGAACACAGGAGTTGCTGGTCTACCTCAGCCTCAGTTGGTTTCGGTTGTACAGTAATGAATAAAATAAACAGAATATTAATATATATAATATTCAAGATAAAGCATTCACTCAAACTGATGTACACTGTTTTAGGTTTTCCTTTATTTAAGATTATTTTATGGCTTTTTCCAAAAAAAATGTAATTCTCTTCCTTTCAAGCATGGAAAAAAAGATTTAAAAAATAAATAAATAAAATAGAATGAACAAATGAATAAGTGAATTGAAATAAATAAAACAATAAAATAGGGGTCAAAAATAAGTAAAAACATTGTTCTGTTAACTGGGTCACTGGATCAAAACATACACAGAGATAACACTACAGTGTGTTTCTGAAATCAGGTCTCACATTTGAAACTTACATTATCCATTTTATCAACTTGTCAAAAAAGGTGTCCGTCCAGGTTCTCAAATGATGTCGTTCTCTCCATTACATAGATGTTTTATATGAAATCAATCCATAGGTATTTCTTTTCACAGCAGTTTCTTGGTTAGGGAATTGTTTTTTACTTTAACAGTATTCTTACCAGGTATTTATCCTTTATCCTACTTTTGAGTTCCTCCAGTCTAACCAGATACATCAGTTTAAAACTGAATGTGATTTCAGTTTCCTTTTTGGCTTTTTGCCTTTATTTGACAGGAGAGCTACAGAAACGAAGGGCGAGAGAGAGAAGACGGGCAGCGAGGACCACAGGTTGGAATCGAACCTGCAGCCGCTGCGGCAAAGACAGTCTTTTTTTCATGAGGCGCCTGCTCCACCAGATCAGCGACTGCGTGCCCCTAGGTGAGTCTTTTTAAGCAGCTAAAGTGCATTTTGCTGTGGCCTCCATCCATTGTTGGCCTGTGTTTTTGTTGACGTCCCGGCGTTGTTTGCTGTGTGCTGTTGTTGCCTAAACATAACCACATGCACTATAATCCCACCACGTGCTTTTGTTGATATAACTGCGGCAGCCCTGAACGTCATTTGCAGACACAGAAGGAAACCTTGAGCATAATATGTAGATGCAGAGGTTCACTGCGAAGCGGCAAAAATAATAATAAAGCTTTTACAGTATTAAAATAGACTTTACAGCCTCGTTTTGATGGTGATGTTGAAGTCATGTGATCTTTTATAGCCCAACATTAGCTTTTTACTTCTGGCGATTGCATTTAGGCTTAAAATCATAAAAACGGTGTGAAGATGCTGAACAAAACATAAAAGTATTAATGTTTTTTGCCACAGGAATCAAGGGTTCAAGGAGGATTTATTGTTACATGCAGCAAACGCCACAGGGAAATTGAATTTCCCCGAACCACCAACTGTGCTGATTAAAACAGTTAAAATTTTAATAAATATATAATATAAAAAAATAAAAATAATTAAATCAATTAAATAAATCACAATTTATTTTCTGGAATATTCTAAAATCTATTTTAAAAATTCAAAAAGCATTAAAAAAATGCTTTTTGATGAGAACCCCTAACAGGGCAGCTTTATTTGTATCACACATTTCTACATCATAGAGAAAACAAACAACAATTACTAAATTATTTTAACATTTTAAAATAAAAAAAAAAAATACAATTAAAAATAAAAAAAAGTGCAGATAAGAGGTGCAAAGATAAAAAAAATAATTTAAAATCAAGTTTAAAATAAGTATAATATAATAACCAGGGCGACGTTATCTTCCACATCAGCCTCCAGAGAAACGTTATCTGTGGGACGCTCTGTTGGCCAGTACTTAAAAAAGTGCCCACTCACAACAGTTGCAAACTTTTCTGACCAACTTGCTGCGCCACATCCCAAAGACTTCAGAAGGACTTCTATCGGCCATTTCTCTCGGTCAAAATGAATGAGGACACCGTCCCCTCAGAGGTGTCAGATGGAGTGCGAGGCGCTCTGTAGCAGCCCGTGGTGCTGTGAAATCTTTGAAAGATCTTTGTTTTTCCTATTGATTCATTTATTTTCTCAAGGCGCTGTTTGTCTGTCTGCAGCACGGTGATAGAGGGAACTGAGTGACTAATAGTACAGGTAGCACTTGAGGCTAAGACAGAGTCCATTAAGACAGGGATGATGTCTCCACTTGTGTCGAGCCCTTTGACTAATGTCAGCGTCTGCAGCACTGCCATGCGTTACGATCATCTCTCTTCTTGGCGTTGGATGACAGTCTCTGTCCTCTCCTCCGTCTTCAGAAATAAGAGGGACGCGCCCGCTGTGGTGTTTAATTCACGGCCACACGCAGTCCTCTATTATTTTAATGGCTGTTTCTGATTTGTGGTCTTAACCGTGTGAAAAAGACACAAAGCGAGTGCTGGGGAGCTACTCTGAGAGAGGGAGACTTCTTAAGGGCGTGCAGCGACATGACAGAGAGAACTTTCCGGAGCTTAATCATCGAGGCCCGTTGTGGCCTCGGTGGCAGAGTGCTGCCTCATTAAGAGCCGCGCAGTGAGCACATTAATGTCCTTCAGACACTGATACGCTCTTTGATACAGCAGCTCAGTTGCACACTTGTATCGGGACGCTCTAACAAACACAACAAAAGGCCGCACTGGATCTCAAGAGTTATCGCACCTAAATTCTCGCATACGGTGTTTCGTTTTATACAAACGACCAAAGATAGCAGTGACTCCTGCTCGCCGCGGACAGGCCGTATTTCACCGCATTGATCAAGTCATTAAACAGTCAGCAGAGTGTTGTTTATTAGGGTTATTCTGTTAATAAAGTGCAACATTTTTATTGCGAGGCCGAGGTGTCGGATGCGCCGGGTCTTGTAACGCCGGCCGGGAGCTGTCTGAGGAGGAGTAAAGCACGGTGGAGGAGGAGCGCTTCATCATCTGGTGAGCCGTCGACGCTCAGCTATCGCGTCATGGGACACCCGTTTATCTGATCACGCTCTGCTCCACCTCATGAACTGCTTCTATACATTTCTACGATTTTAGTTGGACAGTCTTTCACCTTTGACCAGAGTGTCTTTTTTAGGGGGCGTGGTTGTGCAGGTTTACTCTTTAAGGTAGCGTACTTCTAAGCGTGATATATGATGTTTATGTGGCCGATATTATCCACAATGTCAACTTAAAGTCACATAAAACATTTGGAGGGAAATGCTTGACTTCCCCAAGATTAGCAGACCTCACGGTCACCCCCAGAAAAGTGTGTTTTTGTAAAGTTTTATGGTCTGGATTACTGTTAAGGTGTCCGTGTGCTTTAAATTAAGTGCTTTTTGGCTCATCGAACAACACATGAAGCTCCCTATATGTTTCTGATGTCCTAATTTGGGGGCGACACACTCCCACCTTGACCTTTACATCTTTACGTCCTGCGCTGATTTCTAGCACTGGACATAAATCCAAAGACTGTAAGAATGATGGACGTAGCTTCTTTGACATCACCTGTTGGTTTGTGAAAGCCGTTTTGAAGCCTTGACTTCAGCTGTTTTGTTTGGAGTCAGAAGTGATGCTGTCGGTAAACACCCCCACCTTTAAATATGTAACTTTGGGCCTTAATAAAATTAGGTGATTTATATAGATATTATCGTCATTAAGTCTCGTCTTTAGTTGAATTAACTTCATATAATGCATACTCTTATCGTAATGGCCCGTGAGTTCGTAAAATTCATTAATTGTGCAAAATAAGAGAAATACTTCAACTTAGGGTTGATATTTTGTGAATAAAAAATATTTATAGACGTCGGTTTGTGATATCTATAGAAATCAGTATATTTGCCAATTCTGATATTTTGTTTTAAAGCCTATATCTGCCGATAGCGACGCATCCCTACTGCAGACATTTTTTGGGAGGCTGTCTAACTTCTTTTTGGATGACGGGCTTTCAGTCCAATGGGACATCTTTTGGACCGACGGGGCTTTTGAATTTTGTGCCATCAGAAAAATGGGAAGTCTCCGCTCCCTGGTTGTACCCAGAGAGCGGAGAAGGCTGCAGTTTTGGCCAGTTTTCAGACACACTTCTTAAGTTTAAAAGACTTGAGGATTAGGCAATGACCATTAGATTTGTGAAATAGACCCCATACTGCCAGCAGCAGGTAGTGAGGTTTCAAATCAGGAAGATTCATCGACATCGAGGCCCCCGAGGACTTCCACTCAAAGCCGTCAGACAGATCGCAGCCAATTATAGGGCTTTTTTCAAATTATCTCTGAGTCCTAAACATCCCCGCGCTCTGTCAGAGGTGGCACTAGCTGCAGTGGCTAATGGCCGCTGGCAGCGAGGGCACTTGTTTAACCCATCAGCGGAAGCGTCTCAGGGGGACTGATTATGCTTGTTTGCATCTATCTTCTTTTTCCTTTTCTCGCCGGTGGAATAAGAGGAAACCACGATGTATCGCGGGTGCTGCAGCGGGCTACCGAATGCACGATGGGCTGAAATTACAACGTCAAGCTCAGCTGATGGCAGAGGCTCGGGGTGCAGAAATTAAAAAGGAGGAAGTGGAGTATTTACTCGCTTCAGTGGTTTTTGTGCAAAGTGACAGCGGTGCAAATACCTGTATGTCTTAATTTTCCCTTTTTGTTCTTTTACAGAGAGTTAAGCTTTTCCTGCAGGCTCGGAGGGTAATTCAATTGCAATCTTTGGAGAAGAATAGATTATGTGCCCTCTATTAACCTTTTCTGTACCTTAGCCTTTTACTTCACACTTTATGAATATCAATGCTGCATCCTAGCTCAGTGTTTGCCATTATCGCAGGCATGTACTGTAATGGATGTTGAGGTATTAGAAAGACGACTACAGTCGGCTCTGCAAATGTTCTTTTGTTGGACGCGACTGATGGAGAGAGGTTGTCTGCAGGGGAGAAATTAAATGTTTTGCTTGGCAACTAAAGTCAGCTGTTTCATAGCATTGAGCCTCAGGTTTGGTGTGATGCCAATAGAATAAATATGTTGGGTTTTGGCTGTTGGTTCATCATTATGCACGCAGTTGTTTAATTTTGAAAGCCATTTTTAATCACATTGTTTTGTAGTGTTTTGCTCTTGTTATCGCCACTGAGGCTTAAGAGTGTTATTAGTGAAGGGCTGGTGGCTTACAAAACTAATCACTTTTTAATGGATGATATATAAATTCAAAATGGATTTCTGAGACTTTGTTTGTTCACTTCTCTTTAAATATTCTCCACCTGTAGCACTGCAGGTTCTTTTCCAGCAATTTTGTTCCTAGTAGACTGGAAAGATTAAGTTTTTTGTAACTTTCTTTTACAAAACCTACTGGAAAAAAGCAATCAAACAAAGCGCTCAAGGCAAAAAAAAAAGTGCATCGAGCATTTAAAAAATGGTACTAATTTAATGGATAAGTGCGTCTTTGTCCTCACAATATGTTTTATATCGGAAAAACTTCAAGGGAAAGTTTGTTTAAAAAGAATGCAAATGCGGCATAAAGAAAAGTGAAGTTAAATCACTTATAGAGAATCATGAGAATT
The DNA here is from genome assembly GCF_026936395.1 of Plectropomus leopardus. NCBI lineage: Eukaryota > Metazoa > Chordata > Actinopteri > Perciformes > Serranidae > Plectropomus > Plectropomus leopardus. The sequence continues at coordinate 7,339,524 of NC_142197.1, forward strand.
ATTTTTTGCAGTTATTATACAAGAAATCAGTGCCCTTTACCATTTTGCACTGACAGGATTTTATATATTTTTACGGCATAATATACGTGTGAGATCTCCAAGATATGATACAATTGATTCTCCATCATCCACAATTTGTATTCATGAGTTGCAGCTGTGACTGGCTCCCATTATTTCTTTTGTGAATTGCATTCTGGGAGAATAACCAACTCCACATTTACACATCAAGCGTTTTACGATGCGTGCTGACTTTCAGATTAATGTGTCCCTAATGTCGAAACTAAACCTATGTTCTGCTTGAACTGCACACGATTTAAGGGTATTGTTTAACCATCTCTTAAAAGCTATATATATTTATTATTATTTTTAAAAAAAAGAGTAAGTGAAATGAATTATTCCTAGCCAGTCAGGTGGGGCAGGCCGCCCCTCCCAGTATAATGGCAGGGTATATTGAGATGTGTCCACAGACATTTTTTTTGTTAGCCAAAAATTTGCGAGAAATTACATAAAAATTAAAATTACCTGAAAATAAGCACCGAAACAAAAATTAAAATTAAAAATGCTAAAAATGTAAGTAAATAAATATATATTTATTTGAATTATTTTTTAAATTCTAAATATGTATAATAATATATATATAACAATAATTCTAAATATATATTTTTCTGGACATTTTCTCTCACTCTGTCTTTTTTAGCTTAATTTAACATCATTTTCTCGTCACACTTCTTGTCAAGTTGCCTACTGCCTTTTCCCCCCATATTTAAAAAAATAAATAAATAAAACCAATTTGCTCAGTTTTCAAAGGTTTCAATGCAGCACAACAGAACTGATGTCAGTCTAGGTTTTAAAGCAGTTATGCACCCTATAAATCAGTTTACCACTACTTTAGAATGACTTTATGTACACATAATTATATATAATATTTTTTTTATGTTGCCATCACATTAAAAAAGCATTTGTCCATCTTTTATTGTGTTTGACATTAATTCAGTCTCTCAGGATGTCCGTGGCCAAGGAACATCAGATCCACATAATAAAATCACCCAGAAGAAGCAGAAATGATTTAACATCTCATTTAACTCCGTGAGATTGATGATCAGAAGGTTCCCTTTAAGCCTGATGAGATATTATATAAGAAACAACAGATTAAACTTCTGAGGGCTGCTGACAGAAGATCCTCGCTCACATTTCCTGTATTGATCACTGCAGAAACTAATTGGGTCCGACAGAAGCTCAGGCAGCCGCGCAGCTGACCTTTAATTTAAAGAACACTTTGTGAAGGACTTTCTCTGTGTTTTCTCTCTTGTTAACTTTTAGCCACTCTGGTGCAGCGCTTCCACCGAGACTGACACTGACAGAAGGCATGAGACACTATTTTCCCTACCATGCTTCCCCTTTTTAAGATTATTCATTTCCAAAATAACTTCATGTTAATTCCTTGTGGTCCCGCCATCTGGCTATTATCTTTACAAGAGGGTAAAAACTGAACAGCAGGCATAAGTTTCTGTTTTTTCACATTTCGTTTAGCTCGGCCTGAGTGTCCCGGAGTTGTCATGGGGATGTTTGGGAAGCCAACGCAAACTCAAATTAGTGCTTGAAGGTTATTCTTCTGACAAATGCACCCTGATTTTTTTCAGCTGACATTGTGAAGCATAATGTAAACGTGACATTGACGGGAGCGTGTCAGCACTATGCAGATTTCTGACTCCTGAGAACATGTTTTATTACCAGATGTTATTATGGTGAATAGGGACAATATTTCAACCATTTCTTAACAACTATATATTCATTTATTATTAAAAACCTTTGAATTACATCAGCGGTGGGTCAGGTGGGGCTGGGTATCCTCCCTAATGTAAAGGTATGGGACACTGAGATAATTTGGATTCATTTCTTGACAAGAAATTACAAAAAATAGCAATAAATTAGTACACAAGTTACAAGAGAATTAACAGAAAATTAGCACAAAAAAGAAAATTGAAAAATAAAACAAAAAAACAAAAAGAAAATCCTGAAAAAGTGCATGGATTATTTTTTTTTTCTTTTCTTTTAATTATATTCTTTTATATATTTTTACTTTTTTATTGTAAGCACTTTTTAGCATGCTGTAACATACTGTTATATTTATAATAATTTTAGATATAGTTCTCTGGACATTTTTACCTAATTTTCCCAACCATCTCTCTCCTTTCTGAGATTATTCTTTTACAAAATAACTTCACAGAAATTCCTTCTGGTCCCACCATCTGGCTATTATCTTTACAAGTGGGTAAAAACTGAACAGCAGGCATAGGTTTCTGGGGGTTTTCGTATTTTATTAACCACGTCTTGAGTTTCCTGGATTTATCCTGGGGATGTTTGGGAAGCAAACTGAAATTAGTGTTTGAAGGTTAATTTAATGACAAATGCAGCCTTTATTTATATTACGAAGCGTGATGTGGACATGTGACATCGATGGGAGCGTGTCAGCATCGTGCAGTTTTGTGGCTCCTGAGAACATGATGTATTATCAGGTGTTATTATGGTAACAGGCTATTAAAGCTTAAACGTGACCAGCGTTCTTTCATGTCTGCAAGACTTATGGTGCGCTGATAAGACCTTTTAACCGTCACATAGCCCTCACATTATCACAACATCCACGCCATTGAGCTCTACCATCGCCTCTTCAGCAGCTATTTCCCAGGACCAGGAGTGAAACCTCCACGAAGCTCGGGACAGATGAAAAGGACGCCTATTGAGGCAGAGCCAACATTTGACTTGTAATTTGAGGAGTGGGTGGCAAAAAAAAAAAAAAGATATATTTCACTTCCTTCTCCTCGCCTCAGAGGCCAGTGGCTTTTCCGACAGAAGTGGAGACTGCCTTCAATCTCTTAGTGATTACAGCTCTGCGCTTTAAGTTGAGATAACATAAGGAAGTGAGAGGGAAAAAAGCAGGAGGAGGAGGTGGCGTCTGTTAAAAATAGAATTTAAAATGACTAAATGGAGAGATAGCATCTCCTGAGACGCCTGAAAAATTGTGGGGAATTGTAGAAATGATTAGCTGTGTGATTTCCCCGTGTTAAAGAACTGCTGCAATTTCCTCCCTGCACATTCCCAAAAAAAAGACACAGATATCTTTATATCGAAATCAATATTTCATTAGGTGTACCTCTATTGGTCATTTGTTTTAAATTGTGTTCATTCATCAAACAACCAGGTAATTTCACCCTGAACAAATGAAAAAATAAACACTCAAGTTAGCGCCATCTAACACCTGTAAACCTTATTTAAGCCTGTGTAGATATCAGTAATCAGTATCAATCTCGAAAATTCAATGGCGAAATTGCACACAGACATACAGTAGCTGTTTGTTGCAGCGCTACACAGATGTTTCCAATCTAAAAAAACAATCTGGTGCTTTGACTGAGACTTTCAAAGGTCACTGTGTAAAGTGCTGACAGAGGAGCAGAACCTGGGGAGGGAACAGGTGGCTTTCAGGTGATGACTCAGATGGAAAAAGTGAAAGGAGGGGTGCAGAAACTGCACTGTAGTGCTGGCTAAGGTGTTGGAGGAGTAGCTGTTAACCCTTTAAAACCTAAGCACATAGGTGTAATTTCTTTCAAAATGTGCATTCCTAAAAAAAAAAAAGGGCAATAAGCAACTTTATAAGAAATGGCCTAAACATCAGCAAGAAATTAGTAAAAAGAGAAAATTAGCTGAAAATAAGCAAAAAAAAAAAAGAATAAAAAAATGTAACAAACAAGAAAATGACCCAAAAAACTGATGAAAAATAATAATAATAAATAAATAAAAATAATATATATATGTATATGAATTGTCATAAAATATCTTATTATGATGATTAAAATTATTCTTTTCTGGGCAATTTTTCCATTTTTATTTATTAATTTAGTTTTTCAAATAATCTTCTCCCTTTTGTAAATACAAGTTTTCACATAATTTTCTTGGCACCTTTTACTTATTTCTCACAGTTTTTAGGACATTTTTTGCCAAGTTGCTCATTGCCTTTATTCCCCATGTTTTTTTTAAAGAAATCAAACCAGTTTCCGCCAAAACACTCGTCAACAAATCGCAAGCAGCCCCATTGAATGCAAGCGCATGGATCGGCTGGATCGACTCAGCTGTCAATCATCCCCTTTTTGTAGAACTGAATACCTCATTAAAACCAAACTTTTCATAAAATCGATCACTTGAGCAAACATCAGGGTGACGAGAACTACCTTCAGTGACAGAAAACATTTGGGAAAAATGTATTTGGCGTGTAGTTTTTATTTTGGCTGATGTCCCATGCACTGACATGGAGGGGCGGGCTCTATCACCTATACTGCAGGCGGACACCAGGGGGCGATCGAGCTTGAAATGTTACACTTTGGGTAACTGTCATGTTGTCCATCTATAGATTTGTCTTTGGTCTACTGGCAGAATAATTCTGAGTGGTGAAAGGAAGAGATGCAGCGCCTCCCTCTCTCTCATTACCACAACTGCGGTGCCCTTGAGCAAAACCCTTACCCCCGAAAAGCTCCAGTGGAGCTACTTATATACCACCAACTCATACTGGTAGTACTGGCCAGCCTCCAGGTGTGATCAAGATGTTCCTGCAGAAAAACGTCCCGAATATATAAAGGGTAAACAAAGGGCGGCTGTGATTTTTGGCTACGGTGGAGCATAAACAGCTGCAGTGGAGCTAATTACGTACAGCTCAAATTTAACATAGTCAACATGTTCTTGTATCTCATTATGTATATGTCCCTGTTCCTGTTTGACATTTCATCATTTTCAATTAATCCTTAGTCCACGGCTGAGCGGACCGCGTAGGTCGTTGGTTGTTTATCATGACTTCTGGAGTGAACACAAACTTTTCTATAAGCATCATCCTCCGGACTGAACTGTTGCTGACCGCGGTGGTCTTCAGTGTTGCTTTTCGGATCATGCTTTTTTGCAGAGAACTGGTTAGAGTCACCCACTGGTTAAAAAACAACCATTTTTTTTTTACAGTCGCTTTGTCTGAACTGTTGTGGAGTTTTTGATCTCAATGGGGATTTTCGTTTGGAAAGTAAGCCTCTAAGTTGAGCACATCATCTGTGGCCTTGTTTACCAGATTCTCCACAAAGTATTGAGAAAACAAACTTTTTTTTTTGTTATTATGTGCAAGTTTGGGACATCATGACAGTAAAGTCATGTTTGGGGGGGGGCACACAAAAGGCCAAGAGAACTGACAACAGTTTGGCTCAAAGAAAGTTGCCGTATTGACTCTAGCGAGGATGATTTAGCACCGCGGCAACATTTCATTTTTAATGCCTCAGTGCTCTCTTTTTCATTTCTTTAGCTGTTTTACAACCTAAACTGCCATTCTCTGCTTTTTCATAATTAAGTAAACACTGTATCTCTTCAAAAACTGCCAATAAACAAATAAACTCACTAATGAAAATGCTATTACATAGCAACCATAAGCCTGTGCTCGAGGGGGAAAATATTGCTATTTATACGATTTCAGGGCTGATTGTTTCATGTTGTGACATTGTGAAGTTGTGAAACTGCATTGAAGAAAATCAATTAAATAACAATAGCGCTCTAATGCTCTGATACAGGAGGTTTTGACACCTTATGCATATATTGCTTTGTAATTAGAGCTGGGGAGCATCAACAGGAACTGGGTTGGAGCATGTGTTTTGTCCAGAAAGCTTCCTCTTTGTTTCATTGTCCCTCCTGCTTGAAAACCAGTTTGTAGTTAAATAATGTGTTAAAGGTCCAGTCTGTAGTGTTGTGGCCCTTGAGATCGGTCGTGGTCTCGAGGCCACTTTTAGAGGGTCTCAGGGAATTGAACGCATTTTGACTCAGTCTGGTCTGTCTCTGACATCGCGGACTCTGTATTCAACTTCCCTTTTCAAATCCAGTCAATCATGCCAAGTCATTTTTAGTTTGCTTTTTTTGTCACTGGCCAATTGCTCCCGACCTTCGCAGAAATCAGAGGCACACTCGTGTGTGTCTGTGTGTGTGTGTGTGTGTGTGTGTAAACAATTGTCCTTAAACCTGTGCAAACTGGCTTCATTTCTTTCAAAAACATGTAAAAAAGGCAATAAGCAAGAAGAACTGACTCAAAATAGCTTATTATTAGTCTAAAAAAGTAGAGGAAAAATTACCTGAAAATTAGCACCAAAAAAAGTTACGTTTAGAAAAAAAAAGCCAAGAAAACTACCTGCAAATTAGTTTTTAAAAAAAGTAAATTAGTTAAAAAAATATCCAAATATTTCCTGTGAGTGACCCAGGTGCAAATCAACTTTCCAAAATATGAATTCGTGCAGCTTAACGACTCCGGGTATATATAGCCTTGGACTTGTCTCGGTCTCGTCACACTCTGGTCTCGGGTCAGATTGGATTTACAAACGAACCCAGAGTCACAGGTCTGGAGCAGATAGAGCCGCGCCACGCCGACTCTGCTTTGCTCCATGGTTGTCGTGGAGACAATAGACACAAAGGTGGGATCCAAGGAGGTGTCGGTCAATTTGTGATCTGCCACGCCCACACAGTCTGGAGAGACGCTGTTATCCTTAAAATGAGCTGTTCTGAACTACGCTTTCTGATAGATGTGAACATTTATTTATACTCAGATTGTTGTTGATACTCAGCTTTGATATAAAATGTGCATTCCTACTATTTCAAGTTTCCAGAGGCTTTAAGTCATCAAATTTCTGACACAAATCTAACTCAGTCCAGGTCATGTAATCCAAGTCAACACCTCTGGTTTTTGGCATATCTTGTTTTCCCATTCGAGCTGAGCAGCATATGTTCGTACACAAATGCTTCGTCTTTGTTTAATTCTATCTCCACCTGCAAAACCAAAGAGTTTGCAGTTAATTAAGAGCAATCCAGTTGGCACTGAACACCTGATTGCTCTGTAGCCGTGGCAGAGGCGGGCTTGGCAGAGCAGTGCAAAGTTTGGACTCGTTGAAAGCGGCTGCACTCTCAGAGTGGAACGAGGGTTGACAATTATTGATTACGTGTGATGGAGAGCTCATTTGGAAAGGTTGGAGCCATGTTGCCCGACGGGAACTCCAGTCATTTTGTTTGTCTAACAAGCTGCGCAGCCACAAGTTGGTAATTTTTCTTCATTAAAAAGGGAAAAATTACATTTTTGATTTATGTTGAACGCACAGAAGGGTTGCACATATTACCATAAAAATAGAAGCAGGGAGACAATTATTCAGACTTAACACACATCGGAGGTGACAGTTATTTCCCTCTGGTCATGCATTCATGTTCTCACACAAAGACCTGTGTGAGTGTGTGTCTCAGTGTGTGGTGCATGTTGTGTCTTTATCTAACAGCTCTACACCTGAGAGGCATTTCTGTCAGCTGGTAACTGAGTCATGTGACCTGTAGATTCGGACTCTCCGGCTGCTGTGTTATCCAGGACTGTTTTCTTAATATTATATATGTTTCTATAGTTGTTTCTCAAAAGTTCGAGTTAATGTCTGGATGCTCTAATGTCTGCATTTCTAAACTAAACACATCAATGTCCGTCTCATCCAGTGAATCCTCGAAAATCAGTATTTACTACGTATTTCATTACAGATGGCAGTGAAGAGAAGTTTTACAGTGGAGTTGGCTTTTGAAACTTGAGCAAACTGGCTTGATTTCTTTCAAAAACATGGAAAGAAGGCAAAAAGCAAGAAGAACGGACTCAAAATAGCCTAACAGTAGTTTAGAAAAGTAAAAAAAAATTAACTGAAAATTAGCACCAAAAAACTATTTTTAAAAGAAGCCAAGAAAACTACCTGAAAATTAGTTTTTAAAAAAAGTAAATTAGTTAAAAAAATAAAAAAAACTTGCCGACTTCAGCTTTTCAGTCGCATATCTTTCGACTTTCATCATGAAGTTATGTGCAACCAACGTTATTTGTTTATTTTTTTTGTGAAAGTTGGATTACACTGAGGGTGGCCACATGTAAAAAGCCGAATATTTCCTGTGAGTGACCCAGGTGCAAATCAACTTTCCAAAATATGAATTAGTGCAGTTTAACGACTCCAGGTAAGATTATTTTTAATTCCAAAAAAACAAAAAAAACCTGATAATAATAAAATAAACATGCATTATCTGGCAATAATTGACAAATCACAAAATGAGGAACTATCAGGTACCATTAAGCCGTTTACATTTCATCAGCTGTTGGAGGGCAGCGCCCTGCTGAGAACCGCGGAGATGTCGAGCTTTACACGGTAATGAGGTCCACCTGAATGCTTCATTAGCTCAGTTCTCTGTGAGGTTTGACCATCTGGCTCAAGTCCTTCAGTCTGGCCCTCTGGCCCGTTTGTGGGCCACGTACTTGGACGGGATCCAGAACTTAGGTGAGAAGGTAAACTCGATACTGAGGTCTTTCATGTACACATACGAAAGGAAATCTTTCCAATATTGCACTCAGACCTCATCGCCTTCTGCTCCTCTCCTACATGAAGAGATTCATAATAGAAGTAATTCATATTGTGGTCTATTTGTGTATTTTGGGGGCATTTTATGTCTCTTTGTAGTCATATTACCATTTTGTGTCTCTGCGAGGTAATTATGTGTGCTATTTGTGCGCTTTCTGGGCATTTTAAGTCTCTGAGATGATTCTGTGTGTTTTTTTAGCAGCCTTGTGCTTTTTGTCATTTTTTGGTCTCTTTTAGGTAATTTTGTGTATTTTTTATTTATTTGGTGTCTCTTTGTAGTCATATTATGTCCCTTTGAGGTAACTTTGTGTATTTTTTCGGTCATTTTGTGTCTCTAGGTGGTCTATTTGTGTATTTTCTGGGCATTTTGTGTCTCTTTGAGGTAATTTTGTAGGGTTTTTTTGCCGTTTTGTTTCTCTTTGCAGTCTTTGCACTCTCATATACTGTATATGAGGTCATGTATATTTTTTTAGTCATTTTTGTCTCTTAGCGGTCTTGTTGTGAGTGTTCTTAGTAGGGTTTTTTTTTAGGTAATTTTGTGTCTTGTTGGTCATTTTCTGTCTTTTTGAGGTATTGTGTGGTTTTTTTTGGCTCACATTGTGTCTCTTTGAGATAATGATGTGTGTTTTTTTAGTTGTTTTGTGTCTTTTGTAGTGATTTAAAGTCTCTCTCTGGTTGGTAAATGTTTATTTTTAATGTTTATTGTTAATGTTAATGTTTCTAATGTTTATTTGTATCATGTGTAAGTTTATTTCCAAGGCATCTAGATTATGACGTCTTTTTCCAAAGCCCTGCTGAGATGTTCCCTATCCACGCACGCTGCTGTCAGAGGAAACGGCCGAGACAGTTCCCCTCTAAGAACACTTTTGTTGAGATCCTGTCTCATCCCTGCCGTGCTCTCTGCTCAAGCCCTCGCTGTCAGCAGTCACTGGCTTTTAATTGCACAGGGCCTCGGCTTTGGTAATTATGTTGTCAAACGCAAAAAGAGTATCGAGTGCAAATAATGTGAATGGTACAGCGGCTGGTCTTTCCCTGAGAGGCTGATTCGTCTTGATGGCGGAGAGACATCGCTGTGATAGCAGGAAAAAAAGAAACCCAGGAAGCAATTGAGCATACAAAGAACATTGTCACCTCATTTGCAATCAGGAAACTGTGCAAAATAAAGAAACTATATTTTTCTCCGTGCCTGAAATAGAGCCGCACAAAGACGAGGGAGCTCCTGCATTGTTTAGTTTTATAAAATAAAAGGTTTGTATCATGTTGTCAAGGAAAACTGATCGCATAGGTCTTAATTATAGCTGCTTGGAGTTTAATTATACAGAGTGTTGTGTTTATCTGAAGTTCTTATCCAATCTTTGAGAAAGTTTAACAAAACTTTAATGCTAATTCGGCCTCATGGGTAGAAGTGTTCTGAATACGGAGCTGTGTTTGAGTTGCTGCCTTTGTGCGCAACATAATTAAATATTTATGTATTGGACAAAGTGTCGGTGTCTTCAGGGAGGAGTTTGCCTACCTGTCGGTGGTAAATCGATGGCTGCCGGTTTCTCGAACAACGGGAGCTCCTGCAGGAGCAGCTGCGAGGTCAGTCACGAAGCACCACGTCATTAGAAAGAGCGTATTTTTATGATGTCATCACTAGCTTTCTCCACAGGCGTTCATATGCAGCCTCTCAGTAGTCGAGGGTTTTCATCATACCTACCTAAAAATCATTCAGTTATTCTCTTGAAATTGGCATAAAATCAAACCTTCAACCTCACAGGGAACGTAAAAACAAAACTTAAAACTCGAAATATAATCTGATACTATCAACTTCATTGGCCAGAAGTGAAAAATATAATAAACTACTGTACTTCTCATCATAGGCGTATTATGTGAAAATGGGCCCCTGGGCACAGATATACAAAAGGCCCCACTGGCTCCACCACCTCTGGAGCAACACAGACTTTGAGGTAGTTTTGTGTCGTTTTTGTTTTTGTTTTTTTTTGCATATCTTTATGGTCGTTATACAATTTTGTGATGTTGTACTTTTGCGTGTGTTCATTTTGTGTCTCCTCCTGGTTATTTTGTGTCTCTTTGTTGTTTTTTGTGTATTTTTTAGGTGTGTTGTTTTTCTTTGAGAATCTTTTTGTGTGGGTTTTTTTTTGGTCATTTTTGTTGTGTTGTTGTTGTTTTCTTTATCATATTGTGCATGTAATTGTTTTATGTTTCTTTGGGATCATTTTGTGTCTCGTCGTAGTTTTATCTAATTTTTTTTTAGACATTTTGAGTCTCTTTGAGGTAATTGTGTATTTTTAAGTCCATTTGTGTCTGCAGTCTTTTGTGTATTTTTTGATCATTTTGTCTCTTTATAGTTGTATATCTCTTTGGTCATTTTGTGTACTTTTTAGCCATTTTGTGTGTTTTTTCAATTGTTTTGTGTCTCTTGGTGGTCATTTTGTGTCTCTCTGTGGTCATTTTGGGTACATTTTTGGTCATTTTGTGTCCCCCTGAGTTGATTTTGTGTCTCTCTGGTCATTTTGTGTCCCCCTGTGTTGATTTTGTGTCTCTCTGTGGTCATTTTGTGTCTCCCTGAGTTGATTTTGTGTCTCTGAGGTCATTTTGTATATATTTTTAGTAATTTTGTGGTCGTGTTGAGTCTCCTTCTGGTTGGTTTAGATGTTAATTTGAGTGACATTTTGCAGGTGAAGGCCAGGGGTCCCTGCCATTCTGGGCCCCTGGGTCTGTACAGATTGGGCTTATTCAGTTATGCAAACATGCTTCCAACCTAATATCTTTTCTCATCTTTTGCAAAAAAAAAATGTATTGATATTCTGAGGCCATGTGCTTGGTGCTGATAACGCCTTCAGTTTTAATAAATATTCTTTATGTGATTTATTTTATATATTGTAGTAAAGTTTTATCAGTGCAAAGCAAAGCTCAGCTGGGTAATACAGGATTATGGGTCCTGGATGCTGTCGCTTGCTCGGAGATGCTGCGAGGGATGATGGGGAGGCAGCATGGAGGACTCTGTTTGTTTACTGCGAGAGAGGTGATCAATGGGGGCCCTGGCTTGCCAGCAAACTGCCAGGGTCAGTGTTCCCCTGAGCGCATCAGCACAGCAAAAAAAAAAAAAAAAAATCTATACAACCCCATTGGTGGCCTCATTCTCTCTATTCACAAACATACACGCCTGCATGAATTCATGGAAAATTCTATGCCGGCAAGCAAAGCCCCTCGTGTGCGGCGCGAGCACACACATGTAGATGAGGAATGAGTATGCGTGTCTGGGCCTTGTTGCCGGGGTCAGAACAGTCATTGCCAGAAGGGGCCCAGAACGCAAGCTCAGGGGTCGACCAGGAGGCGTGACAAGTAGAGGACAAATGATGATAAACAAACACACCAACAAGCCATACGGTTAAAGCTGCGTGATGACCCCGCGTAACCTCGACGAAAGCAGATGCAGACCCGCGTGTGTATCTGCAGGGTTTTTCCTGACGCCGTTGAGCTCAAGGCTGGGTCACTGCCACCTTTATTATATCCACGTTGATTATGACAGAAAATTGACCTTGAGGCTGCAAGCGAGAAACACCAAGAGGGAGGATTAAAGTGAGGGAAATTCACAGAAAATGAAAGAAAGACAAAGACAGTAAAAAGGGAGAGGGAGGGGCTCGGGGAGTTTGAGCGAGAATGAGTCAGAGAGACATAATGGAATAAGTTATGAGTAGGCAAGATGGACAGATAGAGAGCACGGGGAGATAAATAACAGAAATGACTGCTGGGGAGGAGAGACACATCTAGGGCAGTGCTTTTTCACAGTCTGGGTTAGTACGCAAAGTTTGGGGCACAGGAAGATTAAAACGAATCCGAAAGATTATCCTGAAAAAAGAAAAATGTGGATTTCTATTGAATAAATTCCAAATTTTTGTGTTAAGTCCCATTCTTTATTGCGTTGCCATTTCCTCCACAAACCCTGTAAGGGAAGTTGAAATGAGATGCTGAAGGCGAAAGTCACAGTGAAGCTTACAGTATGTTTCACAATTGCTCCTAAAAATCAATCCGGATCATCAGAGGGGAAAATAACAGTTTTAAAAAGATGAAAGGGGGAGATGTGGAGGCAGCAGACTCTCAGACTGGCAGGTTATGAAACAGAGTGGACATGAGGACACCCTGATCTCCAGCATTATATCCTTCCTTCCTATAACTTTGCTGATATAGCAGAGAAAACCCCCCAAAAATGCCTTCATATTAACTTATAAATATAGTCGCCTTTGTAATTATACCCAAAGCACAAAAGTGGGAGACACATCCCCACATCGATCGTCTGTTTACATCCTGTGCCGGTGGGACGGGATGCAATGAGAACAAAGACTTAGTTCAACATTTTGGGAAAATAGGCTCTTTCACTCTCTTATTGAGAGTCGAGTTGAGAATATTGTCATTGAATATGAAGCTACAGCCAGGAGACGGTTAACTCAACATAAAGACCGGAAGACCGTGTAGCCTTTCTGGCTCTGTCCAAAAATCTACTTTAGGTACTTTAGCACCAGACGGATATTCACCCTTTCTTGTAACTACCTTATGTGCACGTACTGTATAATCTGGGATCTATTTTATCATAATGTGTGGTCTCTCACTGTATATTATCGCTGACTTGTTTCCTCATAATGTGATTTGAACTCAAATAGAGCCCAATGATGGTTACAGACACCCTAATCCTCTTTTTATATATATATTTCTATGTTTTTTGCGTATATATACTTTATCTTTTTTCTTGGACACTATGGGGTTTGTAGGACATTTATTGAATATTCACTTGTATATATTTTTTATCAAGGACCAGGTACAATACGAACATTTCTACATATATTTACACATGTATTTTATGTTTGTGATTTTGTTCGTCAGTATGTATTTATTTATTTACATGTATTTTGCCCTACAGTGTGCTTTTTTTTGCTTTCTGGCTATTTACTCACTTTAGACTCTGCACCTGCTTCAAGTTTGGGTTGGATGTGAGTGCATACTTTTGCATCTTTCCTAAGATCTACATCTTGCAACCTCAAATTGACATTTAGGACCTGTGTCCTCTACAATGTTAAAACTGTATTTTGAGCAATTGGTCATGTCAGCACTAATCTTAGAGAGGTGTTATGTTGTTGCCAACTTTGACATCTTATAGTGTAGTTAATTTTGTATCCTTTATTGCACGTTGCATTGTGCAGTTTGTACTTGTGTTTTTATTGTGTAAGGCATCTGTACTTTGTCAATATAAATGGATTTATGGTATTTCATACTGCAACTTGTATTGTGCAATGTGCGCCTATCGTTTTTATAGTGTAAGGAATCCACACTGGTAACTTAATCAATTTTTAAATGTTGTTATTGTATATTTAATACTGTATTATTGTGCAATTTGTAGTTACTTTATATGGTGCACGAAATCTGCATCAATCTCTTTATTCCTGTTTTCTGTGTGTTTAATAACGACTTCTGCGTTGCGCAGTGTGTATTGTTTGCACAACTTGGTCACCTTAAAGTTTTGGTTATACCCTATTGTGTTTTGTGTCTGTTAAGTGTAGGTCTACGGATGGAAATTAGTGTCTTGCTATATCTGGTTCGATGTCATCGCACTAAAGTTCAGTAATTGCTCCAGATAACGGAGAGGCAAGTTTCTCATTTCTGCTTTTGCATTATTTGTCACGTTAAGTTCTGCATAATTAAGGTCTGTTGGCGAGACACTACAACAATGACAATGCTCGGTAACGTAACCGTGACGCAACTGATTTCATACATGTTTATCCAAAGCGCCGTCTGAAAACACTCAAAGACGATATGAAAGCCTTTCTGTCCGTTTTTCAGTCTTAAACAGTCACAAAAAGTGGCAGAAGTAGCCTCAGCTTCAATATCAGAAAGATCTGGGGGAGTGGGAGTTTAAGAAATCGGACTAGACTTCATTTAAAGCATCCTTAAGACACAAAGAGCCGACGCGGCTCTTCCTTTTTTCCCATGGACAAGTTCTTTTGTCCATACAGGCCAAGTCAAAATTGTCTCAGCAAATACAGCCAGAGCAGCTCTCTGAGGCACTGATTCATCGACAAAATCTGTGTAACTAAAGATGTAACTGTTAGTTCATGACATTTGGACTTGTTACCGTTCCATTGGGTGGTCCCTATTTCCCCATAACAAGCCCGCGAAAAGAGAAAACCCTTCACCACGAAGGAAATCAAGACTTTTGGACATAACTGAGCTATTGCTGTGTGTGGCAGAGCTGTAGCTGAGTAGCGAGGCAGATCTCGGGCTATTTGCTGTCACTGACTGGTCCTGAGGATGTGAGGGAACGAGCAAAGCAACCAGAGCGAGTCTGCTGCGGAGGAAAAGCCTTGATGGAGGGAAGCGTTGAGAGCTGACTTTACAGCTAACTAATGAGACGAATGAATGAGGCGGCAGAGGAAAGGGAAGGATCACATTCACAGTAAATAACCTGGAAAGAGAAAACAGGAGAATCGCTTAGGGGCGCAAAACTCCGACAAACTAATTACCAACTGTTTGCATCCCAGATCAGGACACATGTTCTGTCACATGTGCACGTCTTGTGTCAGCGTACTTTCATCGCTCATTTTCATACATCTGAGTGCGACATGTTTGTGCCTTGATGAGGGCTTAAGCTTTGAAATGCAAAGATGTGGAGTTTAATTGTATAATCCAGACTTTGTGAGGATATTGCAGGAGGAAGCAGCGACAGATCTGATCTAACAAGGCACTTTGCTCCACCGTAGACAGCTTTGAGAGGATTGGGGGGGAGAGAAAGGAGTGTGCGATTTTAACAAGGGAGAGATTTGGATTTGGTCGGCTTTGTGACTGCTTGACAGTCACAAAGGCGCACGCACAATGAAGAGAGAAAGGCAGGTTCAAGCTGAGCTCCCTCCCTTCCTCCCTACAGATGTTGTTTTGAAATCGGATACAGAAAGTCAAAGCTTGAACATTGTCGCTGGCTGAAAAGAAGAAGCACAAATCCAGTCGCAAGCTGAGAGGTGAAATGTTTTTGAAAGACATTTTTCTCTTTGTAAGTTGTTCGCTACAGCGTGCATCCACACCCCCTCATGTAGTTTAACATTGATGAGCTGCCACAAATCCACATTTTTTGATGTGTTCATAATGAAATATGCCTTTTATCTATAGCACTATAGTGCAAGGTCTTATACAGCATGTTTATGCTGCTTTGATAATAATTCTCAACTGTGTGTCGATACATATATCACATACAGGACGTATCTGAATTCCTACTGATGCCCCATTTCTGACTACAAGTTAATACATTTTCATTCATAAATTGGAGGATTATCAACCACGATAGAGAATGTTGATGTGTTTTTGGGACTGGGGTGCCATCTTGTGAGGACAGCGCTGTGCTACCTGTGCCGGCAACAGGCGGCCAGGCAAGACAAAAAAATCACTACGACACAGCCTGTTCTTATTCCAAAGTTGTCAAATACCACTGCTTTTTCAGTGATTTCTGCATGAGATCCTAATGCTAGAAGCCCTTTTTTATGGCTGTATGATATGCCAGCCGGGCGGCGTTAACTGAGGCCGCGGCCGGCTGGAACCTCTCACATCCACCTGATATGCTGCAGGACGGCGTCAGATTGAAATGCTGCCGGTATTGACACAATATAAGGAGCACGAAGGTCACTGTA